>NC_092713.1:262923445-263222364 GCF_047496885.1 Scyliorhinus torazame
GGACACCTGACCGACAGGACAAGGAGGGGGAGGAGGACGTCGCGGCCCCACGGCAACGGAGGCACCCGAGGGCGCCCCGTGTGTACCGGCCCCGGCATCCGGGCAGTGACAGATGCCCTATAGGCCATGGCGGACCGTTACATCCGCTTCCCTGTGGACCGGGCCAGCCAAGGTGCCCGGGCCGTGGGCTTCTCTGCCGTGGCCGGGTTCCCCATGGTCCAGAGCGCGATTGATGGGATGCACGTCACCGTCCGGCCACCTGCAGATAACAGGGCCGTGTTCACCAATAGGAAGGGGACCTATTCGATGAACATACAGGTGGTCTGCGACCACCGCATGATGATCCTGCACGTCTGCGCCCGATACCCGGGCAGTGTCCACGACTCATACGTGTTGTCGCGGTCATACATCCCCGGCATGTACGAGGGACGCCACCCCCGCTGGTTGCTGGGCGACAGGGGCTACCCAATGCGATCGTGGCTGATGACGCCTATACGGAGGCCACGCAATGAGGCGGAGAACCGCTACAATGATGCCCATGTAGCGACAAGGGGAGTGATAGAGAGGTGCTTTGGCGTGCTGAAGATGCGTTTCAGGTGCCTGGACCTCTCTGGGGGCGCCCTCCAGTATCGGTCAGATAGTGTCGGCCGCATCATTGTGGTGTGCTGCGTCCTGCACAATATAGCCCAGCAGAGGGGCGATGTGCCGCAGGCAGAGGAGGGCGGAGTGGAGGAGCAGCAGGAAGAGACGCAGTCCTCCCTAGATGAGGGGGATGGGGGCAATGGTCAGGGCAGACAGGCTAGACATGGACGGGTGGCTGTCCACCGTTACCGGCTGGGCCAGCGGGCACGGGACAGGCTGATAGACGCCCGCTTCACTGACTAGATGGGCGTGGGAATCGGGTAGTATGGCCACAGACCGCACATCATGGCAACATCCCGACCACCCACACCCCCCCACCCATCCACCCACCCAGCACCCTCACCCCCCTCCCCAACCCCACCCACCCCATCCGCATGCACACCACCCCCCCATTGCCGATCCACCTGCGGCACAACGGCCGGGCTCACACAGTTGCCGGTGGACGCGTGTCTATTGCAGGCCATGGAGGATGATGACAACTCGGCCTGCGATGAGCTCCTGGCTCCACATCGTTGGACTATATCTGACCCATGGCCACAGTACCACCATCCACCCGGACCATCCCTGCATGCGGCTGTGACACTGCAGCGCACGGTCCCGTCCTCTGCCCGGGGGGATGTTGATGGCGGCCCAGGGGGAAGGGGGCAGACTCGCCTGGGGCTGAGATATGACCATCCCTCACACACACACTTGCGCTCAACGTACATGACACCCCCGCACGCTTTGGACAGAGCACAAAGGCAGCTTCTGTAGGTGTAACATTGACTTTAATAACGAAAGGAGTTCATGCACGTGCCCTAGACCCTAAAACTCATCTGTGCCCTGCACCGTGCCAACTTACTCAGTGTCTAATTGTTTGGCCTTACGGACCCTATGACTACGTCTAGGTGGTTCCCCAGACGGTACAGCAGAACTGGAGGTGGACTCCTGTGATTCCCGCCCTCTGACACGGGATCCCTTTGGCGGCCGTTTCCTGGGACATCCTGGCCTAGATGGGCCAGGCTGCGGCCCGGGCGACTGGGATGGCGAGCTGCCAGTCTGTCCTGCCCGTTGCCCACCCGATGCACCTGGGACGGAAGGGGGGAGCCCGAGGTGTTGAGGTGTTCTGAGACCTACCCTACAATGGGACCCGGAACAGGCCCCAGCACCTCCTCCTCCCTCGGGGTGCCCGATGGCCCCCAGGCCTCTACATGGGTGGGGGGTGCGAACGGACTGGCCATCCGACGCCCCCCCGACATCTGGCGCTGCCAGTCCTGGAGGCCCGTGCTGGTATCGACAATGATCTGCAGGTTTGCCGCCATGGAGCTCAGGGAGTTGGCAATCCCTGTCTGTGACTGTGCGACGCCGGCTAGCACATGGGCAATGGCGCTGATGCCCTCAGCGATGGCCTGCTGAGACTGGGCCATGGCCTGCTGAGACTGGGCCATGGTCTGCTGAGACTGGGCCATGGCGTTGAGCGCCTCTGCCATCTGCCGCTGGCGCTGGCTCATGGCCTCCTGTGAGAGGCCAGCCATGTCCTGGGCCACAGACGCCGCCTGCACGGAAAGCGCCAGGCCTCGCAAACCGCTCCCCATGCCTGACACCGTCGCACCCATTGCCTCCACCGCGGATGCCACCCGTGCGGTGTCGGCCTGGGTGGCACGCATGACCGGCACCACTGCCAGCTCCTGGACGCGGGTGGTCTCCTCCACCTGCGACTGCAGCCGCCGCAAGCTGGCCTTCACCCTCTTCGCTCGTCTCAGGTTCGGTGGTTGCATCGGACCTATGGGTGGGTGTGGTAACTCCAGGAACCCGGGATCCATCTGGGCGGCAGATGTTCGCTTGCGCCGGGCTGCCCTCTGACCGGCCGGCCCCTCTGCTGCTCCTACCTCCACCTGCTGTACCGGGACGGCTGTGTTGTGCGCACCAGTGAATGTACCAGACGCCTCATCACTAAAGTGCCCAACCGAGGTGAGTGTTTCTGCGATGGTGGAGGGTGTTCGTGACGGCAGTGGCGTTGTGTCGTGCGCATCGTCCGACTCTGAGTCCATGGCACTTTGGGGTGGCGGTTCGTCTCCGCCCAGCCAATCCGTGTCACTGTCCTGTATTTCAGTTTCCTGGGTAGTGGTGTCCTGGATAGGGGTGTCCTGGGTAGGGGTGTCCTGGGTAGGGGTGTCCTGGGTAGGGGTGTCCTGGGTTGTGGTTTCGTGGCTCGGCTGTGACGGGGGCCTGTGGCTGCCCCTCTCGTCGCTGGGTGGCACACGCCTGCGTCGCCGCACCCGCACGAGATGGGGGTGTCGTCTCCCTGTTGCTCCAGGTCTCTCCGTCTCCCGTGGTCTCCGAGGGGCATCGTGCAGGCGTCGCATGCCAGAGGGTCCAGGTCTCTCCGTCTCCAGTGGTCTCCGAGGGGCATCCTGCAGGCGTCGCATGCCAGAGGGTCCGGGTCTCTCTGTCTCCAGTGGTCTCCGAGGGGCATCATGCGGGCGGTCTGCATCTGCGGGGATGGGTGCCTCGACGTTTGCTCCTGCGATACACAATGAAGCATGCATGGTTAGACACGCAGGCAGTGATCAGGTGATATGGGGAAGGGGGGATATGGGGGAGGGGGGATATGGGGGAGGGGGGATATGGGGGAGGGGGGATATGGGGGAGGGGGGATATGGGGGATATGGGGGAGGGGGGATATGGGGAAGGGGGTTATGGGGACGGGCTGTCGGTGGCTCACTTGCTGGTGGGCCCCCGACCTCTGCATCAGCAACCTCCCGGTCCTCAGGTCCGCCAGCCAGTTCCAGGGCCCTGCCCTCATGTTCGGTCAGTGGCCTCTCATCAGCGGGGCCTCCTCCAGTCCTCACATGCTCCCTGGTGTTGTGTGTGCGTTTCTCCTGTGGGGGGTGGTGGCAGGGGTAAAAGGCAACAGTGTTAGACAGGTATATGAATGCATGCCATCGGTTGCGCGTGGATTGCAGAGGTTAAGGTTAGACTGGATTCACTTGGGGAAATGGGGGAAGGTGGATATGGGGGAGGGGGGATATGAGGGAGGGGGATATGGGGGATATGGGGAGGGGGGATATGGGGAGGGGGGATATGCGGAGGGGGGATATGGGGACGGGGGATATGGGGACCGGGGATATGGGGAGCGGGGATATGGGGGAGGGGGATATGGGGGAGGGGGGATATGGGGGATATGGGGGAGGGGGGATATGGGGGAGGGGGGATATGGGGAGGGGGGATATGGGGGATGGGGGATATGGGGGAGGGGGAATATGGGGGAGGGGGGATATGGGGAGGGGGGATATGGGGGGGATATGGGGGATGGGGGATATGGATATCGGGCAGGGGGGGAGGCTCACCCTGGCTGCTCTGACGAGGTCGTTCACCTTCTTGTGGCACTGGGTGCCTGTCCGTGGTGTCAGGGCCACAGTGGTGACGGCCTCTGCCACCTCCCTCCACAGACGCCGGCTGTGGCGTGGGGCGACTCTGCGGCCGTGCCCGGGATACAGTGCCTCCCTCCTCTGCTCCACTGCATCCAGGAGCGCCTCAATGTCGCGGGGCTGGAACCTCGGGGCTGAGCGGCGGGCGGCCATCCGGTCAGGTGTTCTGGTCAGGTGGGGGAGCAGCGCGTCTTATGAGACGTCATACACGCCGCACGGCGTGAACCACGTGAGCCAGCGCGGATAGCGTCATGTCGCTGCTAGCCGGATTCTCCCGGCTCCTGGCACCCTTTAAAACTTCGGCCCAATCTCTGTGAAGCCAAGCTTGCCGCCGTCTTCGGGTCGCACACAATACTTTTTGGTGCATTTAAATAAATTTCACCCTTTATATACGCTCGGAGATGTCAATCAAACCGTGAAATGACAGGTACCCCACTGTGATAGGTTGAAAATCAGTTATGTAGCACTAATCCTATAATGGTAACCTTCAGTCATCAGTTAACAGAGGGAAATAACAAGTGCTGGTTATTTTCCCCCTACCAGGTTTAAAATGCACAAGTGATATTTTGGGCATCACACTAGCGAAAATCAGATCTAGCTGAGGCAGCTCCAATTGAACATATGCTGTTGCTTCTGGGAACCTTGGATGTGCTATTTAGAACCCGCTCCGATTCCTATCTCATGTGAAAATGATGGGGAACTCATCCTCCACATTATTATTACACATTCGGCTTGCCCAGTTGTACGAAGGTTAAAGTCTCCCATGATTACTGTATTACTCTTGTTATATGTGCCTCTAATTTCCTGTTTTATATTCCATCCTTTCTTACAACTTTTTTTTTAGGGGCAGCAAGCTATATTTGGATCATTCAGCAGAATCACCAATTTTAGAGGGTTCACTTGAGAGAGTAGCAGCAATATTTTTTTTTTAAGGGCCTCACGGGTGTTTAATCTTTAATTTTATTTTTCCTTTTAAATCTCTTTGGGAATTCAGATCAGAGGAGGATGGTAGCTAGGGAAGTTACATGCTCCTCCTGTAGGATGTGGGTGGTAAGGGACACCACTAGTGTCGCCACTGACTACACCTGCGGTAGTGCACCCAACTCCAGCTCCTCTGAGTTAGGGAACTGGAGCTGGATGAACTTCGGATCATCCGGGAGGCAGAGTGGGTGATAGAGAGGAGTTACAGGGAAGTAGCCACACCAAAGGTTCAGGACAAGTGTAGCTGGGTTACAGTAAGGGGAAGGAAAGGACACAGGCAGACAGTGCAGGGATCCCCTGTAGCCCTTCCCCTTCAAAACAAGTATACCGTTTTGGATGCTGTTGGGGGGGAATGACCTACCAGGGGAAGGCCAGAGCGGCCAGGTCTCTGGCACTGAGCTTGGCTCTGTGGCTCAGAAGGGAAGGGGGGGAGAATAAGAAAGCGATAGTGATGGGAGACTCAATGGTTAGGAGAACAGATGGGAGATTCTGTGGAGACCCCCGGAAAGTATGTTGCCTCCCGGGTGCCAGGGCCAGGGATGGCTCGGATCGAGTCTTCAGGATTCTTAAGCTGGAGGGGGAGCAACCAGACGTCATGGTGCTCATAGGCACCAACGACATAGCATAGAAAAGGGATGAGGATCTAAAAAGTGATTTTTAGGGAGTTAGGTTGGAAGCTAAAGAGCAGGACAAGCAGAGTAGCAATCTCCAGATTGCTATTGGTGCCACGTGCTAGTGAGGCAAGGAACAGAGAGCGAGTGCAGCTGAACACGTGGCTACAGGGCTGTTGCAGGAGGGAAGGGTCCAGATATGTAGATAATTGGGATACCTGCCGGGGAAGGTGGGACCTGTACATGAAGGACGGGTTGCACCTAAACTGGAAGGGCATCAATATCCTGGGTGGGAGGTTTGCTTGAGCTCTTCGGGAGGGTTTAAACTAGTTTGGCAGGGGGATGGGAACCAGAGCTACGTATCAGAGGATAAGGTAGCTGTTGAACAGGCAGAAATAGTATGCAGCTAGTCTGTGAGGAAGGATAGACAGTTAGTAGGGCAAAGTTGCACTCGGTGGGATGGGTTAAAGTGTGTCTGTTTCAATGCAAGAACATAGAACATAGAACAGTACAGCACAGAACAGGCCCTTCAGCCCTCGGTGTTGTGCCGAGCTTTGTCCGAAACCAAGATCAAGCTATCCCACTCCCTGTCATTCTGGTGTGTTCCATGTGCCTATCCAATAACCGCTTGAAAGTTCCTAAAGTGTCCGACTCCACTATCACAGCAGGCAGTCCATTCCACACCCTAACCACTCTCTGAGTAAAGAACCTACCCCGGACATCCCTCCTATATCTCCAACCCCGAACCTTATAGTTATGCCCCCTTGTAACAGCTGCATCCACCCGAGGAAATAGTCTCTGAACGTCCACTCTATCTATCCACTTCATCATCTTATAAACCTCTATTAAGTCGCCTCTCATCCTCCTCCGCTCCAAAGAGAAAAGCCCTAGCTCCCTCAACCTTTCCTCATAAGATCTATCCTCCAAACCAGGCAGCATCCTAGTAAATCTCCTTTGCACCCTTTCCAATGCTTCCACATCCTTCCTATAATGAGGTGACCAGAACTGCACACAATACTCCAAATGTGGTCTCACCAGGGTCATGTACAGTTGCGGCATAACACCACGGCTCTTAAACGCAAGACCACTGTTAATAAACGCTAACACACTATAGGCCTTCTTCACGGCTCTATCCACTTGAGTGTCAACCTTCAGAGATCTGTGGACATGAACCCCAAGATCTCTCTGTTCCTCCACATTCCTCAGAACCCTGCCGTTGACCCTATAATCCGCATTCAAATTTTTCCTACCAAAATGAATCACCTCGCACTTATCAGGGTTAAACTCCATCTGCCATTTTCCGGCCCAGCTCTGCATCCTATCAATGTCTCTTTGCAGCTGACAACAGCCCTCCACCTCATCCACTACTCCACCAATCTTGGTGTCATCAGCAAATTTACTGACCCACCCTTCAGCCCCCTCCTCCAAGTCATTGATAAAAATGACAAATAGCAGAGGACCCAGCACTGATCCCTGTGGTACACCGCTGGTAACTGCTCTCCAGTCTGAACATTTTCCATCCACCACCATCCTCTGTCTTCTATATGATAGCCAGTAACTTATACAATTGGCCAAATTTCCCTCTATCCCACACCTCCTTACTTTCTTCATGAGCCGACAATGGGGAACCTTATCAAACTCAAGGAGTGTCAGGAATAAGGGAGATGAACTTAGAGCATGGATCAGTACTTGGAATTACGATGCTGTGGCCATTCCGGAGACATGGATTTCACAGGGGCAGGAATGGTTGTTGGATGTTCCGGAGTTTAAATGTTTTAAGAAGAATAGGGAGGGAGGTAAAAGAGGAGGGGGAGTGGCACTGTTAATTAGGGAATGCATCGCAGCTGCAGGAAAGGAGGTAGTTGAGGAGGGTTTGTCTACTGAGTCAGTGTGGGTGGAAGTCAGAAACAAGAAAGGAGCAGTCACTTTATTGGGAGTTTTCTATAGACCCCTTAATAGCAGCAGAGATATAGAGGAACAGATTGGGCGGCAGATCTTGGAAACGTGCAGAAGTAACAGAGTTGTTGTCATGGGTGAATTCAACTTCCCTAATATTGACTGGAACCTCCTTAGTGCAAATGGTTTGGATGGAGCAGATTTTGTCGGGTGTGCCCAGGAAGGATTCCTGACTCGATATGTAGATAGGCCGACTCGGGGGAAGGCCATATTGGATTTGGTGCTTGACAACGAACCAGGCCAGGTGTCAGATGTCTCGGTGGGAGAGCATTTCGGTGACAGTGACCACAGCTACTTGACCTTTACCATAGTCATGGAGAGGGTTAGGAACAGACAGTATGGAAAGGTGTTTAATTGGGGGAGTGGAAATTATACTGCTATTAGACAGGAGCTGAGGAGCATAAATTGGGAACAGTTGTTCTCAGGGAAATGCACAACAGTAATGTGAGGGTTGTTTAAGAAGCATTTGCTGCGAGTGCTGGATAGTTTTGTCCCACTGAGACAAGGAAGGAATGATAAGGTGAAGGAGCCTTGAATGGTAAGAGAAGTGGAGCTTCTAATCAAGGGGAAGAAGGAAGCTTACGTAAGGTTGAGGAAGCAAGGATCTGGCACGGCTCTAGAGGGTTACAAGGTAGCCAGGAAGGAACTGAGAAATGGACTTAGGAGAGCTAGACGGGGGGCATGAAAAAGCCCTGGCGGGTAATATTAGGGAAAACCCCAAGGCGTTCTACACTTATGTGAGAAATAAGAGGATGATCAGAGTGAGAGTAGGGCCAATCAGGGATAGTGGAGGGAACATGTGCCTAGAGTCTGAGGATGTAGGGGAGGTCCTAAATGAATATTTTGCTTCAGTATTCACTAGAGAGAGGGACCTTGTTGCCCGTGAGAACAGTGTGAACCAGGTTAATAGGCTCGAACAGGTTGATATTAAGAAGGAGGGTGTGCTGGAAATTTTGAAAAGCATCAGGATTGATAAGTCCCCTAGGCGAGACGGGATATACCCAAGGTTACTACGGAAAGCGAGGGAGGAGATTGCTGTGCCATTGGCGACGATCTTTGCATCCTCACTCTCCACTGGAGTAGTACCAAATGATTGGAGGGAGGCGAATGTTGTTCCCTGCTCAAGAAAGGGAATAGGGATATCCCTGGGAATTACAGACCAGTCAGTCTTACATCTGTGGTGAGCAAAATATTGGAAAGGATTCTGAGAGATAATATTTATGATTATTTAGAAAAACATAGTTTGTTTAAAGATAGTCAGCATGGCTTTGTGAGGGGCACGTCATGTCTCACAAGCCTCATTGAATTCTTTGAGGATGTGACGAGACACATTGACGAAGGTCGGGCAGTGAATGTGGTGTATATGGATTTAAGTAAGGCATTTGATAAGGTTCACCATGGTAGGCTCATTCTGAAAGTTTGGGGACATGGGATACAGGAAAATTTGGCTGCCTGGATACAGAATTGGCTGGCCGAAAGAAGACAGCGAGTGGTAGAGAATGGAAAGTATTCCGCCTGGAGGTCAGTGACCAGTGGTGTCCCACAGGGATCTGTTCTGGGACCTCTACTCTTTGTGGTTTTTATTGACGACTTGGATGAGGAAGTGGAAGGGTGGGTTAGTAAGTTTGCCGATGACATGAAGGTTGTTGGAGTTGTAGATAGTGTTGAGAACTGTTGCAGGTTACAACAGGACATTGACAGGATGCAGAGCTGGGCTGAGAAGTGGCAGATAGAGGTCAACCTAGATAAATGTGAAGTGATTCATTTTGGAAGGTCGAATTTGAATCCTGAATACAGGGTTAAAGGCAGGATTCTGGGAAGTGTGGAGGAACAGAGGGATCTAGGGGTCCGCGTACATAGAACCCTCAAAGTTGCCACCTAGGTTGATAGGGTTGTTAAGAAGACGTATGGTGTGTTGGATTTCATTAACAGGGAGATTGAGTTTAAGAGCCGCGAGGTTTTGCTGCAGCTTTGTAAAACTCTGGTTAGGCCACACTTGGAATATTGTGTCCAGTTCTGGTCGCCTCATTATAGGAAGGATGTGGATGCTTTGGAGAGGGTACAGAGGAGATTTATCAGGATGCTGCCTGGACTGGAGGGCATGTCTTATGAAGAAAGGTTGAGGGAGCTCGGGCTTTTCTCACTGGAGCGAAGAAGGACGAGAGGTGACTTGATAGAGGTGTACAAGGTGATGAGAGGCATGGATAGAGTGGATAGCCAGAGATCTTTCCCCAGGATGGAAATGGCTGTCATGAAGGGACATAATTTTAAGGTGATTGGAGGAAGGGTTAGGGGAGATGTCAGAGGTATGTTCTTTACACAGAGAGTGGGGGTGCGTGGAATGCACTGCCAGCGGATGTGGTGGAGTCAGAGTCATTCGGGACATTTAAGTGACTCTTGGACAGGCACATGGAAAGCAGTAAATTGAAGGGGTGTAGGTTAGGTTGATCTTAGATTAGGATAAGTGGTAGGCACAACATCGTGGGATGAAGGGCCTGTACTGTGCTGTACTGTTCTATGTTCTATTGTTAGAGGGCTTGTAGGCAACTCCCGCCAATGATTCTTGCTGGTTTTTTTAGCTCCAACCAACCATACACTATTGAGCTTAGATTCTTTTACTCTTCTGTCTTTATCCCATCCTCCATTATCAGGGCCACTCACCTCCTCTCCCAATTTACCTATCACCTCAAAAAGCTAGCTATCCTGGAATTTTAATCCCAACTTGGCCATTTTGCAACCATGTCCCCAATAATGGCTATTTGATCAATCCTATTATTCTCTCTGTGCTATTAATTCATCTAATTTGTTGTGAATATTTTTTGCACTGGGCACTTTTTCCTGATGTTGCTGATTCACCGATGACCCTATTGCCTTTGTTACTCTCTGACCCTCCCTGACCCACTCTGCTTATTTTTTTAAATCCAAAATGCTGCTCCAGAGAATTGAAATTTCCCTGGAAAATTTGTAAATGCTCCTTTCCTGAATCCTCTATCCTTTATGGAATAGTGGTGTTATGTTTGCTATCTTCCAATTCATGTTTGCTTTTTTGATAAATCTCTCTGAAGCCAGCTGCAGTTCTCCTTTCACAGTTACCTGATTTTGTATACAGGTATCCCCCAATAATCAACATCCTGGGAGTTACCATTGATCAGAAACTGAACTGGACTAGCCATATTAATACTGTGGCTACCAAGGCAGGTCAAAGGCTAGGAATCCTATGGCAAGTAACTCACCTCCTGACCCCCCCCCAAAGCCTGTCCACCATGTACAGGGCACAAGCCAGAGTGGAATGGAATACTCTCCACTTGCCTGGATGAGTGCAGCTCCAACAACACTCTAGAAGCTCGGCACCATCCGGGACAAAGCAGTCCGCTTTATTGCTCCCCCTTCCACAAAAAACATTCAAGCCTCCACCACTGATGAACAGTGGCAGCCGTGTGTACCATCAACAAGATGCACTGCAGTAACTCACCAAGGTTCCTTTTTCAACACCTTTCAAACTCACGACCACGACCATCTAGAAGGACAAGAGCAGCAGATACCTGGGAAGCCCACCACCTGGAGGTTCCCCTCGAAGTCTCTCACCACTCTGACTTGGGAATATATCGCCGTTCCTTCACCGTCACTGGCGCAATATCCTGGAACTCCTTCCCTAATAGCATGGTGGGTGTACCTACACCTCAAAGACTGCAGCGATTCAAGAAGGCAACTCACCACCACCTTCTGAAGGGCAATTAGGGATGGACAATAAATGCTGGCCTAACCAGCGAAGCCCACATCCCCTAAATAATTTTTTAAAAAGTAAATGATTATTTTCTTTTTGTTTCTTAAACAACGGATGTCCATAAAATGGTCATCTACATCCACTGCATTGACGGACATTGATATCTAATGTAATACTCACAGCCAACATAAAAATGTGTATTATGAAAAGAATACTGCCTTCCCATCAACTCCACTATCAAAACAGTGTGCATTGAAGTCCTTTTTAAGCTTCATTCCTTCAGCTTAATAGCTGTGTTTTCTGGCAACCCATGAAAAGTTAACATGGGCAAGTACTGTCGAAGCATTAATAAAGTAATGAGATGATATCATAACACATATCATGTCAACAGTCAATCAGGCAAGTGATCTGGTATGTTAAGCTTTGTTGGAATAATGCACATTACTCAGATCCAGTTGTGCTGCAGCTGTGGTGTGACTGATTGGGACACTCATAGCTGACAAATAAATCACACATTCTAACAGTATGATTGGGCAAGCCCACTACACCCCCATCACCCACCTACCAACAAACCCTATTCCTCAGTGGTTAACTCTAAAATTCATAAGCTTTCCCTCACCCTCACATACTTGGCACTGTTACAAGCCTCACACCCACAAGTCACAGCTCACCCACACTGGCAGCTATCCAACTGTGACAGTCACATAGCCCAAACCTGTTGACATGCTTCCCACTTTCTTGCTGTGGACGTTAGCACATAACAGGAGGCAGTGGGCAAGAGCTGGCGGAGGAAAAATGCATCTGCATCCTTTAACCCTCTGTAGTCAACAGTGCTTGAAGGGGAAATGGGAAGGAGCATCGCTGAGGTTGATGGTGAGGGTGTCTGCATATCTAATCTTCCTTCTCTCATTCCACTCCTCCCTCATGCCATAATCTCTTCTGATTCTGAAGCTGCAGACGCTGCAAAACACACTTCTTGCTTTTTCCTCTTTCTTCATCACAACCCAGCCCTTGACTCATTTTCATTATAGATAGCCAAGAGCTGGAACCGTCCCAGTCAGTGCAGACAGTGAAAATGAAGCTTCACTTGATTTTACACATGCATCCGCCGGCTCAGGATTTGGCACGTCATGTGGTTTAGAAACTGGGAAAGTGGAGTGATTAACATGTGATGTGACACTCAGCACAAGTTTATTACAACAGCAGGGGGAAAGGGTAGCAATTCACCGGACAATGTGGTTGTACACAAGTTCTGTTGCAGAGGACTCAGATCAAGGGCCGGGATTCTCCAATAATGGGGCACGCCCACGCCCACCAATGCCCTAACGCCCGCCAAAAATGGGCACGAAGCACTCCAGACATTTTTGAAAAAAGTCCGGAGTGATTCTTCGGTATTAAGAGAGATAGCAGGGCCCCGGCATGCTCCTGCTGCCGATACGGGGCCCTGCACTTCCAGCCGCGGGTCCGCGCATGCGCACAGCGCCCGTTTTCGCACCAGTAGTAGGGGTGTGGGGATGACCTTGGCAAGATTTTCATCTTCATCGATGATGTGTTGAAGACTGCAAAGAAGATGTCGTAGTTTCTCCGCTCCGGGGAAGTACTGGACAACAAAGGGTATTCTGTAGGTTGTGTCCTGTGTTTGTCTTCTGAGGAGGTCGGTGCGGTTTTTTGCTGTGACGCGTTGGAACTGTCGATCGATGATTTCGCAAGTCCAGGCCAGATGGTGGGGGATGAATGTAATGCAACATGAATCCAAGGTCCTGGTTGAGGCCGTATTCATGTGTGCAGAACTTGGCTATAAGTTTCTGCTCGGCAATTTTGCGTTGTCGCGCATCCTGGAGGCCGCCTTGGAGAACGCTTACCCAGAGATCAGAGGCTGAATGCCCTTGACTGCTGAAGTGTTCCCCGACTGGAAGGGAACATTCCTGCCTGGAATGTTTGAGGTTGCGCGCGGTTGTTTGAAGGCAAGTAGTGGTGGTGTGGGGATGACCTTGGCATCCCCAACTGTCAACGATCGACAGTTCCAATGCGCCACAGCAGAAAACCGCACCAACCTCCTCAGAAGACAAACACGGGACACAACAGACAGCGTACACTTCGTCGTCCAGTACTTCCCTGGAGCGGAGAAACTACAACATCTTCTTCGCAGCCTTCAACACGTCATCGATGAAGATGAACATCTTGCCACGGTCATCCCCAGGTACCCACTACTTGCCTTCAAACAACCGCGCAACCTCAAACAAACCATTGTTTGCAGCAAATTACCCAGCCTCCAGGAGAACAGCGACCACGGCACCACACAACCCTGCCATAGCAATCTCTGCAAGACGTGCCAGATCATCGACATGGGTACCACCATTACATGTGAGAACACCACCCACCAGGTACGCGGTACATACTCATGCTACTCGGCCAATGTTGTCTACCTCATACGCTGCAGGAAAGGATGCCCCGAAGCGTGGTACATTGGCGAGACCATGCAGACGCTGTGACAAAGGATGAACGGACATCGCACGACAATCGCCAGGCAGGAATGTTCTCTTCCAGTCGGGGAACACTTCAGCGGTCAAGGGCATTCAGCTCCTGATCTCCAGGTAAGCGTTCTCCAAGACGGCCTTCAGGACGCACGACAACGCAGAATCGCCGGGCAGAAACTTATAGCCAGGTTCCGCACACATGAGTGCGGCCTCAACCGGGACCTGGGATTCATGTCGCATTACATTCATCCCCCACCATCTGGCCTGGACTTGCGAAATCCTACCAACTGTCCTGGCTTGAGACAATTTACACCTCTTTAACCTGGGGTTACCCCTATCTCTGGATCTGTGAAGACTTAATTACCTGCAAATGCTTGCATTCAAAGCATTGTCTTGCATCTTTGACTTTGTCTATATGTATGTTTCTGGAACATACCTCTTCATTCACCTGAGGAAGGAGCAGTGCTACGAAAGCTGGTGTTTGAAACAAACCTGTTGGACTTTAACCTGGTGTTGTAAGACTTCTTACTGGAAACAATGGTCATTTCTGGAATACACCCAGTCAAGAAGATGCAGCGATGGACGCTGTCTGTTTGCAAGGTGTCTGGTGTTGCAGGTTACACGGGATTCCCCTGAATGGTAGTTGGAGACAAAAAAAAAGAAAAAGTCTGCAGCAAACTGCAAAATAGCCAAATATAAACCCCAAAGGTTCAGCAAAATTAAACCAAAAAGGTAATAAAAATACTGTTTCTCAATACAAGGACAGACATTTAATCTAATAGATAATAATGCAATGTGCTTCAAGTGACACCTAAAGGAAATTTAGAAGATGGAGACCTTGGAGAGATGGTAGCAATGTAGCAATGTCACTGGGCCAGTACTCAAGAGGTCCAGACTACTAATCTGGAGACATGGGGCGTCATTCTCCGCCGGCGGGAGTCTCCGTTTTGCCGGCGCCCGGGGGTTTCCCGACGGCATGGGGCTGCCCCACAATGGGAAACCCCATTGACCGGCCGGTGTTACGGAGACTCCCGCCGGCCGGTCGGGGCAGAAATGTGGCGGGGCGGGTAGGAGAATTTTGCCCCTGGGTTCAAAACCCACATGACAGCTGGTGGAATTTAAATTCAACTCTGGAATATAAAGTTACTTTTAGAGTGAGCATGACAACTATCATTGATTGCCATAAAAACCCATCTGATTCACGCACACAGCCTGGCATACTTGTGACTTTAGATTCACATCATGTGTTGATTTAGAAATGGTCGAGCAAGCCACTCAGTTCAAGGTCAATTAGGGAAGGACAACAAATGGTCTTGCCAGTGTCACCCACATCTCACGAAAGAATAAGAAAAACATAGGTTTGTGACATTTGATGAACATTCTGCACTCCAGCAGTAGCCTCCTGAAACTGCCATGCTGTCCAGTTATATTGAGCATTGTGCTCTGATCAAACTCCGCTTCATCCCCATGTCTAGAGCTGCTTGGGTCATGGGTGCATATCAGAGCAGAAAATGTCCCTTTGACCATCAATTAACTCTGACTAACCAAGACTTTCATGTCTCCTTCCCTTATGGCTGTGTACTTGTCACTTGTTTATTTATTTTTTGACAACGGCTACTGTTTACATTCCATCCTTATTTTCAACTATTATGTTATAATATGCACTCACGTGCACCATGAGGTAAACACAGGCAGTGATAGACACCCAGGTTAGCCAATCAACACACAGGACAGAACACAACCAATCACTAGACAGAACACTAGAGAGCGGCTTTCTACTATAAAACACTTGAGGCATCAGCACTCCACCTTTTTCCACTGGTGACAACTGTAGTGACAGTCAGGGTGTATATATTAGTTAGCACCTTCTACACGTGGCTCAGAACTATTATGGTCTAATTAGTTAGAGTTAGCACACTTAGAGTAGTAGAGTGTCAACCCACAGCAAGCTGTGTGCCTTGTTACAGAAGTTCAATAAATCATATTGAACCAACGTCTAAGTTTGGTGTCTGCTTTCCAGTCTAATTGCGTCCAGTTGCAGTCCGTGTTACCCCAGGGTCAATAACATGACATGATACCAGGAGTCTACTTCATCTAAGTAATTTACCTTGAATAATTCAGTGACGACCAGCAAGTGCCTTCCAGCGGCATGGAGAAGATCCAGGCTCCTCCACAGCTACGGATCTCCGGCAATCTCGACACCAACTGGCGGGTCTTCAAGCAGAAGTTCAATCCCTACATAGAGGCTTCAGGCCTCGAGGGTGCATCCAATGCCAGAAAAATCGTGCTGCTCCTATCGACTGCGGGGGACCAAGCCATCCAAATCTTCAACTCACTCACTTTTGCCGATGGCGAGGACAGGACCAAATTCAAGACCGTTTTCACCAAATTCGACTGTCACTGTGAAGTCGAAACGAACGAGAGCTTTGAGCGCCATGCCTTCCAGCAACGCCTTCTGGGTAAGGGTGAGCCATTCCAACCCTTTCTAACTCATCTCCGTACATTAGCGCAGTACTGCAACTATGGTGACACCGCTGATTCCCTCATCAGGGATCAGATCGTGTTTGGGGTCTATTCCGACGCCCTGCGGGAGCAGCTCTTAAAAATAAAAAACATGACCCTGCCAGTCGCTATTGAGACGTGTAAAGTGCATGAACAGGCGAAAAGTCGCTATTCCTGCCTTAAATTGGCAGCACAGGGCCAACTTGCCTCCCACGAGGCAGAGAGTGTACAGGCCATCGCCTGGATGCGGCGCCTTAGTATCGATGAAGGCGGCCATTTCGCGCACTTTTCCCGGAGTCCCACGCATGCGCACCACGTACAGGAGAATGAAGTGGCCGAAGACCATACTGCGCAGATGTGAAAGGCGGCTGACCGCACTGCACATGCGCGACGACGCATGGAGCGTGATGACGTCAACGTCATGACGTGCCCAAACTGCGGCACCACCCACTTAAAGCGGCAATGGATTGGATTGGATTGGATTTGTTTATTGTCACGTGTACCGAGGTACAGTGAAAAGTATTTTTCGGCGAGCAGCTCAACAGATCATTAAATACATGGGAAGAAAAGGGAATAAAAGAAAGTACATAATAGGGCAACACAACATATACAATGTAACATAAGCACTGGCATCGGATGAAGCATACAGGATGTAGTGTTAATGAGGTCAGTCCATAAGAGGGTTATTTAGGAGTCTGGTGACAGTGGTGAAGAAACTGTTTTTGAGTCTGTTCGTGCGTGTTCTCAGACTTCTGTACCTCCTGCCCGATGGAAGAAGTTGGAAGAGTGAGTAAGCTGGGTGGGAGGGATCTTTGATTATGCTGCCCGCTTTCCCCAGGCAGCGGGAGGTGTAGATGGAGTCAATGGATGGGAGGCAGGTTTGTGTGATGGACTGGGCGGTGTTCACGACTGTCGGAAGTTTCTTGCGGTCCTGGGCCGAGCAGTTGCCATACCAGGCTGTGATGCAGCCCAATAGAATGCTTTCTATGGTGCATCTGTGAAAGTTGGTTAGGGTTAATGTGGACATGCCGAATTTCCTTAGTTTCCTGAGGAAGTATAGGCGCTGTTGTGTTTTCTTGGTGGTAGCGTCGACGTGGGTGGACCAGGACAGATGTTTGGAGATGTGCACCCCTAGGAATTTGAAACTGCGAGCCATCTCCACCTCGGCCCCGTTGATGCTGACAGGTGTGTGTACAGTACTTTGCTTCCTGAAGCCAATGACCAGCTCTTTAGTTTTGCTGGCATTGAGGGAGAGATTGTTGTCGCTACAGCACTCCACTAGGTTCTCTATCTCCCGCCTGTATTCTGACTCGTCGTTATTCGATATCCGGCCCACTATGGTCGTATCGTCAGCAAACTTGTAGATGGAGTTGGGACCAAATTTTGCCACGCAGTCATGTGTGTACAGGGAGTAGAGTAGGGTGCTAAGTACGCAGCCTTGCAGGGCGCCAGTGTTGAGGACTATTGTGGAGGAGGTGTTGTTGTTCATTCTTACTGATTGTGGTCTGTTGGTCAGAAAATCGAGGATCCAGTTGCAGAGTGGGGAGCCAAGTCCTAGGTTTTGGAGCTTTGATATGAGCTTGGCTGGGATTATGGTGTTGAAGGCGGAGCTGTAGTCAATAAATAGGAGTCTGATGTAGGAGTCCTTGTTTTCAAGATGCTCTAGGGATGAGTGTAGAGCCAGGGAAATGGCGTCTGATGTGGACCCATTGCAGCGGTATGCGAATTGCAGTGGATCAAGGCGTTCTGGGAGTATGGAGGTGATGCGCTTCATGATCAACCTCTCGAAGCACTTCATTACGACTGAAGTCAGGGCCACTGGACGGTAGTCATTGAGGCACGTTGCCTGGTTCTTCTTTGGTACCGGCATGATGGTGGTCTTCTTGAAGCAGGTGGGGACCTCGGAGTGGAGTAGGGACAGGTTAAAGATGTCCGCGAATACCTCTGCCAGCTGGTCCGCGTAGGCTCTGAGTGCACGACCAGGGATCCCGTCTGGGCCCGTCGCCTTCCGAGGGTTCACTTTCAGGAATGCCCTGCAAGAGGCAGGCGATGTTTAAATTGTAGGAAGCCTGGACATTATGCAGCCTTGTGCAGGTCTGCACCACCGGTCGTGACCCGGAGATCCCAGTTCCAACGCAAACGCGTTAGATGTGTGCAGCACGGGCTGCTGGATTCTGATCCTGGTAGCACAACGGATCCAGAGGATGACTGCCTGGAGTCCCCATATCGTGTGGGCATCATTACTACATGTGACAAGGCCTCCTCAAATTCAGCAACTCGCCTATCTATCCTCAATGTGGATTCTGCGGACAAATGGCATGCTGTCATTCACGTTAACCAATGCAGCATCAGGTTCAAGCTGGACACTGGTGCTTCAGCCAATTCCATATCTCAAGCAGATCTCGATCGCATCAAAAGGCGACCAAAAATTCTTCCGCCGGCCTGCCAGCTTCTTGATTATAATGGCAATGCCATTACTGCATTAGGGTCTTGTCACCTGCATGTCTTCAACAAGACCATCAATGCCACACTGCCATTCGAAATCGTCAAGCCTGACAAGGCATCCCTTCTTGGTGCCCATGCATGCAAGCTACTCAATCTCGTGCAGCATGTACATGCCATGTCTTCTGCCAATGTGAATCATCAGGCCGACATTGACAAAATCCAGTCACAATACCTGGATGTGTTCAGTGGGATGGGTACACTGCCATACCGCTACAAAATCTTACTCAGGCCTGATGCCACGCCTGTGATCCATGCACCACGCCGGGTGCCGGCTCCTCTGAAGGAACGTTTAAAGGCACAGCTGCAGGAACTTCAAGACCAGGGTATAATCTCTAAAGTGACAGAACCGACTGACTGGGTCAGCTCGATGGTCTGTGTGAAGAAGATCTCAGGAGAGTTGCGCATATGTATAGATCCCAAAGATCTTAACATGAACATAATGCTGGAACACTACCCGATCCCGAAGCGGGAGGAACTAACCAGTGAGATGGCACACACCAAATTCTTCACGAAGCTAGATGCATCGCGTGGTTTCTGGCAGATACAACTGGATGAGTCCAGCAGGAAGCTCTGCACGTTTAATACACCTTTCGGAAGGTACTGTTACAACCGCATGCCGTTCTGTATTGTTTCTGCCTCAGAATTCTTTCACAGGATCATGGAACAGATGCTGGAGAGCATTGAGGGTGTGCGGGTCTACGTACATGGTGTAATCATATGGTCCACGACCACAGAGGAACACACATCCCGCCTCAAACAGGTCTTTTGACGCATCCATGCCAACGGCCTCAAGTTGAACAAGGCCAAATGCTTCTTTGGCATGTCATCAATCAAATTTTTGGGCGATCAAATATCCCAGCAGGTTGTGCAACCAGACTCGGACAAAGTCAAGGCCATCAACACCATGAAGACCCCGGAAGACAAGAAGGCAGTACTATGCTTCCTCGGTATGGTTAACTTTTTGGGAAAGTTCATTCCCAACCTCGCATCACACACCACGGCTCTCAGGCATAGAACATAGAACGATACAGCGCAGTACAGGCCCTTCGGCCCACGATGTTGCACCGACATGGGAAGTCAAAAAACAAAAGCCACCTAACCTACACTATGCCATTATCATCCATATGCTTATCCAATAAACTTTTAAATGTCCTCAATGTTGGCGAGTTCACTACTATTGCAGGTAGGGCATTCCACGGCCTCACCACTCTTTGCGTAAAGAACCTACCTCTGACCTCTGTCCTATATCTATTACCCCTCAGTTTAAGGCTATGTCCCCTCGTGCTAGCCATTTCCATCCGCGGGAGCAGGCTCTCACTGTCCACCCTATCTAACCCTCTGATCATTTTGTATGCCTCTATTAAGTCTCCTCTTAACCTTCTTCTCTCCAACGAAAACAACCTCAAGTCCATCAGCCTTTCCTCATAAGATTTTCCCTCCATACCAGGCAGGAGGTAAATCTCCTCTGCACCCGTTCCAAAGCTTCCACATCCTTCCTATAATGAGGTGACCAGAACTGTACGCAAAACTCCAAATGCGGCCATACCAGAGTTTTGTACAGCTGCAACATGACCTCATGACTCCGGAACTCAATCCCTCTACCAATAAAGGCCAACACACCATAGGCCTTCTTCACAACCCTATCAACCTGGGTGGCAACTTTCAGGGATCTATGTACATGGACACTGAGATCCCTCTGCTCATCCACACTTCCAAGAATTTTACCATTAGCCAAATATTCCGCATTCCTGTTATTCCTTCCAAAGTGAATCACCTCACACTTCTCTACATTAAACTCCATTTGCCACCTCTCAGCCCAGCTCTGCAGCTTATCTATGTCCCTCTGTAACCTGCAACATCCTTCCGCACTGTCGACAACACCACCGACTTTAGTGTCGTCTGCAAATTTACTCACCCACCCTTCTGCGCCCTCCTCTAGGTCATTTATAAAAATGACAAACAGCAACGGCCCCAGAACAGATCCTTGTGGTACGCCACTTGTAACTGAACTCCATTCTGAACATTTCCCATCAACCAGCACCCTCTGTCTTCTTTCAGCTAGCCAATTCCTGATCCACATCTCTAAATCACCCTCTAAATTACCCAGCCTCCGTATTTTCTGCAATAGCCTACCGTGGGGAACCTTATCAAACGCTTTACTGAAATCCATATACACCACATCAACTGCTCTACCCTCGTCTACCTGTTCAGTCACCTTCTCAAAGAACTCGATAAGGTTTGTGAGGCATGACCTCCCCTTCACAAAGCCATGCTGACTATCCCTAATCATATTATTCCTATCTAGATGATTATAAATCTTGTCTCTTATAATCCCCTCCAAGACTTTACCCACAACAGACGTGAGGCTCACCGGTCTATAGTTTTCTCTACTCCCCTTCTTGAACAAAGGGACCACATTTGCTATCCTCCAGTCCTCTGGCACTATTCCTGTAGCCAATGATGATATAAAAATCAAAGCCAAAGGCTCAGCAATCTCTTCCCTGGCTTCCCAGAGAATCCTAGGATAAATCCCATCAGGCCCCGGGGACTTATCTATTTTCAGCCTGTCCAGAATTGCCAACACCTCTTCCCTACATACCTCAATGCTATCTATTCTAATAGCCTGGGTCTCAGCATTCTCCTCCACAACATTCTCTTTTTCCTGAGTGAATACTGACGAAAAATATTCATTTAGTATCTCGCCTATCTCTTCAGACTCCACACACAATTTCCCATCCCTGTCCTTGACTGGCCCTACTCTTACCCGAGTCATTCTTTTATTCCTGACATACCTATAGAAAGCTTTTGGGTTTTCCTTGATCCTACTTGCCAAATACTGGTGAAGAAGTCAACTGCCTTCCAATGTCTCCCCACACATCAAGCAGAGTGGCTCGAGTTATAGGCAAAGCTCACCACTGCTCCGGGACTAGCATTTTTTGACCCGGAGAGGGAGACAAAAGTCTCCACGGACGCCAGCCAGGACGGCATTGGTGCGGTGCTCCTCCAGAAGGATGACTCCTCGTCCTGGGCTCCAGTGGCCTATGCGTCAATGACTCCCACTGAGCAGAGGTATGCTCAGATAGAGAAAGAGTGCCTGGGCCTCCTAACCGGCATTGTAAAGTTCCATGACTACGTCTACGGTCTACCAACCTTCACAGTAGAGACTGACCACAGACCCTTAGTCCATATCATTCACAAGGACTTGAATAACATGATGCCCAGGCTTCAGCGCATTCTCCTTCGACTCCACAGGTATGATTTCGAGTTGGTTTACACACCGGGCAAAGAGCTAATCATTGCCGACGCTCTGTCGTGCGCCATCACCTCGTCCTGTGAACAGGTCGACTTCATCCGCCAAATTGAGGCACAGGTGCAACTGTGTGCCAGCAACCTCCCGGTCTCAGATGAAAGGGTGGTCAACATTCGAGAAGAGACTGCCAAGGACCCTCTTCTGCAGCAGGTCATGCATCACCTTGCAAATGGTTGGCAGAAAGGGCAATGCCCCCAGTTCTTTAATGTCAAGGATGACCTGACAGTCGTCGAGGGGATCCTCCTCAAGCTAGATCGTATCTTTATTCCTCGCAGCCTCCAGAGCTTAGTGCTCAAGCAGATCCACGAGGGACACCTCGGTGTCGAGAAATGCAGGCGCAGGGCCCAGCAGGCAATCTATTGGCCTGGAATCAACCAGGACATATTCAACATGGTCCTCAATTGTGCGACCTGCCAGTGTTTCCAGCCTGCTCAGCCCAAAGAAACACTCCAGCAACACGAGATCGTGACCTCTCCGTGGTCTAAGGTGGGAATCGACCTTTTTCACGCCAATGGGCGTGACTATGTGCTCATCATCGATTACTTTTCGAGCTACCTGAAAGTGGTGAAACTGTCCAACTTCACATCAAGGACAGTCATCAAGGCCTGCAAGGAGATATTTGCCAGGCATGGTATTCCGCTCACGGTCATGAGCGACAACGGTCCCTGCTTCCAAAGCCAAGAGTGGTCCAACTTC
Organism: Scyliorhinus torazame; assembly: GCF_047496885.1. Taxonomy (NCBI): domain Eukaryota; kingdom Metazoa; phylum Chordata; class Chondrichthyes; order Carcharhiniformes; family Scyliorhinidae; genus Scyliorhinus; species Scyliorhinus torazame. The sequence goes on from NC_092713.1 coordinate 262,946,260, forward strand.
GCAAAGCTATATCAGTTCAAGCACATTACCTTCAGCCCGCATTACCCGCAATCTAACAGGAAGGTTGGAAAAGGGGTCCATATCGTGAAGCAACTGCTCTGCAAGGCTGCGGACTCAGCTTCTGACTTTAACCTTTCGCTGTTGACATACAGAGCAACCCCTCTGTCCAACGGTATGTCTCCAGCACAACTCCTTGTGAATCGAGACCTGCGGACGACTGTTCCGGCCATTCATTTACCAGACCTGGATCACCTTCCGGTGCTGCAAAATGTGCAGCAACTCAGAAACTGGCAAAAGCTGACTTACGATGCTCATGCTACTGATTTGCCTGTGCTCTCTCTGGAAGATGCTGTTAGCATCAAGCTACCTGATGGAGGCTGGTCAGCCCCAGCTGTTGTTGTTCGACAGGCTGCTCCCAGGTCGTTCGTGGTTGGCATGGCTGATGGCTCCATTGTCAGGCGCAACAGAAGGGCACTACGCAAACTTGCCTGCCCACCACCGAATCTCACGTTTCCAGCTGTCGTTATGCCTTTTCCGAACACCTCGCTCCATGAGGCCACCAATCTGGCTGCAATCCCGCCTGTCAAGGCGCCGTCATCCCCACCTCCACCTCTCAGGCGATCGACAAGGATCCGACGCCAGCCCCAGAGATTGGACTTATAGACATTTCTTTTGTACATATTGTTCTGTATCTGCACGCTAGACACCTTCCGTGTACATATGCATTCACTCGCTGTAAATAGTTATATCTGTACATATGTCGTATATGCTCTAAGCAACCGACAAAAATTTTTTTTTAAGGGGGGATGTCATAATATGTACTCACGCACATCATGAGGTAAAGACAGGCAGTGATAGACACCCAAGTTAGCCAATCAACACACAGGACAGAAAACAACCAATCACTAGACAGAACACTAGAGGGCGGCTTCCTACTATAAAACACACGAGGCATCAACACTCCTCTTTTTTCCACTGGTGACAACTGTAGTGACAGTCAGGATGTATATATTAGTTAGTACCTTCTACACATGGCTCAGAGCTAGTCTGGTCTAGTTAGTTAGAGTTAGCATACTTAGAGTAGTAGAGTGTCAACCCACAGCAAGCTGTGTGCCTTGTTACAGAAGTTCAATAAATCGTATTGAACCAACGTCTAAGTTTGGTGTCTGCTTTCCAGTCTAACTGCATCCAGTTGCAGTCCGTGTTACCCCAGGGTCAATAACACGACATACTATTTCCTATGTTCTTTAGATTAATCTGCATCACAATCTTATGCGACTAAACTCTCCTCCCAGCACTTTTCCTGTGGTGTGTCGTAGCCATACACAAGGAGCATTCAAGAACATCCTTGGTAGATTCATCCTTTTATTTCTCCTTGCTCTGTTTAGAGCTTTCCTGAGCCCACTGCCTCGTCCAGATATTTTGGCAGAGGTCGGGAAGAAAAGTTCAGATTAGGTTATTCCTCACCAAAAAGAACTCCATGTTCACACAGTATTCCAGTTCACTGCTCCACAGAATAGTAGCACAATGATTTGCAAGCATAAGACGGGAACCTGCAGAAGTGACAGGGGTGTTGGCCACCGGCTGGAAGACGAGTGAGTTAAGAGTCAACCGCATCACTGTGTGGATCTGGAGTTACACGTAAGACAGACCGGGTAAGGATGGCAGATTTCCTTCCCTGATGGGTTTCTACAACAATTGGCAATGGTTTCATGGTCACTTTTAATTCCAGATTTTTATTGAATTCAAATTCCACCATCTGCTGTGGTGATATTCAAACCCAGGACCCCAATGGGTTTCTGGATTACTAATCCAGTGACAATATTACTATGCCACCGCCTCCCCTTTGACTTCTTGGTGGTAGAGACCGCAGGTTTTGAAGGTATTGGTGAAGGAGCCTTGAGGAGTTGCTGCTGCAGTACACCCTGTAAATGGTACATATTGCTGCCACTGTGCATCAGTGGTGGAGAGAATGTTTAAGGTGTTGGTTGGGGCGCCAATCAATAATAATAATAATAATCATTATTGTCACAAGTAGGCTGACATTAACACTGCAATGAAGTTACTGCAAAAACCAAGTGGGCTGCTTTGTGATGTTGAATTTCTTGAGTGTTGTTGGAGCTGCACTCATCCAGGCAAGTGAAGAGTGTCTATCAAACTCCTGACTTGTGCCTTGTAGATGGTGGACAGGCTTTAGGGAATTACTCATGATAGAACTCCCAACCTCTGGCTTTCTCTTGTAGCCATTGTATTTATATAGCTAGTCCAGTTCAGTTTCTGGTCAATGGCAATCCCCGGGATGTTGATGGTAGGGGATTCGACAATCGTAATGCCGTTGAATCAGGGAAGATGATTAGCTTCTCTCTTGTTAATGGTGGTCGTTGCCTGGCACAAATTTAACTTGTCACTTATTAGCCCAAGTCTGAGTTTTGTCCAAGTTTTTCTGCATATGGACAAGACTGCTTCAGTATCTAAGAATGTTATGATGATGGAGGAAAAATATTGAATTATGTACAAAGTATTGAACCTTAAATAAGATCTGTGGATTTAAAGAAATTAATAATAATAATCGCTTATTGTCATAAGTAGGCTTCAATGAAGTTACTGTGAAAAGCCCCTAGTCTCCACATTCCAGCACCTGTTCGGGGAGGCCAGAACGGGAATTCAAGCCTCGCTGCTGGCATTGTTCTGCATTACAAGCCAGATGTTTAGCCCTCTGTGCTTAGCCAAAGATAGCGGAAGATGTAAATTCAGACACTGGTTGAATTGCTGGTGGGTGATACTAAGAGAAGGAAATTGGAACCACAGCCCATTTCCAAACAAGGAAACCTACTTCAAGATAAAAAGCAAACGATACAGAAACTAGTGGCCATCTCCAGTGGAGATAATGGGAGCTAATTATCATCTCAGCAGAATGATCCTGCAGTTGTCTCAAATGGATTTGTGGGTTTTGCCTTTCAGGAATATACAAAAAATAGGATAAAAATAGGTTTTTGAATCTGTGTAATTCTTTACAGCAGAGGGCTGTGGAAGTCGTTAAGTGTGTTCAAAGCTGAAGGCAGCATAGTGGCGCAGTGGTTATCACAGCTGCCTCACGGATCTGAGGTCCCAGGTTCAATCCCGGCTCTGGGTCACTGTCCATCTGGAGTTTGCACATTCTCCCCGTGTTTGCGTGGGTTTCGCCCCTACTACCCAAAGATGTGCAGGCTAAGTGGATTGGCCACACTAAATTGCCCCTTAATTAGAAAAAAAAATAATTGGGTACTCTAAATTTTTTTTTTTTTAAGTGTGTTCAAAGCTGAGATAGACCGATTTTTAATCAGTGAGGGAATCAAGGGTTATGGAGCTAAGGCAGGAAAATGGAGTTGAGGATTGTCATTTCAGATCAGTCATGATCTCATTGAATGGCGGAGCAGACTCGATGGGCCGAATGGCCTACTTATGCTTCTAGGTCTTCTGGTCGAAAGCTAGGTCAGGTATGGACCAGTGTTAGGAGTGTCAGTGTGTGTGACACTGAAGAAAAAAGCCAGCCAACAGCAGACACCTCTGCAAAGGATTTTTCACAGTTATCTTTCTCTGATTGTGAAGCAAGTCAGCAAAGCCACAGCTGAAAAGGAAACAAGGCAGCATCTCAGCCAAACTCCAAAACATTGGAATCTCAAAACAGACTAACCACCTGCTGCAGTCAGCGCTGCTTGAATGATGAATCGCAATGGCCACAACATTTCATCATCTACCCCTCACGGACAAGTCAAGGACTGTTTTGTATACTTTTTTTTAACTTATTTGTTTGGATTATTCTCATTTATAATCTGTTTGAATGTGTATGTGTAGCACCATCGATCACACACGAGGCGAGACGTAAAGAACTTCAATCGAGGCTTTATTGAGCAGACTTGTTCAGACACGTTCCCCCAGCAGCTCCGTCACAGAATGCAGCTGCGGGGATTAAACCCAGGTTCTTATACTCATCCTATCTGGGTGGAGCCCAGTAGGTGGAGGATCCAATCGGGATCCAGCATCTGTCCTCCAATGGCTCCTCAGCATTTCTGGTGTACCGTATTACCCTTAATACATACCACCACATTCTCCCCTTGTTAAAAAAGAACGCGGCGGGGTGGTGGGTGGTATGGTGGTCGGGGTTTACAGGGTCGGTACCTTAACCATTGAACTATATACAATCATGCCGCTTTTACTGGGCCACCGAATTATTCACATTTTACCCGATTTGCAGCGTTAACTATTTACAACAATGCCGCTTTACTGGGCCACTGAATTATATACATCTTAAGTCGATTCGATGAGTCGAGATGGTGCTCTGGTCGCCCTTTCCGATCGTCTCAGCCCAGGTGGTGGTGGTGGTGGTGCTGGCTCGGGTCCGGTCGACTCTGGGAGCATCACGCTGTCCCCTTCTGTTTCCTTACTCCTGGGCGGGCCTGGGAGGAGGACCGATCCCCCCGGGAAGGGGGTGGCTGTGGGGTGCACCGGCGGGAGTGAGGGGGAGGTGATTTGTGTTGGGGGGAGGGGGTGGGGAGCTCCGGCGGGCGCCAGGTCCCACAGAGAGACCGTGTCCTGTCGGCCGTCTGGGTACGTCACGTAGGCGTACTGCGGGTTTGCGTGGAGTAGATGTACCTTTTCCACCAGTGGGTCTGATTTGTGCGCCCGTACATGCTTTCGGAGCAGAATGGGTCCCGGGGCCGCCAGCCAGGTCGGAAGTGACATTCCAGAAGCGGACCTCCTAGAGAAGACAAGGAGGCGCTCGTGAGGCGTTTGGTTAGTGGTGGGACACAGCAGGGACCGGATAGAATGAAGGGCATCCGGGAGGAATTCCTGCCAGCGGGAAGTTGGGAGACTCCTAGACCGTAGGGACAGTAGGACGGTCTTCCAGACCGTTCCGTTCTCCCTCTCTACCTGCCCGTTCCCCCGGGGGTTGTAGCTGGTCGTCCGGCTCGAGGCTATGCCCTTGCTGAGCAGGAATTGACGGAGCTCGTCACTCATGAAGGAGGACCCCCTGTCGCTATGGATGTAGGCGGGGAAACCGAACAGGGTAAAGATGGTGCCGAGGGCTTTAATGACCGTGGCCGCGGTCATGTCGGGGCAGGGGATGGCGAAGGGGAAGCGGGAGTATTCGTCAACGATGTTAAGAAAGTACGTGTTGCGATCGGTGGAGGGGAGGGGGCCTTTGAAATCCAAACTGAGGCGTTCAAAGGGACGGGAAGCCTTTATCAGGTGCGCTCTATCTGGCCTGAAAAAATGCGGTTTGCATTCTGCACAGATTTGGCAGTTCCTGGTGACTGTTCGGACGTCCTCGACGGAGTAAGGGAGGTTGCGAGCCTTTATGAAGTGGTAGAAACGAGTGACCCCCGGGTGGCAGAGGTCCTCGTGGAGGGTTTGGAGACGGTCCACTTGTGCGTTGGCACAAGTGCCACGAGATAGGGCATCGGACGGCTCGTTCAGCTTTCCGGGACGGTACAAGATCTCGTAGTTGTAGGTGGAGAGTTTGATCCTCCACCGCAGGATCTTGTCGTTTTTTATCTTGCCCCGCTGTGCATTATCGAACATGAAGGCTACCGACCGTTGGTCACTGAGGAGAGTGAATCTCCTACCGGCTAGGTAATGCCTCCAATGTCACACAGCTTCCACTATGGCTTGGGCCTCCTTTTCAACTGAGGAGTGGTGAATTTCCGAAGCATGTAGGGTCCGGGAGAAAAAGGCCACGGGTCTGCCTGCTTGGTTGAGCGTGACCGCCAGAGCTACGTCGGACGCGTCGCTCTCGACTTGGAAGGGGAGGGACTCGTCGATGGCGCACATCGTGGCCTTTGCGATATCCGTTTTGATGCGGCTGAAGGCCTGGCGGGCCTCTGTCGACAGGGGAAAAGTAGTGGACTGGATTAGTGGGCGGGCCTTGGCTGCGTACTGGGGGACCCACTGGGCATAATAAGAAAAGAAGCCCAGGCAGCGCTTCAGGGCTTTGGTACAGTGGGGGAGAGGGAACTCCATGAGGGGGCGCATGCGTTCGGGGTCGGGGCCTATCACTCCATTCCGCACTACGTAGCCAAGGATGGCTAGACGGTCGGTGCTAAACACGCATTTTTCCTCGTTGTAGGTGAGGTTGAGGGCGTTAGCGGTCTGGAGGAATTTGCGGAGGTTGGCGTCGTGGTCCTGCTGATCATGGCCGCAGATGGTGACGTTGTCGAGGTACGGGAACGTGGCCCGTAAACCGTGCTGGTCGACCATTCGGTCCATCTCTCGTTGGAAGACCGAGACTCCGTTCGTGACGCCGAATGGAACCCTTAAGAAGTGGTATAGCCGCCCGTCTGCTTCGAAAGCAGTGTACTTGCGGTCACCGGGGCGAATGGGGAGCTGGTGGTAGGCGGACTTAAGGTCCACGGTGGAGAAGACCTTGTACTGTGCAATCCGATTGACCATGTCGGATATGCGGGGAAGAGGGTACGCATCTAGCTGCGTGTACCTGTTGATGGTCTGACTGTAGTCTACGACCATCCTTTGCTTCTCCCCTGTCTTCACTACTACCACCTGGGCTCTCCAGGGACTATTGCTGGCCTGGATTATGCCTTCCTTCAGCAGCCGCTGGACTTCGGACCTGATAAACGTCCGGTCCTGGGTGCTGTACCGTCTGCTCCTAGTGGCGACGGGTTTGCAATCCGTGGTGAGGTTCGCAAACAGGGAGGACGGTTCGACCTTGAGTGTCGCGAGGCCGCAGATAGTCAGTGGGGGTATAGGGCCGCCAAATTTGAATGTTAAGCTCTGGAGGTTGCATTGGAAGTCCAACCCCAGGAGGGTGGGGGCGCAGAGGTGTGGAAGGATGTACAGCCGGTAATTTTTGAACTCTCTCCCCTGCACCGTTAGGTTTGCGATGCAGAACCCTTTGATTTCAACGGAGTGGGACCCCGCCGCCAGGAAAATTTTTTTGGGGCTTGGCCGAATTACAAGGGAACAGCGTCTTACCGTGTCCGGGTAAATAAAACTCTCCGTGCTCCCCGAGTCGATCAAACACGGCGTCTCGTGGCCGTTCACCAGCACCTTTGTCGTTGTCGTCTGGAGCGTCTGGGGCCGCGACTGGTCGAGGGTCACCGATGCCAAACGTGGTTGGTGTATCAGATCGTTGTCTTCAGGCAGTGTGGAGCCGTCCACGCCGGGGTCCTTGCCTGTCAGCCAAGATGGCGGCGTCCATGGATCGCACGCGGTCGGGGGTGGACAAAATGGCCGCTCCCATGGATCGCACGCGGCCTGTGGGTAGGAAGATGGCGGCCCCCGTCCCCCCCTAGTGGTGTCCGGGGTGCAAAATGGCGGCGCCCGTTGGCCGCCCGTGGGTCGCTGGAGGGGTTGAGCCCGTGGTCCCATTAGTTCCCCGGAGATAGCGGCGACCCCACGGGACTGGCACACCGCTGCGTAGTGACCCTTTTACCGCAGCTTTTGCAGGTGGCCGAGCGGGCCGGGCAGCGCTGGCGGGGATGTTTTGACTGCCCGCAAAAGTAGCAGCGGGGGCCCCCCGGGTGGTCTGGGATTCTAGCTGCGCACGCTTGCGGAGGGGTTGGGGTTGCCGGGGGGTCGGTCGCGGCGGGGGTCCACGGAGCCCAAGGGGCTGCAGCGCGGTCGGGGGCATAGGCGCGGGCGTTTTGGGAGGCCACGTCGAGGGAGGCTGCGAGGGCCCGTACCTCTGTGAGTCCGAGAGAGTCTTTCTCTAAAAGTCTCTGGCGAATTTGTGACGATGCCAAACCTGCTACGTAAGCGTCTCTGATCAGGAGGTCCGTATGTTCGTTCGCCGTAACCGCTGGGCAGTTGCAGTTTCGTCCCAGGATTGTTAGAGCGTTGAAGAAATCGTCTAGCGATTCCCCGGGGATTTGTCGTCTCGTCGCGAGCTGGTAGCGTGCGTAGACCTAGTTGACGGGCTTAATGTAGATCTCCTTCAGCAAGTTGATCGCCTCTGGGAATTCTTCCGCGCCCTCGATGAGTGAGTAGATTTCGGGACTCACCCTGGAATGCAGGACCTGCATCTTCTGGTCTTCTGTTGGTCTGCCGGGGGCTGTTCGGAGGTATCCCTCAAAGCACGCCAGCCAGTGCTTAAACGCCGATGTTGCGTTTGGTGCGTAGGGGCTGATTCGCAGGCACTCCGGGGTGTTCCGGAGCTCAATATTCCTTTTTATGTCTGCTCAATAAATTGTAGCACCATCGATCACACACGAGGCGAGACATAAAGAACTTCAATCGAGGCTTTATTGAGCAGACTTGTTCAGACACGTTCTCCCAGCAGCTCACTCACAGAATGCAGCTGCGGGGATTGAACCCAGGTTCTTATACACATCCTATCTGGGTGGAGCCCAGTAGGTGGAGGATCCAATCGGGATCCAGCATCTGTCCTCCAATAGCTCCTCGGCATTCATGGTGTACCGTATTACCGCTAATACATACCACCACAGTATGCATGTGTTTTCATTTCCTTGCATTTAGTAGTAAATAAATTCACTCTTTCTTTAACTTAAATCCTGGTGAAATTGAGTCCTTTTTAAAACATAAGGGGCGATTCTCCAATATTGGCCCCAAGTGTTCACGTCGTCGTCGATGGCATGAACCGGGCCCGGGCATGACAGATTCTGGCTCCCACAGGGGGCCAGCGCGGCGCTGGAGCAGTTCACTCCGCTCCAGCCTCCTTGCGTGGCTGCGCCAAACCTGCGCATGCGTGGGGGACTTCTTACGCGCGCCGGCCCCGTCTCAGCATGGGGTCGGTGTTCAGGGGCCAGCCGTGCCAAAAAGTAGGCCCGGGGGGGGGGAGAGGCCGGCCCGCCGATCGGTGGGCCCCGATCGCGGGCCAGACCCCATCGGAGGCCCCCCCGGTGAAGGAGCCCCCCCCCCCACAGGCCGCCCCCCGACCATTCCCGCAGAGTTCCCGCCGGCAGCAACCAGGGGTGAACGGCGCCGCGCCAAACGCGACGGCGCAAATGGCGCCGATTCTCCGCACCTCGGAGAATCGCGCACCGGCGTCGTGGCACGGTCGCGGCAATTCTCCAGCCTGGCAGTACCCCAGCTGACCATCAGGCTATTGCTGAGTAAGTGCTGCTTTATAGCACTGTCAACGCCACCTTCCATCACTTTGCTGATGATCAAGAGTCAGCTGATGGGGCATTAATTGGCTGGGTTGAATTTCTCCTGCTTTTAGTGGATGTGACACACGTAGCCAAATTTCCACATTGCCGGGTTGATGCCAGTTTTGTACCTTAAATGACCACTTTAGGGCGTTGATTGGCAACAGGGCAAGAAGGTCATCCATGAGCCTTTCTGACGCGCAAATCATAGTGGTGGAGGTGGGTAAGTGGCGTGGTCCCACCCCCACCTGATTACATGCCTGCACTACCACCAAACTCACCATGGGGAGACAAAAGATTCCACCCATTGAGTTCCTAATCACAGTTCTATATATGTGTGGAGTTACCACATAGAGGTGAGATGATACTTCGGGAAACAAAGGAAGAAAAATGAAGAGGTATGTCATCCCAGCCTGCTGCTACAATGGCGAGGTTCAGACTGACGTTGGCAGAGGTTGAGATCAAGTTGCCTGCTTTCCTCCTTGGTACCGATTGATACGATGAACAGGAAAGAGGAAGTGGAAAATAAATCTTAAAGATGGGAAATTATTAGTCGTCACTCGCAGTTTCTGAAATGCAATTCATTCTATTGAACAATAAGACTTTATTGAGTGATTTTATTGACCTGGAAGTGACATACATTAAATGGGAGAGCCTTGATATGCAGGAGATGGAAATCAAAAGAGAATTACATTGATTTTTTTTTACACAACAGCTGAGTTGAATCTATCTATTTGGCAGCGGCTGACGTTTCACTGAGTTCAGTTCTCTGAACTGAAGATTCGAGGGGATTGGTTATACATAGAGATAGGGAAAACAGACCCCATGATATGGCTAGCATGATGTCTGAGTGATTTGAACCACTGAGCTTCATATTAACGTGACTGATGTCTGCTCAACCGATTGCATCAGGAAATGGGTAACCTGCTCATGTTCTCCAAGCAATGTTTGGTATGCCTGTTGAGGCCTATTTAAAATGGGAATGTGCAACTTAAGGTAAGGCCGCATTCTCAGATCCAGATTTTGCTGTTATACAGCTGGAAGAAGGACCATTGGGAAATTAATTCATGGAAAAGACTTGTAGATGTCTCCATAGAGGTCTTAGGACAGCAGTCCAAGGAAGGGGATACTCCTCCCCAGCACCTGCAGGAACATACCCGAGGCTATCCTGGTTACAGGTGACTGGCAGGATCAATGCCAACCAATGCATCATCCTCAGGACCTGACCTCACTGTAGGAAAAAGTTCAATTTCATCACAAGAAAAAAACAAAAACTTGTATTTACACTGCACCTTTCACAACCACAGAATATCCCAAAGAGCTTTACAACTAATTTGTACTCAACAATGTCTCGGAAATGAAATGTGAGAATGACTAGACATTGTTTGAATGATACGTTTGTTAAAACACTGGATAGAATTAATTCCTTTGCTCTTCTTTGAAATAGTGCAATCAATAAGTTTCTTTACCTCTACCCACCAAAAGGCAACACCATCTGAACTGGATAATGATCCCTTTTAAATGCCTCGATCGATTAGCTCAGTTGGCTCAACAACTGGTTTGTGATGCAGAGCGAGGCCAGCAATGTGGGTTCAATTCCCATACCAGCTGAGGTTATTCATGAAGGCCCTGCCTTCTCAACCTTGCCCCTCGCTGGAGGTGTGGTGATCCTCAGGGTAAATCCCCACCAGCCAGCTCTCACCATCAAAGGGGAAAGCAGCCTGTAATCATCTGGGACTGTGGCAACTTTACCTTTTACTTGTTTTGCAAATTATCTTCAATCTGTGCCCTCTGGTTCTCTCAGTGCTGCACTGCTGGCACAATCTTTTTAAATATCAGCAGTGAGGGATTCTGGTCTGTGGCACTTAATGCTGACTGTGGCAAGTGAAGTACGAGGCCATACAAAAATGTAAAATTCAAGGTAAAAGACACTCAAGGCTTTCTCGGCGCCCTTCTTGGGAGTTGCTTTCTTCTCCTCATACCATCGTATAATCACAGAATGGTTACAGCACAGAAGGAGATCTTTCAGCCCATCGTGTCCATGTTGGCCCTCTGCAGGAGCAATTCACCGCGTGATGCTCCCTTGCCTTTTCCCCATAGCCCTGCATATTTTTATTTTTCAAATAATGATTTAGTTCCCTTTCGAATCCTTGAATTGACCGTTCCTTCACCACAATTTCAGGCAGTGCATTCCAGAACCCATCCACGCGTTGCACAAAAATGTTTTCCCTCATGTCGCCATTACTTTTTTAGCCAACTATCTTAGAGCACCTGGTTCTCGATCTTTCCACCAACGGGAGCAGTTTCCTCCCATCTATTCTGTCGAGGCCCTGATTTTGAATACTTCCATCAGATTTCCTCTCAACCTTCTTTCTCCAAGGATAGCAATCCCCAGCGTCTCCAATCTATCTTTGTAACCAGAGGTTTGGCACCCCTGGAACCATTCTCAGTAATCTTTTCTGCACCCTTTCTCATGCCTTCACATACTTCCTAAATTTAAATTGATAATTCGCCTGGTTCCGTTGTGCCAACCGACACTCCAGCCGACATCACAACCTCAGTTAACCAATTTGGCGGGTTACTGCAGCAGGCATTTCCTGCCTATCATATTGTGGTCTTGGTAGTCCAAGCAGCTCCCTAGACAGCAGTTCAGATTGAACACAACTGAAACAGCAGAGAACAAAAAAGGATGTAAACTGTTTCATCTGCACTGCATAGCTTGTGTGGCATCTGCACTATTAAAGTAATCTGCAGTTGGCGGCAACAAGTTATAAAGTCTGTTATTCATCTGCAGCTGTTGATGATTTTTCTTCTCTCATTGCAATCCAATGCTAGATGAACTTGAGTCACACTCTAAATGTGGGTGGTTACAACATGAACCAAGGCCGTCCATCATATTTGATTTTGCTCTCTGCACTTGTTCCAACTGGGTGGGAGGCCTCTGGCAATGAGGTTCTGCAGCTGTTTACTGGGAACAAGGAATGGTAACTAAGGGATTCCTCCTCCTTCCTCATGAGGAAGCTTTCCTGACAGCTAGACTGTCTCTCAGAATAGACAAGTGGGAATTTGTAGAGACTGAATATATGTATCCCTACTCAAAGAGGTAGACCTTGACTTTGAGTAATAGTAAAACAGGTAATAGCAAGTTGGCAAGCAGTTCTATGTCTCTCTCAATTTTTATTTCCATTGACTTCAATGAATAAAAAGTGAGAGAAATCTAGAACAGGCTATGACTTGCTATCGTTGTAAACTTTCGCACAAAGTCAAGATCTGTCCAATTACTTTTCCGTAGGGGTTCCAAATATTTATCCTGACCAGAAAGATATTTATCATTGTGTAGTTAAATTAATGTCCTTATTTATGTCTTTTTCATTGGAAATCTGCTTATAAAGTAACATTGACTTATATGGAATCCTTATTTGGGTTGAGGAGAAAGCTCAGCTTGAACAGAAGTTATTTTCCCTTTCTTAGAAGTTACCTGAGAAGAATATGCATGGGCGTCATTCTCCGCCTGCGGGAGTCTCCGTTTTGCCGGCGCCCGGGGGTTTCCCCACGGCGTGGGGCTGCCCCACAATGGGAAACTCCATTGACCGGCCGGTGTTACGGAGACTCCCGCCGGCCGGTCGGGGCAGAAATGTGGCGGGGCGGGTAGGAGAATTTCGCCCAACGTGCTGATAGTGAACTAAACTGCATCAAGGATGGCCACACCAAGTGATGTTGATAAGATGATTTTCTGGAGAAATTAATAATTATTGGGTCAATCTCAGCAAATGTCTGAACAAAAATGTTTATCTGGGAAAAGCTATGTCCAAAAACTGTATTTTAATTCTCAATCTGCAATTCACCTTATCCCAGTCGTTGAAGGTTATGACAACTTCCAGGTAGTATTGATATATATTTTAAAAACCTCTCTCAGCTAGCTGTTGAACCTGTAGCAATAAAATCTCAGTCAAGAGCCTCGTCTAGGTTTTCGCCAAACGACTGCTGAAAATGTTCTCAAGCTGTGTTATGCTGTAAGATTTGCATTAAACTGACTGTTTTAATGCTTTAAATTATATTTGACATTGGGGCAAAAGTACATAATAATTATTTCTGCTGTGTGGCTGAACATTTATTATTGAAGCGTTTTATGTGAATTCCTTTCAGAGAACAAGTAGGTAAAATATGGATTTTTTTAAAAAGTAGAAATCATTTTTCAGGTGCTGCTCCTGTATCCTGTACCATGCACATTCTCTGTCCAGGAAATTGGACATATAGTCAAGGAGCCATTCATACTCCATGATCCACCAGTTAGCTGGGCATCTGATCTTCCACCGAGCAGCATTCAACAGCTGGTGGATAGATAGACGGTCTACCCTCAATCCATACCATTTACTTTTTCCAGCTGAGAGGGTGGACTGATAGCAACTCCCCACAAAGTGTACCAATTTCTGACAAAATGTCCTACAGACCTCTTCATTCACCTGAGGAAGGAGCAGCGCTCCGAAAGCTAGTGACATCGAAACAAACCTGTTGGACTTTAACCTGGTGTTATAAGACTTCGTACTGTGCTCACCCCAGTCCAACGCCGGCATCTCCACATCATGACAAAATGATGATCAGGCACTGTGCTAACATGCCATAGAACCTTTACTTTCCTCTTGTACATTCAAAACATCCACAGTCACCACAATAAGATTTACAGGGATTTCTGAGTAAGATACCTAGGACTTGTACTCCTAAAGCTCTGGAATCTCTCAATGTCAGCATCTTCAATATTCTCGCTCCAATTGAAGCACAAACAATAGAACCGCGGGGATGTGTTGCCGTAGTGACAACTTATTGCCAAGTAGTCAATCATTGCCATGTTATTGCCAAGCTGAAAATTAGGGTTAATCTTTTTGCAATGCTGCCTGTCATACATGTTTTTCCTAACTTTGAATAGGTCCGAGTCACAAAATAAAAGCATTACTGAAAAGTAAAAGACTTCAGAAACAAGAAAAACATTAGGTGAAATGCTGATGTGTTAATCAGCACGTGATGAAATAGGGGATAGAATTGCCCGTACTTAGACTATTTTACTTCACCTCAAAATTCATCCAATTTTACTATATTCTTGTATATTCTCGTGGTGCATACAAATTGTCACAAGAAAGGACAACAGTCCCTCTCCAGAAAACCTTCAGAGTAGTTGATCCAAAGGCTTTCCGGGAGTAGCAGCATTAAAGATTCTTGCTGAATGTTTTTTCCTGATATTCCCACGGGTACGGGTGAGTTTGAATTCCTAGCCGAGAAGCAATTAAGCAGTGTCAACCTCAACCGGCTCTGATTCATATTTACCAGCGATCCATCCTTTGATGCTTCAATGTTTTACTCCTGACTCAGGATATACAGTTGCAGACTCAGTCCTGCAAGAAGCTGACAATGCGACTATTGTTGGGACTCTTCTCGGGTAAAGAGTTGATTTTTGCTACCAAGTTAGGTAGCTCAGGCCAGGAAATTTCCCAACTCAGTAGACCTGCTTCGATTTAATAGGCCCTGTTAGACCCAATTTTCACTCTGGGGAGGTGGGGGCAGGATTGAATCACGCCTGTAGACCCTGGATACAAATGTTAGGTGGCCACAGAGTTGGCCCGTGCTGAGGTGACCTGTTAGAAGGCTCACCTCCAGTCTCTGGGACTTAATTGGAGTTGTTTTAAAAGCTGTCCATCTGTCCCCTGTGCAAATACTCTGACACCTCACCCACAACCCAATCCCCTTCCATGCAAACCTCAAAAGAGGTCATTTGTCCCATCGTTCCTCTGCCGCTTCCTTGAAAGAACTTTGCAATTATTCTAATGTGCTTTTCTCCCACAGCCCTGTAATCTCCACCCCTTCAAGCATTTGTCCAAATCTATTTGGAAAGTGACTATTGAATCTGCTGCCAGCATCCTGTCAGGCAGCTCAGCCTAGGTCATAATAACTTAAAAACCCGACTGTGCAGAAGGAGGCCATTCAGCCCATCAAGTCTGCACAGGCCCTTGGAAAGAGTACCCTACTTAAGTCCTGGCCTCCACCCTATCCCTACAACCCATCCTACTCTTTTTGGACACTAAGGGGAAATTTAGATGGCCAATCCACCTATCTTGCACTTCTTTGGACTGTGAGAGGAAACCGGAGCAGCCGGAGGAAACCCAAGCAGACACTGGGAGAAAGTGCAAACTCCACACAGAGAGTCACCCAAGGCAGTATTTGGACCTGGATCCCTGGTGATGTGAGGCAGCTATGCTAACCACTGTACCACCATGCCGACTTGTTGCACAAGAAATATTCTTCTCAACTCACCTCCTGTTTTTTTGCCAATCACCTTAAATCTGTGTCCTCTGGTTACCGCCGCCTCTGCCACTGCAAATAGTTTCACCCTAAACAGTCTATTAAAATCCTTCAAGCTTTTAAACGTCACCTGAATCTTTCTGCTCTAAGGAGAAGAGACCTTGCTCCTCTCACACCTCCACAGGACTGAAGACCCTCATCCCTTGTACCATTCTGGTAAATCTCCTTGGCGTCCATACCTAAGCCTTAGCATCCTTCTGAAAATGTGGAGGCCAAAATTGAATACAAAACTCGAGTTGAGGCCTGATTTATTAAAGTTCAGAATAACTTGTTTGCTCCTGTCCTCTGTTTTAAACAACAAAGGGTCCTGTATGATTTTTTTAACAGCCTTATCGGCTTGTTGTGACACTTTCAGAGAAGGTGTCTGCTATACATTTGAGGTAGAAGATTCTAACTGTTTGGAGTTTATCCAGGAAGCCTCATATGGAAGAGTGGATTGTTAGTTCCCATTCCGCTGGTATTTAATGAGCAATTCTACTGAAATGCCTATTTTTTTCAGGATCTTCCTTCATACTCAGACCAGTGTATCTAAGGCACTCAGGGATGGTTACAGATAGGTTTCCATATTTAGTTACAACATATTGTGTGAAGTTAGCAGTAATGAGTCACTGAGAGGCTTTAATGTTTCCTGGAATATGACTTAAAACTTAATTAATGGGATGAGTACCTGCAGCTATGTGGAATTAGCAGAAACGACATAATCAGAACCCAAACGAGTTTAGAGAGCCCAGACACTGAAGGAATTCAAGGCAAGATACTAGACTAAACATGTTTAAAACCATCACTATTACATCAATCGCAAAAGTTAACATTAAATAGTCTTTTCATGCAGCATGTGTCATTCTACACTGTATGTGTACTGTATTGGAATGAATTTCTGGACAGACTATTACCTGAATGATGAAGTCAGACATAAATCAGAATGCAATGATGGTAGAGTAAAGCCACCATTTCCAAGATGGCTATAGGCTGCTTTTCCCTTTGATGGGAAGAGCTGACTGGTGGTGATTTAACCTGATGATCATCACATCTAAGGTGAGGGGTAAGGTTGAGAAGGTGGGCCTTCATGAATAACCTCAGCTGGTGCAGGAATTGAATTTGGTACGTGAGGGTTTAGTGTCATGTATGAGTTCAACTTTTTTTCAAATTATTTCCCAGGTTGTTTACCTAGTTCCTGCCCTCTGCCAATGGTTCACAGGCTAGCCTCCAGGATAACAGAAGAGAGCGGCAGTGTATTCTTTCGACTGTTCCATCCTGTGAGAAGACACTTGACTTTCATTCTGAAACACGGTGACACTGAAATCAGGAGGTCAATGGCCGAGCATAATTACCCTCATTACTTGTGTGAATAGATGCAAACTATGCCAAGAGCCAGACTTGTCCCAGCCCTGCATCAGAGGTTTTTCTCAAACCTTTCGGCCAGAGCCTCCATCAACGTCAAACAAGTTCAGTGGCATTGGAGGAAGTGGAGACAGGGCACAATGTTCAGAAGACAAAGGGATGAGGCCACATTTCAATGGGTCACAACTCCTTATGCATTTTGTTGGATTTCCAGGGCTTCCCCCGAGGAGCCGAGCAGAGTCTGAAATTGCAACATATGTAATGAAGTAGGAGGGAAATTCTTGGCTACCTAATGCAATTTGCTGGTAATGATGCCCACAGTGTTCAAATGTGTGGAATCAAGAAGCTAACAGTCAGGTCTTGTGGCCACCCTCTCAGACTGGAATTCTGGTGTTCCTTCAGTGATCTATTGTATTTATCTGACTGTTTGGAATTACGCCACAATATTATGAGATAAACAGAATGTGACATTTGCCATTTGATTATTTTCAAAACTTACTTTTCAATGTAAATAAACAGATGATCAC
Source organism: Scyliorhinus torazame (assembly GCF_047496885.1). Taxonomy (NCBI): domain Eukaryota; kingdom Metazoa; phylum Chordata; class Chondrichthyes; order Carcharhiniformes; family Scyliorhinidae; genus Scyliorhinus; species Scyliorhinus torazame. The sequence goes on from NC_092713.1 coordinate 262,963,583, forward strand.
TGGAAAGAATGATACTGTCATCTCAAAGGGCAACATATTATTAAGCAATTTAACTCATAACGTTGAATAACATTACAATTTGGGACACATTCCCTGAGCTGGATTCTCTGAGCCTCCGCGCCAAAATCACGATCGGCACGGGGCCGGAGAATGGGCGTTTACGCTGAAATCCGGTCCCACACCACTCCCGCGATTCTCCGGTCCCGCTCAGGAGTCTCTCGCGTGTGAACTACGCGGCATGGGTATGGGGGCCCTTGACAGAGGCCCCCCGCGATTCTCCGAGGAAAACTGGCCGAGTTCCTGACGGCGTGGTTCTAACCACATATCGGCCGTCGGGAACAACAGGTGGCGGCTGCGCCACCGCCGTGCGTATGCGCGGACTCCCGACCGGAAGTGCAGGGCCCCATATACACAACCAGAGCTGTGAGAAGCACTCCGGCGCCCTGCTAGTCCCCTGCAGGTAGGAGAATCACTCTGGGGTTTCTTAAGGAAAGTCAAGAGTGGGACTTCCGGGTGCGGCGATGACCAGCTAAGTCGCACGTTTCGGCAGCTCCCGGTGGAACGGACTTTTGGGCTCTTGATAGGAGCCCCAACGGCAATTTTAACGGCTAAAAACACCGTGCGGTAAACCAGAAGGGAATTCCCCCTGGACACGGATGGAAAAAGGAGAGGAAAGTGGCCGGATTGCAGCGGATCCTTTGGAACAGCGGCAAGGAAGGCAAGCAAAAACCAAGATGGCGTCGGAAGGTGGCAGTTTCACATGGGGCCCTGAACAACAAGAGTTCTTGAAATGCTGCGTGGAAGAGATAAAAAAGGAAATGAAGAAAGAGCTGTTGGCCCCGATACTACAGGCGATCGAAGGGCTAAAGGAGGAACAAAAGACCCAGGAGCGGGAGCTTCGGGTCGTGAAGGCGAAGGCAGCCGAGAATGAGGACGATATACAGGGCCTGGTGGTGAAGACGAAGATACAGGAGGCACATCAGAAACAATGTGTGGAGAGGTTGGAAGCACTGGAAAACAACGCAAGGAGGAACAACCTGAGGATTCTTGGTCTTCCTGAAGGTGTGGAGGGTGCGGACGTCGGGGCATATGTGAGCACGATGCTGCACTCGTTAATGGGAGCGGAGGCCCCGGCGGGTCCGTTGGAGGTGGAGGGAGCAGACCGAGTTATGGCGCGAGGACCGAGAGCAGGAGAAACTCCCAGAGCCATAGTGGTGAGATTCCTCCGTTTTAAGGATAGAGAAATGGTCCTTAGATGGGCGAAGAAAACTCGGAGCAGTAAATGGGAGAACGCGGTGATTCGCGTTTATCAAGACTGGAGTGCGGAGGTGGCGAGAAGGAGGGCGAGCTTTAATCGGGCCAAGGCGGTGCTTCATAAAAAGAAGATAAAATTTGGAATGCTGCAACCGGCAAGACTGTGGGTCACCTATCAAGGGAGGCAGCACTACTTTGAGACGGCGGATGAAGCGTGGACTTTTATTGTAGAAGAAAAACTGGAATGAGTGGATTATTAAAAAGAACGTTTGGACAAAGTGGTGGGGCGAATGTGGGGGGCGAAGAGGGGTTTTATGTTCTAATCCTGCGGTGTGGTAACTTTTCTCTCTCCCACAGGGGGTGATGGGGGGAGGTGGGGAGGGAGAGGAGATGGGGCGTTGGCCATGGGGGGCGGGGCCAAGGGAGAAGCGCGGGCTTGGCTCCCGCGCTATGATAATTATGGCGGGAATAGAGAAGCAGGAAGGAGGGGGCGTCGCACGGTGCGAGCCGTGGTCACGGGGGGAAGCCGAGGTCAGCCAGAGTTTGCTGACTTCTGGGAGCAACATGGGGGGAGTAATTACGCTAGCGGGGGGTCTAGCGGGGGGGGGGGGGGTGGGAGGGGGGAATTACTGGGTTGCTGCTGCTGGGGAAAGGGGGGAGCGGGTACGGGAGAGGATGGGCGGGGGGGCACCGCCTGGGGGAGATACAGCTGCGTGGGAACTGGGTGAGAAGCTGGAAAAAGATGATGGCTAATTGGCAAGGGGGGGGGGGCGGTGGGAAGCCCCCCAACTCGGCTGATCACGTGGAACGTGAGAGGGCTGAACGGGCCGATAAAGAGGGCACGGGTACTCGCACACCTTAAGAAACTTAAAGCAGATGTGGTTATGTTACAGGAAACGCACCTGAAACTGATAGACCAGGTTAGGCTGCGCAAAGGATGGGTGGGGCAGGTGTTCCATTCGGGGCTAGATGCGAAAAACAGGGGGGTGGCTATATTAGTGGGGAAGCGGGTAATGTTCGAGGCAAAGACTATAGTGGCGGATAACGGGGGCAGATACGTGATGGTGAGTGGCAAACTACAGGGAGAGACGGTGGTTTTGGTAAACGTGTATGCCCCGAACTGGGATGATGCCAATTTTATGAGGCGGATGCTAGGACGCATTCCGGACCTAGAGACGGGAAAGCTGATAATGGGGGGAGACTTTAACACGGTGTTGGAACCAGGGCTGGATAGGTCGAAGTCCAGGACTGGAAGGAGGCCGGCAGCAGCCAAGGTGCTTAAAGATTTTATGGAGCAGATGGGAGGTGTGGACCCGTGGAGATTCAGTAGACCTAGGAGTAAGGAGTTCTCGTTTTTCTCCTATGTCCACAAAGTCTACTCGCGCATAGACTTTTTTGTGCTGGGTAGGGCATTGATCCCGAAGGTGAGGGGAACGGAGTATACGGCTATAGCCATTTCAGATCACGCCCCACACTGGGTGGACTTGGAGATAGGGGAGGAAACAGGAGGGCGCCCACCCTGGAGAATGGACATGGGACTAATGGCGGATGAGGGGGTGTGTCTAAGGGTGAGGGGATGTATTGAAAAGTACTTGGAACTCAATGACAATGGGGAGGTCCAGGTGGGAGTGGTCTGGGGGGCGTTGAAGGCGGTGGTTAGGGGGGAGCTGATATCAATAAGGGCACATAAAGGGAAGCAGGAGAGTAAGGAACGAGAGCGGTTGCTGCAAGAACTTTTGAGGGTGGACAGACAATATGCGGAAGCACCGGAGGAGGGATTGTACAGGGAAAGGCAAAGGCTGCATGTGGAATTTGACTTGCTGACTACAGGCACTGCAGAGGCACAATGGAGGAAGGCACAGGGTGTACAGTATGAATATGGGGAGAAGGCGAGCAGGTTGCTGGCACACCAATTGAGGAAAAGGGGAGCAGCGAGGGAAATAGGGGGAGTGAGGGACGAGGAAGGAGAGATGGAGCGGGGAGCGGAGAGAGTGAATGAAGTGTTCAAGACATTTTATAAAAAATTATATGAAGCTCAACCCCTGGATGGGAGGGAGAGAATGATGGACTTTTTGGATCGGCTGGAAATTCCCAAGGTGAAAGAGCAGGAAAGGGTGGGACTGAGAGCACAGATCGAGGTAGAAAAAGTGGTGAAAGGAATTAGGAGCATGCAGACGGGAAAGGCCCCGGGACCGGACGGATTCCCAGTCGAATTCTATAGAAAATATTTGGACTTGCTCGCCCCGGTACTGACGAGGACCTTTAATGAGGCAAAGGAAAGGGGACAACTGCCCCCGACTATGTCTGAAGCAACGATATCGCTTCTCTTAAAGAAGCAAAAGGACCCGCTACAATGCGGGTCCTACAGACCAATTTCCCTCCTAAATGTGGATGCCAAGGTCCTGGCCAAGGTAATGGCAATGAGAATAGAGGAATGTGTCCCGGGGGTGGTTCACGAGGACCAAACTGGGTTTGTGAAGGGGAGACAGCTGAACACGAATATACGGAGGCTGTTAGGGGTAATGATGATGGCCCCACCAGAGGGTGAAACAGAGATAGTAGTGGCGATGGATGCCGAGAAAGCATTTGATAGAGTGGAATGGGATTATTTGTGGGAGGTGTTGAGGAGATTTGGTTTTGGAGAGGGGTATGTTAGATGGGTGCAGCTATTGTATAGGGCCCCAGTGGCGAGCGTGGTCACGAATGGACGGGGATCGGCATATTTTCGGCTCCATAGAGGGACAAGGCAGGGATGCCCTCTGTCCCCATTATTGTTTGCACTGGCGATTGAGCCCCTGGCGATAGCGCTGAGGGGTTCCAAGAAGTGGAGGGGAGTACTTAGGGGAGGAGAAGAACACCGGGTATCTTTGTATGCGGACGATTTGCTACTATATGTGGCGGATCCGGCGGAGGGGATGCCAGAAATAATGTGGATACTTGGGGAGTTTGGGGATTTTTCAGGGTATAAATTGAACATGGGGAAGAGTGAGTTGTTTGTGGTGCATCCAGGGGAGCAGAGTAGAGAAATAGAGGACCTACCGTTGAGGAAGGTAACAAGAGACTTTCGTTACCTGGGGATCCAGATAGCTAAGAATTGGGGCACATTGCACAGGTTAAATTTAACGCGGTTGGTGGAACAGATGGAGGAAGATTTCAAGAGATGGGATATGGTAGCCCTGTCAATGGCAGGGAGGGTGCAGGCGGTTAAGATGGTGGTCCTCCCGAGATTCCTCTTTGTGTTTCAGTGCCTCCCGGTGGTGATCACGAAGGCTTTTTTTAAAAGGATTGAAAAGAGCATCATGGGTTTTGTTTGGGCCGGGAAGACCCCGAGAGTGAGGAAGGGATTCTTACAGCGTAGCAGGGATAGGGGGGGGCTGGCACTACCGAGCCTAAGTGAGTACTATTGGGCCGCTAATATTTCAATGGTGAGTAAGTGGATGGGAGAGGAGGAGGGAGCGGCGTGGAAGAGATTAGAGAGGGCGTCCTGTAGGGGGACTAGCCTGCAGGCTATGGTGACAGCCCCATTGCCGTTCTCACCGAGGAACTACACCACAAGCCCGGTGGTGGTAGCTACACTGAAGATTTGGGGACAGTGGAGACGGCATAGGGGAAAGACTGGAGCCTTGGGGGGGTCCCCGATAAGAAACAACCATAGGTTTGCCCCGGGGGGAATGGATGGGGGATATGGAATGTGGCAAAGAGCAGGAATAACGCAACTGAAAGATCTATTTGTGGATGGGAAGTTCGCGAGTCTGGGAGCGCTGACCGAGAAATATGGGTTGCCCCAAGGGAATGCATTCAGGTATATGCAACTGAGGGCTTTTGCGAGGCAACAGGTGAGGGAATTTCCGCAGCTCCCGACACAAGAGGTGCAGGACAGAGTGATCTCAAAGACATGGGTGGGGGATGGTAAGGTGTCAGATATATATAGGGAAATGAGGGACGAAGGGGAGACTATGGTAGATGAACTAAAAGGGAAATGGGAAGAAGAGCTGGGGGAGGAGATCGAGGAGGGGCTGTGGGCAGATGCCCTAAGTAGGGTAAACTCGTCGTCCTCGTGTGCCAGGCTAAGCCTGATTCAGTTTAAGGTATTACACAGGGCGCATATGACTGGAGCGCGGCTCAGTAAATTCTTTGGGGTGGAGGATAGGTGTGCGAGGTGCTCGAGAAGCCCAGCGAATCATACCCATATGTTTTGGTCATGCCCGGCACTACGGGGGTTTTGGATGGGGGTGACAAAGGTGCTTTCAAAAGTAGTGGGGGTCCGGGTCGAACCAAGCTGGGGGTTGGCTATATTTGGGGTTGCACAAGAGCCGGGAGTGCAGGAGGCGAGAGAGGCCGATGTTTTGGCCTTTGCGTCCCTAGTAGCCCGGCGCAGGATATTGCTAATGTGGAAAGAAGCCAAGCCCCCGGGGGTGGAGACCTGGATAAATGACATGGCGGGGTTTATAAAACTAGAGCGGATTAAGTTCGTCCTAAGGGGGTCGGCTCAAGGGTTCACCAGGCGGTGGCAACCGTTCGTCAAATACCTTGCGGATAGATAGATGGAAGGGGAAAAAGAAGGCAGCAGCAGCAGCCCAGGATTTTGGGGGGGGGGGGGGGGGGGGGAAGGGTGGGGTGGGGTGGGCGGGGGGGGTGTAACTTGTGACAAGGCAGTTGCCAATTAGGGCTAGTTTTCATTTTTGTTATTTAATATTTATTCATTTTTTGTTTATATAAAATAGGTCATTGTTATTTGTGCTGTTATAATATTGTGTAAAGGATGCACAATGTACTGTGTTGGCTGACCAAAAATTTTCAATAAAATATTTATTAAAAAAAAAGGAAAGTCAAGAGTGAAACACCAGCGTTTTAACGCAGGCGTGGGACATAGCCCCATTTTTGGAGAATCCAGCATCCTATTTAGTATTTTACACACACTGGCAATCAGGAAAAGCTTTTCAGAAGAGACAATGAAAATGATCCTTCCCCAGAGTGATTCTCTTGAAAGGAGATTCCATTTTGTGGCAACATCCATGCTACCCGTTCCTTATGTCAATCACATATTTTTTGAAACTGGGAAGTGAATGAATTTGTTAGCTTGAAGAAATAGTATTGACTATTCTATTCTGTATGTTTATTTCTCTCTATCCTGGATTGTTAAAAAATGTTTCCATAAGAGGCTCAAAGTTAGACATTCTTACAGGAACGTATTCATAAGGGCTGGAAAGGGGCTGGTTTAGCACAGGGCTAAAGAGCTGGCTTTTAAAGCAGAGCAAGGCATGCCAGCAGCACAGTTCAATTCCCGTACCAGCCTCCCTGAACAGGCGCCGGAATATGGCGACTAGGAGCTTTTCACAGTAACTTCATTTGAAACCTACTTGTGACAATAAGCGATTTTCATTTCATTTCATTTCATAAGGATTAAACATGCTGGCTTGTATTTTCCATTGCCGGTAATGTTACCATCATATTTTGCAATAGATATATTTGGTCTATTTCCAAGGTGCCAGGAAAGTTTTGCTACTTCTATAGGCAGGAAGGGAATGACTTTGAATCAAACGTTGGATCCTGCAAGGTTTTCTACTCTCAGCAGGAACTCCGGTTGCACCAAGATGTTAACCGAGCATGGGTGTATGGAATTAGCAATTTTAGCATTAATAACAAATGTTGCAATGGAGTGGGAAGAGAGAGAATCATCTCATCATCACACTTCGTATATTTAAAAATATACAAATCATGCTGCTAACAGTTACAGTGCGGGTCCTGCATTTACATGTTCTCTCTGCTAGAGTCATAGAGTCATTTACAGAAGAGGAGTAGATAATTTGACCTATTAAGTCGATGTCAGCTGTTCATGGAGCAAACCCGTCAGTCCCATGCCCCAAACCTTTCCCCGCAGTACTGCATGTTTGGTCGCAATCTACCCCAATGGGAACAGAATCCCATAACGAGCGTGTTTAGCCAGATATTTCCCAGCCGAAAAGCCCCATGCTATCAAATGGGACTCTGTTCCCATTCGGGTAGATTTGGTGCCTCAGCGGGGAACTCAACAACTGTGCTGCACAGTTACTGTTTTCTGCACTGAGAAGCTCAGCTCGCTGGAACTCCTCAGTGCAGACGGAGATCGAGATGTAATTTCTAAATGACGTCCGGATCTCTCAACCCTTGACTCGACCGCTGAACCCCCCAAAACACCAACTCACCTATAAGGGGGTCTCCAGGACACTCACATACTCCCCTGCACCCTCACAGGGTACCTCCAGGCCTGATCCCCTCGCTGGCAAAATGCCAGCTTGGCACCTTGGCACTGCTAGCCTGTAACCCTGGGAATGCCCCTGCAGCTGGCAGTGACACCTGGGCACCTTGGCAGTGCCAGGTTGGCACCCAAGTGGCACTGCAAGGGTGAAAGGCTGGCAGTGCCAGAGTGCCAGGCTGATGATGCCAAAGTGCCTGGGTGGTACCAGCAGTGCCAGATGCCACCCTACCCAGGGGGCAAGCACTATGGAGCCTCCAATCCCCTGGGAGACTCCCACGAGTGCCATTCCATCTTGCCCTATTTGTGGGGACCAGCACTGAATGGCACTCGCCCGAGGTCTCCAACGCGTTAGATCCCAACGCCTTGGTTAGATCGCGGCAATGGATATCAGAGTGAGACGAGCTGTCTCGCTCTAATATGCAGACTTGCTAAAAAATGATCTGCCCACAATGGGCGAGATTCACATTCCGACATCACGTGAGATCGCGTTAGATCCTATGAGGCACGGTGAGCTGGGTAGATCCCAGAAGAGGGATCTACCAGCACCCACCGGCTACATCGCACCACGCTGCCCTTTGGGCGTAACATGGCTGGTAGATCACACCCTTTATTTCCCTCCACTATCCATCCAATTTTCTTTTGAAATCATTCAGCATCTCTGCTTCCACAATCCTTGTATACAGTGAGTTCCAGGTCATTACAACCCATTCTGCAAAAACGTTCATCCTCACTGTTCTCCCCTCCCCTAGATGTCTTGCCCAAAACCTTCAATTTTGTTCCCACGTTCTTGTACCATCAGCTATTGGTAACAATGTTTCCTTGTCCACCTCAACCAAAGCTGCCATAATTTGTACATTTTTATCAAGGGAGAAATTCTTCATTTGGGAGCCAGTCAAAGGAGAATAGCAATCAATTTACAATTGCTGTGGGAGCACAAATCCGGAAGTAATTCCATATCACTTGCCATGCAAATTTATGCATGGCGAGGAATATGAGGGATTTCTGAGGGAATGCCGATATTGGGCCGTCATTTTGAGCACGATGCCCAATAGCGAAGTCCCGCGGCCGGCCACCCCCTCCCCGGACCACAAATCAGCCTCCCGCCCTCGCCACCCCCTCACCCCTGCACCGCAGAGCAGACCCCACCCTGGATTTCCAGGATGCCCCCTCTTCCCCCAAGTACAGGGGTGACACTCAACCCCCCTCCAGGACTCCCTAATGAGGTAGACCCCCAGGAAACCCTGTAACAGAGAGACCCCCCCCCCAAGGGACTCCTGAAATAGGGAGACCCGCAAGGGGCCCCTATAATAGGGAGACCCCCTCAGGCACCCCTTTCTAAAGGGACCCCCAACAGAGACCCTCTAACTGTAAGGACCCACCCCCCCCCCCCCCCCCCCCAAGTCTTTCACCCTGCAAATGGCTCATAAGTGGGGTTCTGGAGCATCACATTTTTCTAACCTAGTCTTGGAACGAAAGTCCCTCATCCCAGGAACCATTATGGTAAATCTCACCATCTCAAGGGTCATCACATACATTATTTTCTCCATTCGCCTTGTCATCCAAGAAGCCCTTGTTGGAATGTATCTTGCCTGTCCATGAAGCTTCTCCTCATTACCCATTGTTCAGTTACAGTTTTCCCTCTCACTCCTTCATTCCATTTTGGATCCTTTGACTAGTTCCCTTCTCATCCCATTGAAATTAGCCCTCTTTTAATTCAGAGTTTAAATTGTTCCTTCCTCTGCTTCACTACCTTATGATATGATGATCACACTTACCCAAGTGTTCCCCACAGCCACTTGGTTCCCTTGGCCTACCTCATTCCCCAGAACTAAAGAGGAGTGTGAAGCAGATCAGAATCACGATGAAGTAGAGGGGGTGGGGGGTGGGGTGGATTGGGATCACTGCAAAGCAGACCAAGAAGAGAGTGAAGCAGATCAGGATCATTGTGAAGCGGATGGTGTGTGTGTGTGGGGGGGGGGAAGGGGGTGAAGTTGTTTAGGGTTACTGAAATGAGAGAGGAAAAAAAGTCAAATTGTGACATGGCAGCAAGACCAGGGGCGTCATTCTCCGACCCCCCGCCGGGTCGGAGAATGGCCGTTGGCCGCCGTGAATCCCGCCCCCGCCCCCGCCGAAGTCTCCGAAGGGAGAAAAGTCGGCGGGGCGTTAATGGCGCCGCTGCCGCGGAGAATGTCACGGGTCTGCGCAAGGCAGCCGATTTTCGGCCTGCCGATATTCTCCCTTCCGGATGGGCCGAAGTCCCGTCGACGTGATGACCGTTCACGTCAACGTGAATCAAACCTCCTTTTCATCGGCGTGACCCGGTGCTCCAGGCTCACGCCGACCAGCGAGGAGGTGAGTGACGGCCTGGGGGGTTGGCTCTGGGCAGGAAATGGCGTGGCCGCAGACTGATTGCGTGAGGAGAGGTGTGTCTCGGCTTGTGTGTGTGTGCGGCGGGGGGGGGGGGGGGGGGGGGGGTGGGGGTGGTTAGAGTAGGCTGGGCTCCGGGGGAGTGCCGGGAGGGGGTCCGTGCCGGGGTGGAGGTTGGGGGTTGTGGAGGGGGTCCGTGCCGGGGTGGAGGTTGGGGGGGGGTCCGTGCTGGGGTGGAGGTTGGGGAGGGGGTCCGTGCCGGGGTGGAGGTTGGGGAGGGGGTCCGTGCCGGGGTGGAGGTTGGGGGGGGTCCGTGCTGGGGTGGAGGTTGGGGGTTGGGGAGGGGGTCCGTGCCGGGGTGGAGGTTGGGGGGGGGTCCGTGCTGGGGTGGAGGTTGGGGGTTGGGGAGGGGGTCCGTGCCGGGGTGGATGTTGGGGGGGGGTCCGTGTTGGGGTGGAGGTTGGGGAGGGGGTCCGTGCCGGGGTGGAGGTTGGGGAGGGGGTCCGTGCCGGGGTGGAGGTTGGGGGGTGGGTCCGTGCTGGGGTGGAGGTTGGGGGTTGGGGAGGGGGTCCGTGCCGGGGTGGAGGTTGGGGGGGGGGTCCGTGCTGGGGTGGAGGTTGGGGGTTGGGGAGGGGGTCCATGCCGGGGTGGGTGATGGGAGGGCAAATGAGTTGGTCCACCTGGCCAGGTGCCAGCCTCCAACAGTGGGACCCATGCGGTCCATGCCACCTGGCTGGGGGGAGGAGGGGATATGGGCAATGATGACATGTCGTCGTTCCCCTCCCCCCCACCAGGCCGTCATGTTTTCAGACCATCCAGCGATGTTGGCCGCCGTGGTGGCAGCCGCTAATGTCTATGTTGCCCTGGATGAGGAGGAGGAGGAGGAGGAGGAGCGTGCCAGAGAGGCGGCGCAGGCTGCCGCAGAGGGGCAGGCGGCAGCCGCCCAGGCTGGAGGGACACCTGACCGACAGGACGAGGAGGGGGAGGAGGACGTCGTCGCCCCACGGCAACGGAGACACCCGAGGGCGCCCCGTGTGTACCGGCCCCGGCAGTCATACCAGGACCTCACGGACCGGGAATGCAGGAGGAGACGCCGGATGAGCCGGGAAACCGTGGCACACATCTGCCACCTGCTGGCACACCTGTCACCGCGTGGCACTGGTGGGGGACACCCTCTCCCCGTGTCCGTCAAGGTTACGGTGGCCCTGAACTTTTATGCAACGGGGTCATTCCAGGCACTGAGTGGGGACCTGTCCGGCATATCGCAGACATCGGTGCATCGGTGCATCCGGGCAGTGACAGATGCCCTATATGCCATGGCGCACCGCTACATCCGCTTCCCCGTGGACCGGGCCAGCCAAGATGCCCGGGCCGTGGGCTTCTCTGCCGTTGCCGGGTTCCCCATGGTCCAGGGCGCGATCGATGGGATGCACGTCGCCGTGCGGCCACCTGCAGAGAACAGGGCCGTGTTCACTAATAGGAAGGGGACCTATTCAATGAACGTACAGGTGGTCTGCAACCACCGCATGATGATCCTGCACGTCTGCGCCTGTCACCCAGGCAGTGTACACGACTCATTCGTGTTGTCGCGGTCATCCATCCCCGGCATGTACGAGGGACGCCATCCCCGGCTGAGGGGCTGGTTGCTGGGCGACAGGGGCTACCCATTGCGATCGTGGCTGATGACGCCTATATGGAGGCCACGCAATGAGGCGGAGAACCGCTACAATGATGCCCATGTAGCGACAAGGGGAGTGATCGAGAGGTGCTTTGGCGTGCTGAAGATGCGTTTCAGGTGCCTGGACCTCTCTGGGGGCGCCCTCCAGTATCGGTCAGATAGGGTCGGCCGCATCATTGTGGTGTGCTGCGTCCTGCACAACATAGCCCAGCAGAGGGGCGATGTGCCGCAGGCAGAGGAGGGCGGAGTGGAGGAGCAGCAGGAAGAGGCCCAGTCCTCCCCAGATGAGGGGGATGGGGGCAATGGTCAGGGCAGACGGGGTAGACACAGGCGGGTGGCTGTCCACCGTTACCGGCTGGCCCAGCGGGCACGGGACAGACTGATAGACGCCCGCTTCACTGACTAGATGGGCGTGGGAATCGGGTAGTATGGCCACAGACCGCACACCATGACAACAGCCGACCACCCACACCCCCCACCCATCCACCCGCCCAGCACCCTCACCCCCCTCCCCAACCCCACACACCCCACCCGCATGCACACCACCCCCCCACCCCCAATTGCCGATCCACCGGCGGCACAACGGGCCGGGCTCACCCAGTTGCGGGTGGACGCGTGTCTATCGCAGGCCATGGAGGATGATGACAACCCGCCTCCGATGAGCTCCTGGCTCTACATCGTTGGACTATGTCTGACCCATGGCCACAGTACCACCATCCACCCGGACCATCCCTGCATGCGGCTGTGACACTGCAGCGCACGGTCCCGTCCTCTACCCGGGGGATGTTGATGGCGGCCCAGGGGGAAGGGGGCAGACTCACCTGGGGCTGAGGTAAGACCACCCGTCACACACACACTTGCGCTCAACGTACATGACACGCCCGCACACTTTGGACAGAGCACAAAGGCAGCTTCGGTAGGTGTAACATTGACTTTAATAACCAAAGGAGTTCATGCACGTGCCCTAGCCCCTAAAACTCATCTGTGCCCTGCACCCGTGCCAACTTACTCAGTGTCTCATTGTTTGGCCTTACGGGCCCTTTGACTACGTCTCCGTGGTTCCCCAGACGGTACAGCAGAACTGGAGGTGCACTCCTGTGATTCCTGCCCTCTGACACCGGATCCCTTTGGCGGCCGTTTCCTGAGGCGTCCTGGCCTAGATGGGCCAGGCTGCGGCCCGGGCGACTGGGATGGCGAGCTGCCAGCCTGTCCTGCCCGTTGCCCACCCGATGCACCTGGGACGGAAGGGGGGGAGTCCGAGGTGTCGCGGTGTACCGGGACCTCCCCTACAGAGGGAGCCGGGACGGACTACACCACCTCCTCCTCCCTCGGGGTGCCCGATGGCCCCCAGGCCTCTACATGGGTGGGGGATGCGAACGTACTGGCCATCCGACGCACCCCCGACATCTGGCGCTGCCAGTCCTGGAGGCCCGTGCTGGTATCGACAGGGGTCTGCAGGTTTGCAGCCATGGAGCCCAGGGGGTTGTCGAACCCTGTCTGCGACAGTGCGACGCCAGCTCGCACATGGCCACTGGCGCCGATGCCCTCAGCGATGGCCTGCTGAGACTGGGCCATGGCCTGCAGAGACTGGGCCATGGCCTGCAGAGACTGGGCTATGGCCTGCTGAGACTGGGCCATGGCCTGCTGAGACTGGGCCATGGCCTGCTGAGATTGGGCCATGGCCTGCTGAGACTGGGCCATGGCCTGCTGAGACTGGGCCATGGCCTGCTGAGACTGGGCCATGGCCTGCTGAGACTGGGCTATGGCGTTGAGCGCCTCTGCCATCTGGCGCTGGCACTGGCTCATGGCCTCCTATGAGAGGGCAGCCATTTCCTGGGCCACAGACGCCGCCTGCACGGAAGGCCCCAGGCCTCGCAAACCGTTCCCCATGTCTGACACCGTCGCACCCATTGCCTCCACCGCGGACGCCACCCGTGCGGTGTCAGCCTGGGTGGCACGCATGACCGGGACCACTCCCAGCTTCTGGACGCGGGTGGACTCCTCCACCTGCGACCGCAGCCGCCGCAAGCCACCCGTCACCCTATTCGCTCGTCTCCGTGTTGGTGGTTGCATCGGATCTATGTGTGGGTGTGGTAACTGCAGGAACCCGGGATACATCTGGGCGGCAGATGTTCGCTTGGGTTGGGCTGCCCTCCGACCGCCCGGTCCCTCTGCTGCTCCTACCTCCACCTGCTGTACCGGGACGGCTGTGTTGTGCGCACCAGTGAGTGTACCAGACGCCTCATCACTAAAGTGCCCAACCGTGGTGAGTGTTTCTGCGATGGTGGAGGGTGTTGGTGACAGCAGTGGCGTTGTGTCGTGCTCTTCGTCCCACTCTGAGTCCATGGCACTTTGGGGTGGGGGTTCGTCTCCACCCATCCACTCTAAGTCACTGTCCGTTATTTCGTCTTCCCGGGTAGGGGTGTCCTGGATAGTGGTGTCCTGGGTAGTGGTGTCCTGGCTCGGATGTGACGGGGGCCTGTGGCTGCCCCCCTCATCGCTGGGTGGTCGCTCCCGCACATGACGGGGGTGTCGTCTCCCTGTTGCTCCAGGTCTCTCCGTCTCCCGTGGTGTGCGAGGGGCATCCTGCGGGCGTCGCATGCTGTAGGGTGCGGGTCTCTCCGTCTCCCGTGGTCTCCGAGGGGCATCCTGCGGGCGTCGCATGCTGGAGGGTGCGGGTCTCTCCGTCTCCTGTGGTCTCCGAGGGGCATCCTGCGGGCGTCGCATGCTGGAGGGTGCGGGTCTCTCCGTCTCCCGTGGTCTCCGAGGGGCATCCTGCGGGCGGTGTGCATCTGCGGGGATGGGTGCCTGGACGTTTGGTCCTGCGATACACAATGAAGCATGCATGGTTAGACATCAGGCAGTGATCAGGTGATACGGGGAGGGGGATATAGGGGAGGGGGGATATGGGGACGGGCTGTTGGTGGCTCACTTGCTCGTGGGGCCCCGACCTCTGCATCAGCAACCTCCCGGTCCTCAGGTCCGCCAGCCAGTTCCAGGGCCCTTTCCTCGTGTACGGTCAGTGGCCTCTCATCAGCGGGCCCTCCTCCAGTCCTCACATGCTCCCTATTGTTGTGTGCGCGCTTCTCCTGTGGGGGGGTGGGGTGGTGGCAGGGGTAAAATGCAACAGTGTTAGGCAGGTATATGAATGCACGCCATCGGTTGCGCGTGCATTGCAGAGGTTAAGGTTAGGGCTGGATTCACTTCGGGATATGGGGGATATGGGGGAGGGGGGATATGGGGGAGGGGGGATATGGGGAGGGGGGGATATGGGGGAGGGGGGATATGGGGGAGGGGGGATATGGGGGATATGGGGGAGGGGGGATATGGGGGAGGGGGGATATGGGGGAGGGGGGATATGGGGGATATGGGGGAGGGGGGATATGGGGAGGGGGGATATGGGGGATATGGAGGAGGCTCACCCTGCCTGCTCTGACGAGGTCGTTCACCTTCTTGTGGCACTGGGTGTTAGGGCCACAGCGGTGACGGCCTCTGCCACCTCCCTCCACAGACGCCGGCTGTGGCGTGGGGCAACTCTGCGGCCGTGCCCGGGATACAGGGCGTCCCTCCTCTGCTCCACCGCGTCCAGGAGCGCCTCCACATCGCGTGACTCGAACCTCGGGGCTGAGCGACGGCCAGCCATCAAGTCGGGTGTTGCGGTCGGGTGTTCCGGTCGGGTGGGGGGGAGCTGCGCGGCCTTATGAGCCGTCACGCCGTGCAGCGCGTATGACGCTGCACGGCGTGAACCACTGCGCAAGCGCGGATCCCGTTACGTCGCTGCTAGCCCATTTCGGGCCGCAGACTATCGGCCCATTTTTATGACGTGACGCAAGTGGGATTTGCGCCGTTTTTTGCGCCGATCGGCGGAGTTTCCGCCGATAACGGAGAATTTCGCCCCATGTGTTGAGTTCCTGGTGAGTCTCTTTGTTTCCCTCTCTCCAAAGTTACAAAGTTGGCTTAAGGAATTGGGAAAATAAAAATATCTTTATTTTATAATTAGAGTTAACTGAAACATTTCAGTTAACTTTCCTTTATTTAAGTGACAACAGAAGAAGAGAATTGAGTCGCTTGTGAGTCTTTACTTTTTGGAGTTGTATGTTTTATTGTCCAATAGATAGAGGAATGGCAGGGAAGCTCTGAACCCGGTAGTGAACAACCTGTTCCATCTGGGAATTTCAAGATATTTCCAGCATTTTAGATAAGTGCAGCAAATATCATCAGCCTCAGCAACTCGAGATCCAGGCTTCAGATGTTCAGCAGCAGCTAGTAACACTGCAGCACATCCATGAATTTGAGAGCTTTGCGAATAAAACATTTATGGATGTGGAAAATCTGTAGCTTAAGAGTATTTGGGTTTTTAATTGTGGGGAGAGCGTGAAATAGGATGAATGGGCCTCCTGCTGAATTTCCACCCACCCCGACCACTCAGCGATTTTACACTGGGGCAGACAGGGCCTCGGCCACTTAAGGGCCGTTTCACACCCAGTCTCAATTTTTCGGCAGGTGGGAGAATTTCCCGGGCCTATGGGAAGCCGAAAATGATTAGGTTTATGCCTCAGGTGGGAAAGGGAGAATGGGTGGGAGCATCTCTATCAGAAGTCCCCTTCTAACCTCGGGCACCCCCTCGATGGAGGCTCGGTGGTTACTGGACCTCCCTCCGTGCCCCCACCCTCAACACTCCAACCCTCCACCATCAAACCCACTCCCTATCTCCCCCCATGCCTTCCTCCCCCCAGGCCTTCCATACCCTCCCCGCCTTGAAACCACAAAAACAGACCTTTTCCTCCACCCCTGAGACTTAGCTCCATGGATTTCATCAAGTTCCACTTTTGCAGCTTCTGTCGCTGCAGGGAGCAGAGAGTTGCAAGATAATCAAATTGGCCAGCAGCTCTCTAAGGCTGAGTGAAAGGTGGAAGTCCCGCCTGCAGCCAATTAAAGCTTGTTGGAGTGTGAAACGATCTGTCGACGAGGATGTGTTCCCGGCTGAATCGACAGGATGGGAAATCCAGTCATCCAAAATATCCTGGCCAGAGAGTTGTTATAATGGGGGACCTTAGCTATCTAATTATAAACTGGGATGTAGACTGGGATATTTCTCCTGCGTCTACTACTCTTACTTCTCAGTCATATAATCTACCATATTTTTTTTATCAGCATCATCTATGCTTTTAATGTTAATCCTTTGCTCTACAGTCATCTGACCTATCCTGTGTAGCTGGGTATCAGATTTAACTTTCTTACTTTCTGCTCTTGTGGAGCACATTGGAACATTTTATTATGTGAATGGAACTATATAATTGCAACTAGCTGTTGTACATTGGTGAGTGGTTGGACTGTCCGCCACAAACATGTCAATTGAAGGAAAATCCAGGCCACTGCGTCAGTACACAAGGCTCCCAAACCACACATAACACAGTTAGGTTTTTGGAGTTGTCTGCAATTCTCAAAGGATAATTTGCTTCATACATTTCTTGCATATAGCTAATATTTCAAATTATATCAGTTTTTCCATTGTGTATTCATCAGCTTCAGACACAACTATCTTCCAAACTCATGTCAATTGTCTCAGCCTGGGTCATTTTGACACATTTTGAACATTTCCACAGTGGTATGGATGGAATAAAGTTAGCGACTAATTTTGATGAACACCATGATTTTTAAAATATCAGCTTTTTTAACGCTAAGAGCTGATGGCATCAGAAAGTAGTTGGCTAAAATTTCCACAGTTCAGAATGTCTGAGTGTGCACTTATGTTGCTGACCATACTTCTGTCTTTTGTGCAAAGTGCGAGTTTGACAAATTGCAAATCCCGAGTGTAAGATGTCTGGCATTTCTCAACAGGCAGTCTGCACAATCTAATTAAAAATAAAATTTAAGTTGGCTATTTTAAATCTTACAGATAATGAAGCCACTTTAATGCTCGTATTAAACGTGCAAGAAAATGCATCTTCATTTATTTTACTATCATATATTTTGAGTGATTTGTCAAGTAGAATATATGCAGCTGGCAGTTAACATGGTGGAGAGTTTATGTTCCTCTTCTTCCTCTCCACTGACTTTTAAGAAGCCATTTTATTCCTTAAAATGCACATGCTGTGTTTTCTCCTTTTAAGGTTTGCTTCAAAGCTGTAAATCCCACTGGATAGAACCAATCTAGGGAGATTGGAAGATCTGCACCATCACACAGCCTGTCCTGACTTCCCCTCAGTCAAATGATTTCCAGATGTGTGCTCTGAGCTCTGTATGGTGCATTGTGGCATTTCATTCCTGACAGATTGTGCCCTGTCTTATTAATGGTGGCTACCGTATTCTGGCAGAACAGCAAATCTTTTGTGGCGCAGCGAAAGTCTTAATATCGTCTGACCAAAACCGTTTGATGCTTATGCTATGTGACACGGAGAGCCAGTAAAACCTTTGTACAAAGCAACAAAATGCCATGTCAAAGCTTCGGAAGTAGGTTATTCTGCTATAAATGGCATAAGTGATCAGACGGATACAGCCCTGTACTTGTTGTATCCCATAGCTTGTTGCAGAGCTGGCCTGAGGGTCTTGAAAGAAAATGGAAAATTAGAGGCTGCAATCACCTAGCCTTTGGATGAGCTGTGCTGACCAATGGAGGTGGCTTGAGAACGTCATGCCCTAATTTTTGGGAAGCAAGCTCGTTAATTGCAGAGCTCCTCGGAGAGGGTCTCACAGACGCTGCACTGCTTGTAAATTATTTTAGTGGGGAAGGGCATTAGTGGGGTTATGGGTTTGCTAATATCTGGTGACCTGATTCTGTTGTCTCTTTCCCGCCAAGCTGGAGTTCGGTCTCCTCCCGCATAATTGGGAACAGCCATACCTGCTCCTAGGTTTGTCTAATTATTGGGAGGGGGTAGGAAGGAAGATGTTGGGGACAGGGACGGGGGTGTAGTCAGGGGTTTTGTCAACCTTTGGGTAGTTCCATCCAGTGGCAAACGGTCAAAATAAAGGATAAAGCAAACAGAGGCAAAATATTTTCAAATTACTGAAATCACTGGTTGGACTTACCAAACTCTTCAAAACATTCCACTTCTGCTGTGATCAGGTGACACAGGCAGTTCCGACTCATCTTCTACTACAGTCTGTCCTAAGCCAAGGATACTAGTTTCTACAATGCCTGGCAGGATTGCCAAGTGGTCATAAACAAATTAGACTAGTGGTGCTATATTACTCGTCGATAATATGTCGTTACTCTTTGCTTTATGTTTCCAGAATGGTCTGATGGTGTGATTCTAAAGAAAATGGCAATCTTCAACTTAAAGCAAAATAGGTTTAATGAATAACAAATTGATTAATGTTGAGTTTGTTCACTCTTACAGAACTATAACTAGTGATTCAGTAATTCAGAATAAAGTATTGACTATATTTAACTACACGTACTAACTATGCTATTGTCTATCTCTCTAACACACTGCTGTTTAGTAACTCCTGGTTCAAAGAGACGCAAGATCCTTTGAGTTCATATATTTATACATGAATCTAGTGTTGCCATCTAGTGTTGTCTTACACTATGATGTAGTCATTAACCCTTTATATATCTCTATATATACATATCATTACAAGTGGGTTTGCGGGTAGATTATGGGGAGGCTCAGAAAAGTGCAAAGAAACTCCAGGGCAAGTAGTTTAAAAACACACATGCAGCAAAACTGACTCCCACTCAAATAACATCACTAAAAAAATGATATTTATCCAGCGCCCCTAATCCACTCAAAAGACAAAAAGATTTACCCATTTACAGACAGGAGAGAAACATTGCCTGCTTCTTTCAATTCATAACCTGTCCAGCTTCCTTCATAGCTATTACTTGTATGTACAACCCTAAGTGTGCAATTCTTCTCAAACGTTTCTAAGTGAGGTAGTGAGCGGGAACTGCCGCGAGCTTCCTGACGCTCAGCCCAACGAGACCAGCAACACTATTCAGCGTTAACTGGTCCACTTAATGAGGCCCCACGGCTTCTCACCGCAAATGAAGGCTCGGCAGCCAATTTGCTAACACCACGCTCGCCAGCCCCCTGCCAACAAGGTCAAACAACACTGAAGCAGCACTTGCTCAATCAACCCCAGACAGTTCACAACAATGGCGCCAAGGAGACTAGCCACAAGATTCAGGGTGCAGACCTGGGGAGGCTCATAGAAGCAGTGGAGTCCAGGGAAGACGTCCTGTTCCCCCGAGGGTCCCGGAGGGTCAGCCACAGAGCAGCCAGTGCTGCCTGCGATGAGGTGGCAGCGGCTGTAAGCTCCAGGAGCCTCACCAGGAGGACTGGCCGCCAATGCCACAAAAAGGTCAACGTCCTGCACTGGACAGCACGAGTGTGTAGACATCACCTCCCCCCCCCCACACCCCCTGCCACGCCCCAAACCAGCCCAGACCTTTCCTTCCCCACGTGACCATCCACTCCCCCAAAATCCCAAGTGGCCCCCAATCCTCCCTTCAACCCCCCTATTCCTTCAACCCTTCCTTCACACCCCCCCCCCCCCCCTTACACCACTGTGAACCATGTGTGTGGCTAACGATGCCCTCTCTGTGTCTCCTCAGGAAAAGGTCTCCCACAATCGGTGGGAGAGGGCCATGACTGGCGGAGGCGTGCCAGACATAAGAATCCTTACCTCCTTCGAGGAACGGATCCTGGAGGTCACTGGGGTGGCCGAGGACAGAGCAGACATCCACCCGGAGGTTGGCAGAGGGCGTAGAGATGAGGAACAATCGGGCCCAAAAGTGAGTTGTTATTGCCTTATTGACTGACCCATCCCTGACCACATATCCATTCTCCCGCAGGTCCTTCACCACACAGCTGATGATGTCCATCAGGTGAAGGCAGGAATCCCCAGGCGAGACAGCAGTCGGAGAGCTGCTGGATCCAAGGACATGACTGGGTCCCAGCCTGATGCTGAGCCTAGGGAAGAGGTATTCCCGGATCTGATGGGTATGCTAGGGTGCGGTCATAATATTCAGAGCGAGATGTCAGCGACATTCCAGCAGATCCATAGCCGATTGGAGGAGTCGCAGAGGTTATGGGCATAGGAGATGTTGCCGTCAACATGTGGCACTGAGGCCAACACAATTAGGGTGGCGACCGCAGTGGAGATGTCAGTACCATTGGGGAAGGTGTCCAATGATGGCCATGGCTGAGGGCCACGGCCGAATGTCGCTGGTGGATGTGACCCAGTACCAGGCTGACCTTGATGAGGTTCTGCGGGACATGTCCTGCTCTCAGATGGGACTCGTCGAGGCGCTGCGGAGCTTGTTTAAGTCACAGGTGAGCATTGCCGAAGCGCTGCAGACCATGGGCCAATCACAGAGGATCATCGCCGAGGCCATCGACACGATGGTGAGGAATTGGGGAGCCGCCAGGGCTGGCAGAGCCAGGTGATGCAGGGGCAGCCATGGCTCGAATTAGCTGCCCCTCCATCCCAAAGTGAACCCTAGAACCCAATGGGCATCGACCAGGAGGAGGGGATGCTGAGTGCCCACCCGGACCCATGGAGTGTTGATGGGGGCCATCAGCTCCCCCAAGTTCTACCCCTCTGATGAGGCCGTGTTTCATGGTCAGCACACATGACAGGGCGGCACCTTTGGGAGAATGGGGAATTGTAAAACATTAAATACCCTTCAGCACAACTAGTATTGTACCTCTGTCACTTTGCTCCGCTATTCAGGCCGACCTCTAAACCCTTGGTCCATTTCTCCAAGCATCCCCCCTTCCCCCCTCCCCTGGGCACACAACATGCAGGTGATGGGTGTGAGCGAGCACTCAGCAGACAGGCAAGTGTCAGACTATGGCATAGATTGAGATGCACCATCGTTCAGCTCCCTGCTGATTATCATCATCCCCCCTGCCCTCGACAGTGAGCCGCTGGAAGTCGCACATAGTCCCAGCACCCTGTGGTGATGTGGCACAGACACCAGGAATTCAGTTGTTGGCTGATGCATGTGTGGTGTTGCCTCCCGCAGTGTGCAGGCACAGTGTCCAGGCATTACTGCCTGATTGGGATGCTAGGCAGTAACTCCCACATGCCCTCCCACCCCGGGAATCCACTTGGGATGTGTGATGTGTTCACTTCACCACGATTGCCGATTACCTATTAGTAATAGCCTTCATACGCACGGCCAAAGGTCTTGGCAGTCAGTGGGGGTTATGAGTGGTTGATGGGGCAAATGGGCCAGGCCAAGGTTTGCCCCGGAATGGACACCCACCATCCAGAGGTTGACATGTTGGTGGCACGCGAGGTTTCCCCATGGATGCCCCCACCCCCCCATGCCCCCCACTGAGCACTGGGATGGCAAGCCGAGTGCCCCCAGGCTCTTTGCCTGGGGGCAAAGGTGGCTACTCACCTCCTCGGCTCCCCGCAGAAACCCTTCCACCAGGTTCACGTTTTTCAAAAGGACTACTAATCGGCACCAGGTGATCACTTGCTGGGGAGGCTGCTGAATCACGGGGAGGCCGTTGGATATGGGGGGGCTCCCATTAATTGTATGGAAATAGGGCTTATGTGGTGATAATTGGTCTCTTGCCACGCTACGGCAAGATTCCAATTTTGCCTCCAGGTGTGGGCTTGTTGCATCACAGACTGTTTGCCGCCTGGCACGGTTGTCATTTTCAGCCTCTCCCTCGACAGTGCAGCAAGGTCGGAGAATCACGCCTTAAAACTCCATACTCCACTTTAACAATCTCGTAGCCCCAGATCTCTTGGTTGACCCCCCATCCACTTGGCATGTATTTCTCAAATGATGCTCTTAATCGCATTCAATCGAAGAATTATTCAATTTTTGCAGGGCATTTGGTGCACAAAGCGCCAGATGGGCTTCCACAACTTTAAGTGTCTCATGCCCTCTGAAACATCACTAATTTAGCAATCACCGAATGTTGAGACCCTGAAAAGCGGTTCCTCCTTCAGGATCTATTGGAGATGAATTGCTCCTAAACTGGTTTATTCCAGTCATTGAAGATGGATTCTTTGTGCAAATCCAAATTCTCCAAAGTTTCTGAGTCAATGACCCAAAAACGCTTCAGGATTCAAGCAGAATACTTGGATAGTAAATGTTCAGAGCTCTAAAGTCATTGGCGGCTCTAATGAATACACATGACCCATAGAGCACTGGATGCTTCAACCAATCATGTAATATGAAAACACCATTCAAAGAGTATTTATTGCCTGACCGCCAGTTTGATTTGACTTCAGAAAAAACCCTGCAGATCAACATGCTGTCTGCTGGGGAGTTCATTATACAAATGTCTTTGTTGTAATACCGCAAATCCTTTCCGAGACAACCAGAACCTGTGTTAACATAAGGCCTCATTTTAAATGACATCCCTTTACAGATCTGGACTTGAGTGCAGAGACTGCAGCAACAGCTTGGTAATGACTGTTTACCATCTGTTTCCTTTAGTCGCCAATGGATTTTTTTCAGCCTTCCAGTGTGTGTGTTACTCTCTCTCCTTAACTCTCAATGTACTGTACAGTGTCTTCATTTCCAAGGGTTCATATTGAAGGTCCATGCTGGTCACATCACACAAGTAAGCCAGTAGAGCACTACTTCAATTCTTCCTCACGACTCTTGACAGTGGAGTATAAATGAATTTCAATTATTTTGATGGGCAATTCCACTGAT
The DNA here is from genome assembly GCF_047496885.1 of Scyliorhinus torazame. NCBI lineage: Eukaryota > Metazoa > Chordata > Chondrichthyes > Carcharhiniformes > Scyliorhinidae > Scyliorhinus > Scyliorhinus torazame. The sequence continues at coordinate 262,986,755 of NC_092713.1, forward strand.
ACTAATAATTGCATGTAAAATATTTGTGTTTAGACACTTGCTATACATCTTTACATTTGACGTTACAAACATATGCCAAAAAAATTCTCAAAAACAACAGGAGTGGCAAGTACAAGGGCAAATTAATTGATGATGGTTAGTAGTAGCTGATGTGAAGCTGTGAGAGGAATGTGAAATTTGGTTGATACCCCATTGGGCATGATTCTCCCAAAAGAGAAAAACAAATCCACTAATGAGCATGTTTAGCCGCGTGTTTCCCAGCATTCTGGCAGTGCCACCAGGGCACCTTGGCAGTGCCAGGCTGACATGTGGGTGGCACTGCCAAGGTGTCCAGGTGGCACTGCCAAGGTGCCAGGCTGGAACTTCCAGGGTATCCAGGTGGCACCAGCAGTGCGAGGCCACTACCATGCCCAAAGGACGTGCAGTTGGGGGCCTCCGATCCCCTGGGAGACGCCCACGAGTGCTGTTCCACCTGGTCCCCATTTGTGGGGACCAGTGCTGAACGGCACTTGCCTGAGATCTCTGCGGCAAAGGAGATGAATCCCAACGCCTCAGGTATCTCGGGAATCTTGACATTAGAGTGAGGCTAACTGCCTCGCTCTAATATGTAGATTTGCCAGAAGTGATCCCGCCCACAATGGGCAGGATTTACATCAACGTCTCGTGAGATTGCGTTGGGTCTCACGAGGCACGGCGAGCCGGGTAGATCCCAGGAGCGGCATCTCCCAGCTTTAATCAGCCACACTGCTCCACGGCAAGCTGCTTTTCTGGCACAGCGTGGCCGTTAGATCGTGCCTCCGATAGAAAATTAACAAATACTCCTTATCCAAATCAGAATAAGACCTATTCCTGTGTCTGCACTGATTTCAAACAGTTCAGGTTGTATTTAGTGACAAGTGGAACTAAGATCTCAAGATGAACTCAAAGTCTGTTGTATGTTTTGATCAGCTACAGTTTCCACTGCTGCGATTTTCCTGCTGTGTGGGTGGGCAACAAAAACAAAATGATAATTAGCCATATTTATGGCAAAAACAGGGGAAATCTCACTTGCAACTGCACCTCCTTAATGTTTGCAGTTGCATCCAGAATCTCAGCACAAAGGTAATTGCACTTCACCAGGGTGCAAAAGGATGATTGAAACTACTTCAAGACCCAATTTGAGCTGAAATCAACAGAGCCTTTTAAATTGGTGAGTACCTTGTATGTACCTATGGAACTGTTTGGATTAGTCAGCATACGTAATACTTTATTTGTAATTGACTTCTTTGCTATTGAAAAATAGTTTGATCTTATTTACCCAATAGAAGCTGTCACCCTTCTTAATCATGGCTGGTACTGTGGATCTGGGGGAAAGTAAATTGGAGGCAATAAAACCAGCAAAGTGTCAGTTCCGGCGAGAAAACCAAATGAAATCCACCGACAGTGACTGTGGGATTTCTCGCTGAATCTTACGCAACTTTAAGAAAAGGTTTTCTCCCCACGGGTATCACGGCGCGCCCCGGGCGCTCTCCCGCTTATTCGCTCACCCCGGAGAAACTTAATCAGTGCAGTTGCTGGGGAACTCCATATAAACGCCTCCCCACCACTTCCAGATCCATTCGAGGGGGATGACAGCACGGAAGCCACCTCTGCGTTTATTGAGGGAGCCCTGACCAGACACCTGGATGGGATGCAGAAGAGGTCCCCCTCTATCCGCAATCGGGGAGGCGGCCCATCAGCAACGTTACCACCCTCACTTGGGAGGCAATAGCTGCCTTGGTCAGTGCTAGCATTCTGCAGAAGAGGACGGGGCAGGAGTTCAGGAAGAAGATGAATGATCTTCTTTGTGCGGCCAGGGTAGGTCTGCCACCTCCAGTCTCTCACTGCACTCCCTCACCCATGCCTCAGACCTTAAAGGTGATCTCTCACCCATTGACCTCATCGGTTGGCTACTTGTCATGAAGCCCACTTCCCCCTACCCAACCTTCATGGTGCACCTCACACCCAAGGATGCCCCCACATCACAGGTTTGCTCCTCACATCCCTGCTCCCACTCCATTCCACGCATGCCACTCCTCAACTATCTGAACTGGCAGGTATGGCGCCAACAATCTCCCCACCTGTGTCTGTGCAGGACAAACTGGAGCATAACCAATGTGAGATGGCTCAGCCCGCTAGAGTGATACGGGAACCTAGAAACCTGACCCCGGTGCCATCTGGGATGGCCACTTCCCGATTACAAAATGGACACTTTGCAAAGATTGCAGGGAAAATGGACAATACTGAGAAAGCAAGCAGGTGCAGGGTTTGTCTGTTGATTGGAGCCGCAGCTCCCAGACAAGACCAAAACTGCAAAGCCATTACCATACTAATGAGCCATCTCCGGGGACAAAAGCGTAACATTTAAGTAAACAATACTAAGGCAGACACCCCGGCACCAGAGGAAACCAGAACAAAGCAGGCCAACAGCCACCTAGGACACGCCTAACCATCAGGGCACCCACCCCTTTATTGGAGGAAATCGATAGGGACGATTGACAAACGGCCCAATTAATTGCGCGAAGCCCCCTTTGGGTATAAGAAGGAACCCCCAAGAGAGAATCGCTCTCTTGGCTCCAGCTCTCACCAAGGAGAGACCTGCCCAACAGCAACATCAGAACAAGTAAGTCCAAGGTCAATGCACGCTACGAGACAGACGCTCCTAGCTGTTATCTTAGGAGCTTCATTTGCTCCTTTTCGTCCAGGCCGTACATGGTAGCCTGCTGTTTAACTCTAGCGGAAAACTGGTGGGGGTCTGATGTGGGGAGGAATGGTGTAATCTTTCCACATGCGCCCCGTAATTGGGTCACGGTTAACGGGGTTGTATATAGGAAATCTGTGTTTTCTTCTGCTGCGGCTCTGCGGTGTGTGGTTACAGGGTTCATGGGGGCGTGTTCTGCCTGTTCAGTCGGGGGTTGGGGTGCTTTCCTCTTTTGGGGGTTTTCTTGTGTACATGTCCCATGTACGTATCTGTGGGCATTCTCATTTAACTCCTGCCAATCGGGGCAGTTTTCCTGGTCCAGTTGGGGTCCAAACGTACTTTGAAACCCATTCTGGACAGAAAGCAGAGATTGCAATTCTGCAATTTGCTTCCGGCACTTTGCGTGATTTACGGAGCTCTGCCTTTGTTCCGTCGTGGCAGTGTGGAGTGCTCGTAGGGCTGCTTTCAAATCATTGCACTGTTTCTGCAATTTCTCTACCTGTTGCTCGGTTTCTTGTCTTACCAAGACCGCACGTTGCGTGTCCTGGTAGGCCTTATCATACTGGGTCTGAAAACTACTCAAATGGGCAAAACAAGACTGGTGTGCCCACTTGGCAGCATCCACCTCTCTGTCCCTCGCTGCTAACTGTTCTCTCATATCTTTATTCTCTTTCTCAAATATCGCTCACATCTCCCTCACTTTTTCTGTCTCTCTCCTCTATCACTCTACAGAGCGTCCTAACGACCTCCTCTGTGCCTCGCAATTGTGCCAAGCAGGACATGATTGCCAGCAGCTTGCGAGCTTTCCCTAAGCTCTTCTTGTGGATCTCTGACAGGTTCTCCCACCAAGTATGACCTATACTCCCGGGATCTGTTTCATGATTCGTGCAGAATTCGCTCCAAAGGGGCCATCCTTTTCCTTTGAGGTACTTTCTGATTTCCTCTTCCCATATGGGACACTGTCCTACTCTACTGGTCGCTGCGACCTCAAATTCTTGGGGGTTCATAAGGCGTTCTATTGCCTTCATTGCCATTTTCTCTATCTGGGTTCTCTACTGAATTTGGAACAGGGGGTGATAAAGTGGTGATGTAAACACGGGTACGGCTTACGCTAATTTCCGGCCTACAAAACCCCCGACAGTTTTACGCAACAAAATCTCTCAGGTTTACCTTATATCCCTGTTAGTACATATGCATTAACACACTTCCGAATCTCGGAGGTTTGATCAGTACTGCTCTTACACTTGTGGTTTTTCTGTTTCTAATTGGATTCCAATTCAAATTTGAGTTCTCTCGGAGTAATTAGGCCACTTCTAAGTCGAGTCCCGTCAGGAGTCGCCAGTAAATGTTGCTAATTGTGTTTCTCTTAATTTGGCTCTGAAGATGGTGGCCAATATGGTCGCCTTCCTTAATTCTAATTTTGTTTTGCTCTAGAGTCGCCAGGTATCTCTCGATACCGCCACAAGGTTCAAAACCGAATACTGATCAAAGACTCGATACACCAGTTAGTAAGTTCAAACTCAATGCTCATTTATTTACACACACAGTTAAATATACTCATGCACAAAACTCTACAGGCTAAACTATCACTACTGCTATAAGCCTATACTTCGCTTCAGGCGCCCACTTAGTCAGAGGAACAATGGCCGTTGTTCGGTTCTGAGGCTCCTGGGGTCGAACTGGTATGGGATAACAGCTAAGAGTGTCTGTCTCGTAGCGTGCGTTGACCTTGGACTTACTTGTTCTGATGTTGCTGTTGGGCAGGTCTCTCCTTGGTGAGAGCCGGAGCCAAGAGAGCGATTCTCTCTTGGGGGTTCCTTCTTATACCCAAAGGGGGTTTTGTGCACTTTTGGGCGGGCCTTGAACTTGGCCCCAATTAATTGGGCCATTTCTCAATCGTTCCTATCGATTTCCTCCAATAAAGGGGTGGGTGCCCTGATGGCTGGGCGTGCCTAGGTGGCCGTTAGCCTGCTTTGTTCTGGTCTCCTCTGGCGCCGGGGTGTCTGCCTTAGTATCGTTTACTTAAATTTTACTCTTTTGTTCCTGGAGATGGCTCATTAGGATGATAATGGCTTTGCAGTTTCGGTCTTGTCTGGGAGCTGCGGCTCCAATTAACAGACAAACCCTGCACCTGCTTGCTTTCTCAGTATTGTCCATTTTCCCTGCAATCTTTGCAAAGTGTCCATTTTGTAATCGGGAAGTGGCCATCCCAGATGGCCACACCCCTCATGAGTGAATGTGCTTGATCTGGCCGGGGAGGAGCCTGGCCGTACCTGTGCTGATGCTGATGTGGGGGAGCGAGGGAAAGTGAGAACCCCCAGGTCATACAGTCATACCTAAAACCTCACTTTTTAAAAATAAATTTAGTGTACCCAATTCATTTTTTCCAATTAAGGGGCAATTTAGTGTGGCCAATTCACCTACCCTGCACATCTTTGGGATGTGGGGGCGAAACCCACACAAACACGGGGAGAATGTGCAAACTCCACACGGACAATGACCCAGAGCCGGGATCGAACCTGGGACCTCGGCGCCGTGAGGCTGCAGGGCTAACCCACAGCACCACCGTACTGCCCTCCTAAAACCTCACTTGAGTAAATATCTCACACCATTGATTCCCCATGATCAACGAATGCCACCTCCCTTCCCTTGCAAGGCAATCAATCGACCGACCTGGACCTCCTCGTGCCCCTAGGAAATCCTTAGAAGAACAGCTCAGCAAGAAACTTCTGCGATCTCACACTCAAAACTGTCACCTGCACCCTCCACGAGTAGAGATACTCACACCTCAGTAGGCAGGCTTCTGGCTCACTCACTGGTGGGCACCTCACAGATCATGATCCACAGCAAGCTGAGCTAACGATGTCCCAGCGATCCGTCATTCGGAGGGATGCCGGGGCCCAGGATTTTACTGAGCTGCTGGTCAATGACGTGCCCCTGGGTTTGATCGTCCCTGAGCTGATGAAACTGCAAAAAGAGTCAGGAGAGTAAAGAAGGGCTGGCAGCATCCCTCCTCGGACTGCAAGACCAACTGGAGGAGTTCAATCACCTTCTGATCGAGGAGGTGGTGCCATCACTCAGACCTTGATGCAAGACATGCACTCCATGGCGGGGGGGATGTCTGCTCCATTGCTTAGGGCATGACCCCCATGCCTGAGGGCTTCATCTCATGGTGCAGGCACCGGTGGTAATCCACGAGTGTCAGCACCAGAGGATGGCAGGGCTTCTGTATCTCACTCCAGCTGACTCTCTATCCCATGCAGGAGCACTGGGGCCCCGAGCATGGGGACGACGATTGGCAGGAGCCCGGCCAGGGGCCACAAGCTGCCCCTCATCACCTTCCTCGCCATTCCCCGCCCCCCCATTCAAGAAGATGTGGAGCTCCTAGATCTCATTGGATCCAGGTGGTCTCCCCATTGCAGCGCCAAGTTGTGTAGCGCTCTTCAGACCACAATAATATGGGACACCCTGTGGGGGCTGTACTGGAGGGCACCCCCAATCTGTGCAGGCACCGGAACTGCATCTTCAACAGTCCAATCGCCTGCCTGACCAGCACGCAGTTTGAAACATGAGCCTCATTGCAGCGAGTCTCTGCCTCAATTTGTGGCCTCCACACTGATACCATCAGCCACCTCCTTATTGGGTATCCCTTGTCCCTAAGGAGCCATCCTTCCAGATGCTGCTCACCTCAAAGATGTCTGGGATCAGCGAGTACCCCAAGGTGTAACTGTCATGGATGCTCCCTGGGAAACAGGCAGGCACCTACATGATTCTCATTGTGTGGTCACAGGCAATCAGGACGTTGAGGGAATGGTGTCCCTTGTGTTTCAGAAATGGTGCCGCATGATGCCAGTCAGTTGCGTGATGCATGTCTGGCACCACCCACTGGCAGGAGGTCATACCTGTGATTACATGCATCGATAAACGGCTTTATACATTTGTACAGTTATATCCAGATATGCATGTAAGCATATCACCACATCCCCCTTCTTTTGGAGATATAGGCATTTACAAACACATATAATAGACATTTTGTTATAAGTTTAGTCTGTGAGGCCTGCACCTTACTCTGGTCGACCTTCTGAGTAATGGCTGAGTTGGTGAGCGTGCCCCATTTTCATCAGTTGTTGGTCTTTCCCCCATACACAACTGCCGAGGCATAATTTTGGACAGCCCAGGGTCAATGATGCATCCGCAGTTGTGTATGGGGAAAGACCAACAACTGATGAAAATGGGGCACGCTCACCAACTCAGCCATTACTCAGTGGAAGAGTTTGGGTTCAGCACAATAGGCCATTGTACTTTTAGGAGCGCTCGTTGGTTCCAGCGCAGGAGTGAACCATCCTCAGTGATCACAGTGACTGAGTGCGTACCTATCTGTTGCACGGCTCTCGCCAGTTTCACCCATCCCTTGCCATTGGGGTCCTCAATCCTGATGGTGTCCCCTATCTGCAGTGGCTGGGTTGTCCTTGCAGACCTGTCATAAACCTCTTTCTGCCTTTTCTTCTGAAGAACTAACTTCCTCCTGAGTCGCCGGTTGATAGAGGAGGCCACCATGGAGAGAACGGTTGTCCGCAGCTGCCGGTTCATGAAAGGCCATTCACAAGCGGAGCCGAACGATAGCTGAGCAATGCCAGGTATATATCTTCCTGGCTATCAAGGGCCTTTGTCAGTAACTGCTTCACAATATCTACCCCTTTTTCCACCTTCCCATTTGATTGGGGATATAGCGAGCTGGAGGTAATGTGTCTGAAGTCATAGAGGCAGGCAAACTCAGTCCATTCATGATTATTGAAACACGGCCCATTGTCCGACATGACAATACATGGTATGCCATGCTGGACAAAGATCGCTTTGACCTGATGTATTACACAGTGAGCAGTCAAGTTAGCCAACTGCGCCACCTCTGGATAGTTGGAGAAGTAGTCAATTACTACCAGGTAGTCACTTCCATTAAAATGGAATAAGTCCATACCCACTTTCTGCCACGGTCTAGCAATGACATCTTCGACATGCATTGATTCCTTCCTCTGTTTGCAGCAAAATATCTGACATGTATCGCACTGATTGACCATACCTGCAATGTGTTGGGTGATGCCTGGCCAATATATTGTCTCCCTGGCCCTGCGTTTGTACTTCTCAATGCCCAGGTGCCCTTCATGAAGTTTCCTAAGCATGGGCGGCCTCAGTGACTGTGGGATGATAATTCTGTGCTGCCGCAGGAGAAGACCATTCATCTCACTGAATTGGGAACATACATTGTAGTATGCAGAGCAGGAGACTTTTGGCAAACCCTCGTTTTGAGACATTTGATGACCTGTTGCAGGACAAGATCCTTGGCCATTTCCGCCTTGATCTGGCGGGACTTTTCATCGGAAACCGGAAGCGATGCAGCAACTAGATTAACATGCAGCTGGACTTCGTTCTCCCCCAGACAAACCTCATTGATGGCCGTGGCTCTCGAGAGTGTGTCGGCGACTGCCAGGAACTTGCCTGGCATATAGATAACATCGGGGAGAACTGACACAAGTTATTGTTTTGTTACCTGTGTGGTAGGTAACATGTGCTACTCAATCCTTGGTTAATGATGAGGTCCTCTGAATCTCGATGAAGAAAACTCAAACTCGTCCAGTAGTAACAAAACGTTTATTGAGTAACTGTAACAATAATTGCATGAGTTCTTTGCTTTAACTTTGATACTAATGATAAGGTTAACAAGATCTAACTACAGTAACTATACGTAACTCCACTAGCCATCTGAACTAGTCTGCTATTGCCCGGGTCACAGTGCACCCAAGAGAGAGCGAGAGACCCATTGTGGTTGTTTTTTATACCCCTGTTGGTCCGGCCCTCTAGTGATCATACTGATTACACATTAACCCTTTCCACATGCACAGATAGAGATCACTACATCCCCCTTTTTTTCGTGTTACATATGTTCTGTATGTTGTAAAGAAAATTGAACAAACATAATGGATGCAGTTTGCAAATGCATTACATAAAATCAATGAGTTTGTCCGTCAAATGTGAATACATTTAGTCTCTTAGGTTTTTTTCGCTTGCGTGAAATAGGTAGACAAATGATGTTATGTACAAGTTTTGATGATCTTGATGATTATACAAATCACTTAATATTTATGAGTCCAATCGTAATAAAAACGTTTGTGAGTCCAAAGTTTATGAATTTGTTTGGTTGAGTTGCTTTCTTCTTCTGTTGTTGAAGTGGTGATGTTGATGTCGTTATTTCTTTGTGAACGTCATCAGTGTACTTGTGTTTAAGTGACCATCAAGTCACCATGAGGTGTTCGAATGGTCGGATCACTTTGTTGTCTGATTTAGACTTTCTTTTTTTTCTATACTTGTGGTAGCGATTCTGTGTTGCACAGGTTTTATGACCTGGACTTTTTCCTGTGCTTGCGGTATTGATTCTGTGTGTCATCTGTCTTGAAAGCTGGTGTTCTGGAGCAGATGTGAATTTGTGAGATTCTTTGTCATGCCACGGCATGTTTGTAGTCTTGTCATTGTTTCGCAGTGTTCTGTGGCATTGTTCTTCACGTGCAGAGTTGTACCATGTTGTACAGGTCATTGTTTCATTGTTGTTGTTTCTGTTGTGTTTGTCTTTGTTGTTTTTGTTGTCGTTTTTTTTGTCGTTTCTGTCTTGGTCGTTTTCGTTGTCGATCTTGTTGTTGTCATTCTTGTTGTTGTTTTTGTCGTGCTTGTTGTTTCTGTTTTTGTTATGCTTGTTATTCTTGTTGTTGTTTTTGTTGTTGTGCTTGTAGTTTTTGATGTTGCTGTTGTTCTTGTTTCTGCTGTGCTTCTTGCGGTTTTTATTGTTCTTGTTGCGCTTCATGAGTGTTCCGTGTGGATGATGTGAGTCATTGTCACAGTTATTGGTGTCAGTGTCCTTTGTGGTATCTGTTACATTGAGCGTTTCTTTTTGAGAATTGTGAGAATGATCTGATGTTGCATTGATGTTGGTGACATCAGTCATTTGTGGTGGATTTGATTCCTCTTCTTTGCTTCCTTGGTACTCCTTTTCTAGAGTCATTTCTGGTTCATTTGAATCATCTGTTATCTCTTTGTGCTCCTCTTCTGGAGTTATTTCTGGTTCATTTGAATCACCTTTGGTTTTTTGGTGATCCTCTTCTGGAGTCAAAACCTTCACAATTTCATTTGACGTGGTCTCTCTGGATTCATGAGTAGCCCTCCTCTGATTGTTGAGTGCAGACAAGCTGAGATCTGTCAGTCTCGCTGCGATCCTGCACATCCTGTATGGGAATTGTGATTTCTTTGTCACTTGTCTCACATACAGTGGGTAGACAGACATTCAGTGTCTTCTTGTTGGTTAAATGAGCTGGGTAGACTTTCATAGTCTTCTTCTGGTGGCTCAAATAAGCTGGGTAGACTGTCATAGTCTTCTTCTGGTGGCTCAAATAAGCTTGATAGACCTCCATAGTCTTGTCCATGCATGGTGTTCGTTATGGAGTGTTTGCTTGCTTCCCGAGTCTGTCACTGAGCTGTCTGTGGAGGCTTGCATCGCTCTCTGTCTGGAGTCTTTCATCGCTGTCTCTGTGTAGTCCTTCATCGCTCTCTGTGTGGAGTCTGTCATCGCTCTCTCTGTGGGATCGTGCAGTGTTCTCGCTGTAGAGTCGATCTGTGCTCTCTGTATGGAGCCGTCTTCTTCTTGGGTATTGCTGTCATCCAATGTATTGACGATCTGCCATGGCATTGGATTCATCTATCATGAGAAGAGTCATGTTGAGCTTTTCAACCGTGTTGCTGATGCAATGATCATCAATTCCGAAAAACTCATCCATGTCTGAGCAGTAGTCTTCAATGAACAAATCATCACTCTTTGTTTCGGATTTGTCATTGCTCTTTCTATGTCCAATGAAGAAATCATCTTCTGAGTAGTATTCTTCAATGAACAAATCACTGTGCTCTCCTCTTTGGGTAGTGCAAACTGCTTGTGCCAGATTACTGTGGAGGTTATTTTCAACTGCTGGTGTTAGTTTGGGCATTGTTCTGTCTTTTGATGGAAGAAAATTGGGTTTTGCAGCTTTAAATGTCTTTTTGTTCATTTTCGTGCATTTCCCTTTTAAGTGGGCGTGGTCCATGTCCTCTGATGTCATGACGCTCGTGGTGTCATGTGTAGGAATCGATTGTACATGCGCAATTCGAGTTTCCTTTACTGTGTGCTCTTTTCGCAACTGCGCATTCGCGGCTTCTCGAGTTTATTTTGCCGTTTTCTTTCTTTTTGAGAAGTGCGCATGTGCATACTAGTCGGAACACGCTCGCTCAAGATGGCTGCCAATCAAAAAGTGCTGTTGCATCGAGTGAGATCCTGCCTCTGCCTCGTGGTGAGCGTTCGCGACATTTTTACCGATTTTGTTTTCTAGATACTGGGTGGAATTCTCCCCTACCCAGCGGGGCGTGGGGTCCCGGCGCGATGGAGTGGCATGAACCTCTCCAGCGTCGGGCCACCCCAAAGGTGCGGAATCCTCCACACCTTCAGGGGATGGGCCGGCGCCGGAGCGGTTTGCGCCCTACCGGCCAGTGGGGAAGGGGCTTGGCGCCACACCAACCGGCGCCGAAGGGCTTCCGCCAGCCGGCGCGAGTTGGTGCATGCGCGGGAGTACCAGCATGTGCTGGCATCATCCCAGCGCATGCGCAGTGGGGATCATCTCCACATCGGCCATGGCAGAGGACCACAGAGACCGACGCGGAGCAATAGAGTGCCTGCATAGCACAGGCCCGCCCCCCCCCCCCGTGGATCGGTGGGCCCCGATCACGGGCCAGGCAACCATGGGGGCACCTCCTGGGGCCAGATCCCCCCATGCCCCCCCCCCGAAGGTCGCCCGCATCACCAAGTCCCGCCGGTAAGGACCTACTCTAATTTACTCCGGCTAGTCCGGCAAAAAACGGGCGGCCACTCGGCCCATTGCTGACCGGTGCGAGGCGATTCCCCCCTCTGTCAAATCCCCTGCGCCGGAGAATTCGGCAGCCGGCGGGGCGGGATTCACACCACCCCCCCGCCAATTCTCCAACCCGGCGAGGGGTCGGAGAATCCCGCACTGACTCTGTGTTTGTAAAAACTCACAGTATTGATTTTGTTTTTATTCATAAGCAAGCCATTTATGTATAGCAGTTTTGTGAGTTAGATACTTATCTTGTGAAAGTTCTTCCTTCAAATTTTTGTCAGATAGTCCAGAAATTAATTGATCCATTATCATAGTGTCTCTGAAATCAGCATAATCACATCCTTGTGGTATTAAGTTCAGATTTGTAATACAATCAGTGATGGGCCCTCCATTTCTCTGGCATTTATGACAAGAGTTAAATCTTTCCAGCATCTCACCAGATTGACTCTTTGAGTGTTCATCAAATTTTTTGAGTATTACTTCTAATTTGGTGTTGTCTTCATCTTTTAAGTAATTAAAGCAATTATAGATTTCTCTAGCTTCATGCCCTCCTATTGAGAGTAATAGTGCTATTTTCATTGCGTCAGAGACCGTGCTTAAATCATTAGCTGCGATAAATATTTGGAATATCTGTTCAAATCTTTTCCAGTTATAACTTAAATTACCATTTATTTCCAGCTGCCCTAGATGTCCGATGAGTCCCATAATTAGTCGTTGAGGATCCATTTGCTGCGAAGTCTTCCACAGTCGGAAATCTGGTCTGAATTTTCTTCTCTTTTTGTCTAACCTAATCTAACTAGTTCTGTTAAAGCCAACACGCCTGGTGCCATGTTTTGTTACCTGGATGGTAGGTAACATGTGCTACTCAATCCTTGGTTAATGATGAGGTCTTCTGAATCTTGATGAAGAAGACTCAAACTCAGCCAGTAGTAACAAAAGGTTTATTGAGGAATTATAACAATAATTGCATGAGTTCTTTACTTTAACTTTGATACTAGTGATAAGGTGAACAAGATCTAACTACAGTAACTATATGTAACTCCACTAGCCATCTGAACTAGTCTGATATTGCCCTGGTCACAGTGCACCCAAGAGAGAGCGAGAGACCCAATGCGGTTGCTTTTTATACCCTTGTTGGTCCGGCCCTCTAGTGATCATGTGATGCTACTGATTACAAATTAACCCCTTGTGTACATGCACATATAGAGATCACTACAGTTATTTTGTACTATTGCAACCAGTGGCCTGTGGTCCGTCTCTATCAAAAATGTAGGCAGCGGACTTCCGGTTGCGGCGATGACCAGCTAAGCCGCACATTTCGACACCTCCCGTTTCAACTGACTTTTGGGCTCTTATCGGGAGCCCCAACGGAAATTTTTTACGGCCAAACCCAGTGTGAGGTGACAAAGGAAGAAGTTGCCCCAGGTGTGGATGGAAAGGAGCGACAGCAGTGTCCAGATTGTGGAGGATCCTCTGGAGCAGCGGCAGGGAAGAGAAGGGAAAAACAAGATGGCGGCCAAGGGAGCCCAGATGGTATGGAGCCCGAAACAGCAGGAGTTCCTCCGATGATGTGTGGAGGAGCTCAAGAAAGAGGTGCTGGCACCGATGTTACTGGCAATCGAGGGATTGAAGGAAACACAAAAGGTCCAGGCGATGGAACTCCGTGGAGTGAAGGCAAAGGCAGCCGAGAACGAAGACGAGATACAGGGCCTGGTGGTAAAAACGGAGACGCACGAGGCACTACATAAGAGGTGCATAGAAAGGCTGGAAGCCCTGGAGAACAGCTCGAGGAGGAAGAATCTAAGGATTTTAGGTCTCCCCGAAGCGACAGAGGGAGCTGATGCTGGGGCGTATGTGAGTACGATGCTCCATACTCTAATGGGAGCTGAGGCCCCAACAGGCCCCCTGGAAGTGGAGGGAGCGTACCGGGTCCTCATGAGAAGACCAAAGGCAGGGGAAATACCGCGAGCAATAGTGGTGAGGTTCCACCGCTACAGGGACAGGGAGATGGTCCTGAGTTGGGCTAAGAGGACACGGAGCAGCAAGTGGGAGAACGCGGTGATACACGTATATCAAGATTGGAGTGCGGAGGTGGCGAGAAGGAGGGCGAGCTTCAATCGGGCCAAGGCGGTGCTCCATAGGAAGAAAGTCAAATTTGGGATGCTGCAGCCGGGAAGATTGTGGGTCACACACCAGGGCAAACACCACTACTTCGAGACGGCGGAGGAGGCATGGACATTCATTCAGGAAGAGAAATTGGACTAGACTTGAGAAATTGATGTCTGGAGAGAGGTAGCGAGGTGGTGGCACAGAAATGTAAAGTGGGGAGAGGGGAGGGCTAATATGTAATAATGTTAGACGGGGACACGAAGAAATGGGGGCGCCGGTGGGGAAGGGGACAGGGAAGGGAAATGAGGGAACTGCGCCATAGGGGGCGGGGTTGAGAGGGAAGCGCGGGTTTTTTCCTGCGCTATGGAAATTGAGGCGGGAAAAAGGGCGCAGGAAGAAAGGGGGCCTCACACGCAGGGAGGTCAAAGGATAAACGTGGGAAGCCGAGGTCAGCCAGAGTTAGCAGACTTCCGGAAGCAATATGGGGGGAGCAATCAAGCTAGAGGGGAATCTAGCGGGGTGGGGGGGGAGGGGTGGAATTAACTGGGTTGCTGCTGCTGAGGGTAAGGGGGAGCTGATACGAGATGAGATGGTCGGGACGGGAGGGCGCCGTCTGGGGGACAGACGGGTGCGTGGGACCTGGGTGAGGAGCTGGCTTAAAAAAGGGGATGGCTAGTCGACGAGGGGGGTGGGGGTAAATGGCTCCCCAACCCGGCTGATCCCGTGGAATATGAGAGGTTTAAATGGACCGATTAAGAGGGCAAGGGTGTTTGCGCACTTAAAGAGACTGAAGGCGGACGTGGTTATGCTCCAGGAGACGCACCTAAAATTGGCGGATCAGGTTAGACTAAGGAAAGGATGGGTGGGACAGGTATTCCACTCAGGGTTAGATGCGGAAAACAGAGGGGTGGCAATACTGGTGGGAAAACGGGTATCGTTCGAGGCTAAGACCATAGTGGTGGATAATGGGGGCAGGTACGTGATGGTGAGTGGCAGATTGCAAGGTGAGGCGGTGGTGCTGGTGAACGTATACGCCGTGGAGGAAGGCACAGGGAATACAATATGAATATGGGGAAAAGGCAAGCCGGCTGCTGGCCCAACAACTTCGAAAGAGGGGAGCGGCGAGAGAGATTGGAGGAGTTAGGGACGAATAATGGAAAAACAGAACAGAGAGCAGCAGCAACCCAGGGGGTAGGGGGGAGGCGGGCGGGGGGGGGGGGGGGGGGGGTTATTTTGTGTTTTGTTTTTTGTTTTTCTTTCTCTCTTTATGCTAGTTGTGGATAATTGCTTCTTGTGTAATAGTTTTTTCTCATTTGTTGTTAGTTTAATATATTATTTAAATAACGGTTAATGTACATTTTATTATTAAGTTGTAAAAATGGAAAGTTTTTGTTTGAAAAACGTCAATAAAATATATTTAAAGAAAAAAAAATGTAGGCAGCCCATATACGTAGTCATTAAATTTTTTCCGGCCCATCACTAGCCCGAGACATTCCTCTTCGAGCTCACGACGCGTATACCACCGGCAGCCAATCGCCAAATGCACCCTGCTGCAGAAGTACTGCTCCAATACCAACCTGAGACGCATCAGTGGAAATCGTGGTCTTCTTAATCGGGTCAAAGAATGGAAGGACGGATGCCATCGTTAGTGAAACCCACAGCGTTTTCCACTCCTAAAATAAAAAAATAAAAAATCCTGCTTATGTTTCGCCGACCACTGAAAAACAAAATCTTTTTTTCTGGATTCCCTAAGCTGTCCTACTATCCGTACTACCACCAACTACCGAGTCCCGTCAGGCACATGATGCAAGTCTGGCACCACCCACTGGCAGGAGGTCATACCTGTGATTACATACATCAATAAACGGCTTTATACATTTGGACAGTTATATACAGATATGCATGTACGCTTATCACAAACAGGGGCCTGAAAGGGACAATACATCAAATGAAAACAAATCACAAATTAATCTTTAAACATCAAACTATGATGTGATTAAAGGGGTAAATAAGTCACCCCAGTGCAGTGCCCAATAGGCATGGATGGCCTTGAGGGTGCCAGTGGACACCGCATGCTCCCTCTCTAGGAACACCAGGCTGTGAATGTAGCCTTAGTAAAGGGGCAGGCAGCCAGATTGCGTGATCCCATTGGTTGCCCACTGCATTTGTTAAACAGAGTGGTATTTCTCTGAGTTGCCAAAAAAGGGTGAAATTACATTCCAATCGATTGAATGCCTGCAGTGTGTCATGTGAGAGTACCTTTAAGAAATGGATGTTTTTGTATCGAATAACTGTAGTGGGTGTACCTTTAAGAAATTTGTGTTTATTACTGCAGTGATGTCAGAGAGTGGGTGGAGCTGGGCTGTCTGTCTGCTTTACTTTCATTTTTGAGCAAGCTGCTATAGAGTGAGGTTTTAGTTTCATTTTCAGAGAGAAGAGCTGCAGTGAAAGTCAGCAGATGTGCATGGATCTCTATACAAGCTAAAGAGTGTTCATCTGGGTGATTTCAAAGGGATAACTGCTCTCATTAGAGAATTTAAACCTTATATCTGTGTTAAATGGGTCTTTTGTCTTCTGGATGTTGTTTGGGAATTTATTAAGGATTACTTAGTGTTGTATTCTTTGGGGGTTATATTTGAATTGATGGTTGCTAAGATGTTCACTGTATGTTTTAAAAAGGTTAACTTGAGTTCATAGAATAAACATTGTTCTGCCTTAAAAAAATACTTTTCAATTTCTGCTGTACCACGCCTGTAGAGTGGGTCGTGTGCTCCCCATACCACAATCTATTAAAAGTTGTGGGTCAGGTGAACTCCATGATACACTTTGGGGTTCTCTAAACCCTGGCCCATAACAAGTGACAGAAGAGGCACAACTGATTAGAGTAAAGCCTTCACTAAACATGACATTCACACAGCTGGAGGGCACCCCCATTCTCCTATTTCACAAACCCTACACACCTATTCCTGAGAAGCAAGCTTCCGAAAAAAGTGCAATTGGGTATCAATACAGCTCAACCCCTTGGTAAGCAGAGTTGTGCCTGACTGTATGATTGTATTCACAGTTCAGTTGTGCTTCTCCACATAAGAGGGTCTTCATTCTTCATGAGGTACCGTGACACTGTCGTTAGCACTGCTGCCTCACAACGCCAGGGACCCAAATTCAATTCCGGCCTTGGGTCACTGTCTGTGTGGAGTTTGCACATTCTCCCCGTGTCTACAGGGGTTTCCTCTGGGTGCTCCGGTTTCCTCCCACAGTCCAAATATGTGCAGGTTAGGTAGATTGGCCAAGCTAAATTGCCCCTTGTGTCCAAAAATGTTCAGGTTAGGTGTGGAGGGAGTGAGTCTAGGTAGGGTGCACTTTCAAACGGTCAGTGCAAACTTGATGGGACAAATGGCCTCTAGGATAGAACTATAGAACACTTACAAAGTGCAGGAAGAGGCCATTTGGCCCATCAAGTCTGTACCGACCCTCTGAAGGAGCACCGTACCTATATCCAGTCCCTCCACCCTATTCCCGTAACCACACCTAACCTGAACAAGCCATTCCTGAGTCTCCCACTTTGCCCTTACAGACTGGCTTCTCATGGGACCCCACACAGTTGCATACAAAGTCGCCTTCACTGGTGACCCTCAGTATTCACCTCCTTCCTCCCATTTTCTAGCTTGCAATAAGGACGGGCATGCCCTCAGCAGTGATTTGACCAGAAGCCCAGCAAGCAAGCTATGTTATTCTCTAAGTCTGAATAAAGATTATAGACTTCCAGTTAACACAAAAACTTTATTCAATGGGTTTATTCTGTTTACAGAGCTTAACTAGATTTAATACAGTCAAGAGGTATGACCAGTGAAGCTAAGGTAA
Organism: Scyliorhinus torazame; assembly: GCF_047496885.1. Lineage (NCBI taxonomy): Eukaryota > Metazoa > Chordata > Chondrichthyes > Carcharhiniformes > Scyliorhinidae > Scyliorhinus > Scyliorhinus torazame. Next base: position 263,004,365 of record NC_092713.1, read on the forward strand.
ACTGCCTATGCTGAGCTGTCTCTGTGTGCTGCTGCTCACTAGCTCTGTGCTTCTGAAAGAGGCGGATCCTGCCTTGGGCTCGACCCTTTATACCCGTCTCTGATGCTGCCCTCATGTGATGTTGTGGCTTTTACATCTGTGCTGTAGTCCCTGGTGTAAGTGCAGATGTATGTACAGATGTACAGATCACTACATCCCCCCCCCCCCTTTGATTTGATATGTTTTCTAGATTGGCCGCAAGAAAACTGTACATAACAAGCGGTGAGAATAAGCAAATCTGCACACTGCGAAAATGATAAAGTAATACAGAAACAATTAACTGTGTTATGAGTCCATCGTGAGAAATGTTCATATCTGTCTTATGAGTGTGCTGAAGTGTCGTTACAAATTTATCGGTCGGGTGCCTTATGGCCTCTTAATGGTGGTAGTAGGGATGATGGTTCGATGTCATCAAGAGTACTGTCTGGCATTGTGTGGCGTGGAACGTCCTGTGGACAAATGGACTCGGTCAAGTCCAGAGTGGGAAATACTGGCGTTGTAGGTCGAATCTCTAATAGATCCCGGCGGTTACGTCGAAAAAGTGCCTGATCACCGTAGTTGAATCAGACCATCCGCCTTCTGGGTCCCTGATTCTGATGGTGTCACCTATTGTCAGTGGCTTGAGTGGGATCGCATGTTGATCGTAGTATAGTTTTTGTTTGGAGCATATTGCCCGCATGTTGTCGAGAACCGGTGCGTTGCCGGGGTCTCGGAATTGCTTTGCCAGTAGGGTTGTCCGGATGTCTCTGCCGAAGAGCATTTGTGCTGGCAACAGTCCTGAGCTCAATGGGGTTGCTCGGTATGATAACAGAGCTAGGTTGATGTCAGAACGTGACTCGGCTGCTTTGCAGATGAGTAGTTTAATAATGTGGACACATTTTTCCCCTGTTCCATTTGATTGCGGGTAGCGATTCTGTGTTGCACCGTTGTCTGACCTCAACTTTTTCCTGTGTTTGTGGTATTGATTCTGTATGTCATCATTCGTTAAAGCTGTTTTGCTTGTTTGTTCTGTAGCAGATGTGAATTTGTGAGATTCTTTATCATGCCATGGCATGTTTGTAATCTTGTCATTGTTTCGCAGTGTTCTGTGGCATTGTCCTTCACGTGCAGAGTTGTACCATGTTGGACAGGTCGTTGTTTCATTGTTGTTTCTGTCGTTTCTGTCTTTGTTGTTTTTGTTGTCATTCTTGTTGTTGTTTTTGTCGTTTCTGTCTTGATTGTTTTCGTTGGTGTTCTTGTTGCTGTCGTTCTTGTTGTTCTTTTTGTCGTGCTTGTTGATTCTGTTTTTGTTGTTTTCGCGTTTATTCATGTTCTTTTTGTGTTGTGCTTGTTGTTTCTGGGATGCTTCTTGTTGCTTTTGTCGTTCTTGTTGCACTGCATGTTGTTTTTGTTGTTGCTGTTGTTCTTGTTTCTGCTGTGCTTCTTGCGGATTTTGTTGTTTTTGTTGTGCTCAATGAGTGTGGCATGTGGAAGATGTGAGTCATTGTCACAGTTATTGGTGTCAGTGTCCTTTGTGGTATCTGCTACATTGAGCGTGTCTTCTTGAGAATTTTGAGAATGATCTGATGTTGCATTGATGTTGGTGACATCAGTCATTTGTGGTGAATTTGATTCCTCTTCTTTGCTTACTTGGTACTCCTCCTTTGGAGTCATTTCTAGTTCACTTGAATCATTATTGATTTCTAGGTGCTCCTCTTTTGGAGTCATTTCAGGTTCATTTGAATCATCTGTGATCTCTTTGTGCTCCTTTTCTGGAGTCAAAATCTTCAGGATTTCTATTGACCTGGTCTCTCTGGACTCTTGGTGCTCCTTTTCTGGAGTCAAAATCTTCAAGATTTCAATTGACGTGGTCTCTCTGGACTCATGGGTGGCCGTCCTCTGATTACTGAGTGCTTCTGTGCAGACGAGCTGAGATATGTCAGTCTCGCTGTGATCCTGCACATCCTGTATGGGAATTGTGATTTCTTCGTCACTTGTGTCACATACAGTGGGTAGACATTCAGTGTCTTCTTCTGGTGGCTCAAATAAGCTTGATAGATCTTCATGGTCTTGTAATTGCATGGCGTTTGCTATGGAGCATTTGCTTGCTTCCATTTTTGTATCTGTCACTGAGCTGTCTATGGACGCTTGCATCACTCTCTTTGTGAAGTCCTTCATCGCTCTCTCTGTGGAGTTTGTCATCGCTCTCTCTGTGGAGTTTGTCATCGCTCTCTCTGTGGAGTCCTTCATCGCTCTCTCTGTGGAGTTTGTTATCGTACTCTCTGTGGAGTCTGTCACCGCTCTCTTTGTGGCGTCGTGCAGTGTTCTCACTGTAGAGTCGATCTGTGCTCTCTCAACGGAGTCATTCTGTGCTCTCTGTGTGGCGCCGTCTTTGTCTTGGGTATTGCTGTCATCCAATGTACCGACGATCTGCCATGGCACCATGGTATTGGATTAATCTACCATGAGAAGAGTCGTGTTGAGCTTTTCAACCGTGTTGCTGATGCTGTGATCAGGATCTCCGAATAACTCAGCCTGATGCTGTGATCAGGATCTCCGAATAGCTCAGCCATGTCTGAGCAGTATTGTGTGTATTGTTCGATAGACAAATCATCGCTTTTTGTTTCGGAGTTGTGATCGTTCTCTTCATGTTCAATGAACAAAACATCTTCTTGTGTGGAGGCTGGGACCCTTCGTGGTGCGTGGACCACTCTCTGTTTCTTGGCGTTAGGCCGCAGCATAATCCTGCACTCACGAGTCGGGATGTCATATACGCTGGGCTGAAGATTCACCAATCCGAAGTACTCATCGTCGGGGTCTTCACGGTACAACACCTCTAGTTGCGGTTCGGATTTGGTATTGGGGTAGCCATCTCCCAAGATGAAATCTTTGTCTGAGTCGTAGTCTACAAGGACCATATCATCTTCTAGGACGGTGCTAACTGCTTGTTCCAGGGTGTTGTGAAAGTTATTTTCAACTGCTGGTGTAAGTTTGGGCATTGTTCTGTCTTTTGAGGCAAGAAAACTGGGTTTTGCAGCTTTGAATTTCTTTTTGTTCATTTTCGTGCATTTCCCGTTTAAGTGGGTGTGGTCCTGGTCCTCTGACGTCATGACGCTCGTGACGTCATGCATAGGACCCGATTGCCCATGCGCACTCCGGGTTTCCTGTACTGTGCGCTCTTTTCGCAACTGCGCATGTGCGGCTCCTTTCTCAAGATGGCTGCCGCTCAGAACTTCCTTCAATTCTGCCTTTGCCTCGTGGTAAGTTTTGGCGCCGTTTTTTCCGATTTTCTTTTCTAGACACTGATTCTGTGTTTGTAAAGACTGACAGTATTGATTTTGTTTTTGTTCATAAGCAAGGCATTTTTGTATAGCAGATTCTAGAGTTAGATGCTTATTTTGTGATAGTTCTTCCCTCAAATTTTTATCAGATAGTCCAGAAATTAATTGATGCATCATCACAGTGTCTCTGAAATCAGCATAATCACAGCCTTGTGGTATTAACTTGAGATTTGTAATAAAATCAGAGATGGGCCCTCTGTTTCTGTGACAAGAGTTAAATCTTTCCAGCATCGCAACAGCCTGACTGTTACAGCGTTTAGCAAATTTTTTGAGAGGGACCGTCTACTTTTGTGTTGGCTTCACCTTCTAAGTAATTAAAGCAATTATATATTTCTCTAGCTTCATGCCCTCCTGTTGAGAGTAGTAGGGCTATTTTCATTGCATCAGAGGCAGTGCTTAAATCATTAGCTGTGATAAATATTTGGAACAGCTGTTCAAACATTTTCCAGTCATAACTTAAATTACCGGTTGTTTCCAGCTGCCATGGAGTTCCAACAAGTTCCATCGAATCAGTTAGTCGTCGAAGATCCATTTGCTGCGAAGTCTTCCACAGTCGAATATCTGGTTTAACATTTTCTTCTCTTGCTGGTGTCTAGCTAGCTTTCTGAAATCACTCGTGGTACCATATGTTATTCTCTAAGTCTAAATAAAGATTGTAGACTTCAAGTTAACACAAATACTTTATTCAATGGGTTCGTTCTGTTTACAGAGCTTAACATAAGAACACAAGAACATAAGAACTAGGAGCAGGAGTAGGCCATCTGGCCCCTCGAGCCTGCTCCACCATTCAATGAGATCATGGCTGATCATTTGTGGACTCAGCTCCACTTTCCGGCCCGAACACCATAACCCTTAATCCCTTTATTCTTCAAAAAACTATCTATCTTTATCTTAAAAACATTTAATGAAGGAGCCTCTACTGCTTCACTGGGCAAGGAATTCCATAGATTCACAACCCTTTGGGTGAAGAAGTTTCTCCTAACGAGATATAATACAGTCAAGAGGTATGACCAGTGAAGCTCAGGTAAACTGCCTATGCTCAGCTGTCTCTGTGTGCTGCTGCTCACTAGCCCTGTGCTTCTAAAAGAGGTGGATCCTGCCTTGGGCTCGATCCTTTATACCCATGTCTGATGCTGCCCTCTCGTGATGCTGTGGCTGTTACATCTGTGCTGCAGTCCCTGGTGTATGTGCAGATATATGTGCAGATGTACAGATCACTGGAGAAGCAATGCCTGCAAGCAAGCCTCCAGGCCCTCTTAAAATAAGGGGTGCCCCAAAGTGAATAGGCCCTCGGGCCTACAAGCGACCCTTCCTCCCCAGAATAAGTTACTGACCCTCAGCCCAGGCCCAGCGTTGAACCTATCTGTACCTCCTGCACCCTCTTCGGTGCACCCTGAGCAGTGAAGAGCCTGAGGAGTCATGGCTGCCTGAGCGCTCACCTCCGATATCCCACTTGGAGGTGAAACCACCAGGTTCATGTTTATGTAGAGCTGTTGTAAATGACAGTACATTACATCACGCCGGTGCCCAGTGAATGAAGAGAATGCTCGCAAATGTATTAAAATCAAGTTCCCAGGCATGATTTGCATTACTGTACTGGCGAGGGTAGTAAGATTCCAAAAGGCAATCACGCCGAAGAGAATCCCGTTTATCGCTTCTCTCCGGATTTTGAGCCCGTGCTGACTTTCCCATGGACGGAGAGAGAGGGCTCAAATTAATCCCTATATTTCTCACTCCCATCACTTCCTTCCTTTATACAAGATCTTTAAAATACCTTCAAACTAGAAATTTCTGTCAAAAGTCTTCTGGAAACACAAGCTGGTCTTTAAAATATTTTCACATTTGTACATGTATATAAAACAGTTCCCTTTCACTCTAATTTTTACCAGGTTTAACAAATATTAGGAGTTACTAAAATCTGTGACTGATTATAATAAGAGAAGAGTCTGATAAACATGTCGGCTGTTATGACATCCAGGGCTAGTGCATGGTCAATTCCAGCTCCACTTGACCCAGAGTCACAAAGCCGGTGAAATCAGATTTTATATTAATACCCGTGGATTTGGTTGAGTTAAATTGACCACAGTCACCACGTTGGTAAAATTCAAACACCCGCAACATTTTATTATTAACAGTAATCAGAATTAATTAGACAACAAAATACAACTGGCTATCCACAAGCTGATTCTCAACTCCCCCCCCCCCCTTTTCTAACTACCCCCACTTTCTACACACACACAGACAAAGAACACAGAAGGGAAGGGGGTGATTAAGAGGTTAAGAAAAGATAATAAAATAAAAGGATAAGGGATTCAGATAGATGTCCTCCAGTTAGATTCTTTCTCAAGGTCAGGCCTTCAGTTGGATACTTTATTTTCCTTCTGTTTGCAATGATCTTCACTGCAGACTCACAGAGATAATAGATAACTGGCAGCAGAGAGAGGGACTTCGAGGTTTTCAGCAGGTTCTCTCCGGGAAAAAAAACAGCTGGCTGGAACCAATTGTTGACTGTTGTCAGGCAGAACAGTGTCCCTGACCAACCCATCGGTTGCCAGTTAGTCAATCGAACCAACTTCCTCAAAAACCGGCTCCTATTATTCACCCAGCACCGACGAATCTGGTTCCTCCTCGCCAAAATGCCAAACCTTGTTACACACTGTCCTGGCAAGCACTCTTCTGTTTGAAGGCACATTCTGATTATGGGTCCCTGGACCAAAATTAATAAAATAAAATAAATGGGAACAAAGGAAATAAGCAGGAAGGACTCTTACAATGACAAAACTCAAATAAGTTGCAAGTTTCCTTTCATTCTAAAAGACAACTTGTACAACTTGCTACATTATAACAGTGGCAAAACTTCGAAAAGTATTTAATAGGCTGTAGAGCTCTTTGTGACTTCTCATAGCTATGAAAAGCACTTATAATTGCTTATATGGGAAAGGCTGCAAGCAGTGCTAGACATTAAGCAGAGTTTATTACTGCTAACTCCTGTCATGTCTTTCTTTTAATCTTTTGCATATTAATATTGTCGATTTCTGAATTATCACATCTTAAAGAACTTAGCAGACACATATAATCTACCAGGATATGTTGGCTGTTTTGTTGGAGTCACTGCTCAGACACATCCGATATAATTTTGTTGATTTGGAATTGCATTGATATCTAGCTAACCACTTCTAAAGAGTCGAACATTCACTGCTGGAACTTGACCGTAGTTGGTGTACAGCCACTTCTAAAAAAATTTAATCCTAGGTAGAATGTTGCTTGAAATAATTTTAATAAACTGAATTGATGTGTAGAATATGTACGACTTTAAACAGATCCTAGTTGAAATTAATTTCTGCTGTAGTTAAGATATGTGCTCAGACCCAAAAGCACAGTTTTATGTCAATTAATCAGTGAGTTTATGTTCGTGTTGTGGACAGCACCAGACATACACTGTATAGCACCAAAACACACAGAGCAAAAAGTAAAGCATGAACACTTGGCCAAAAAAAAAGAAATTAAACAGATGAGTAAACTATTCAGGGGTTTTGAACCAAAGTCAGAAGTTTGAGGAAAAGGTGTTATAATTGCTTATATGGGAAAGGCTGCAAGCAGTGCTAGACATTAAGCAGAGTTTGTTACTGCCAACTCCTGTCAGCATTAGTCTTTGTGCTTTTAGAATTTAGAATTTCAACTCTAATAGTGGATCAAAAAATGTTTAGGTTTAAATAAACATCAGTGAGTAATATTGACCGAGGTAGCGGAAGAATTTCAAGAGTGGGCAAACATTTGTGTGGATCAGAGCAAACATTTAGTGCACTTCAGGCAGTTAATTGAAATATTACATAATTGTTATGACTAAAGGATATTTATGGACACTTCTTTATCCTCTTTGAACAGCAATGTAGTAGCATCTCTAACTTCTGGTGGCTTATTAGGAAGAAACAATGGTGTCAACTTGGATATTCCAGTAACATGGCAATGATTTCCTTCAACGTCATAACATCTGCTACATTTATAACGCTCGCTTGTGTAAACTAGTGTGAGGTTTGAGGTCAGAGACATGTGAATTCATTGAAAATCAGAGGGAATGAAGAGAGAACTGAGCTCATTTGTTAGATTTTATGAAACAAAATGTATGTCACCGGTTCAGATTTTGAATCCGTCTTTCCTGTTTTGGATTAAAATTTGCAAAACGGAAATAATGGTGAGTACTGCAATGGCTCAATGAGTTAATGCATTTTGTGGTGTTGCATTCAGCCAGGAAGGTCCCAGCATTGATATCTGGGGTAGAATTTTGAGCCAGCCTCAACCGTCAGCAAGAACAGTAACGCAGGCGGAAAATACAGCGCGAATCGGGAAACGCGATTTTCACTAGTGACATTTCCCCCGCCCCTCATTTATGGCGCAATGAGAATCCTGCCACGGAAAACTGTGAACCTCATTTAAATACCTTATAATATCATTAGTAGCCCTCAGCCGGGACTAGACCCACCCCCCCTTCACTGAATATTCGTTGGTCAATAGGGATATCAGAGGTGAGCGCTCAGGTCATCATTACCCTCCAAGATGCCTGTCGTAGAGGGGGCGGCGGAGAGGACGCAGGGGACCCAGATAAGTTCAACTCAGGGCCATGGGGAATGGGGTTCAGGATCGGCATCTTAGGGGGTAGGGTCACCCACAGGCCTTCACAGCCCTTCATGGCTGAAGCCTCTAGGGTTTAAAGGGGTCTAGAGGCTGGTATGCAGGCAGCACTTCCTGTGTCCTCCTTGCCTTGAAGTGATATAACTGCTGAGGGATTGCCATTCCAGACTGGCAGCTGGAAGGTGGGTGGGAGCAGGTGAATCCTCAAGGTCAGCACAGAGGGCAACTGATGTTCAGAGTGGGGTCCCAAGAGATGCCAGGCTGCACAGGCAGAGTGGGGGAACTCAGGACAAGGGGTGCTTTCCAGCCTCATGAGGGCTGAAGACGCTCGCACGATAAAGTGGCGAGGGGGGCAAGGGGGGGGGGGCAATTAAGGCACTGAGAATTAACCCCCACACTCAGGCAGCACTGTGAAGCCAGGTGGCATGAGATATTTCGAAGTTCAAGGCAACTTGTTCTGGAGGCCAGACTGTCAGAGAATAGTGTACAGCTGTTCAAGTTGGAAGGCTCGATAAGAAGCAGTCCTTGAGAGATGGGGAAAAGAGGGTGTCCCCTAGAGATAAAGTTGATAAGCTAACTTAAGTCTTCACACATAGCAGGTGTGCTTTGCCTGCCGCAACGGGAGGTCTAACCAGGTCCCTGACCCTTCCATGATGGGTCCATTGTTCCAATTCAGTAGCATTCCAATGCTTGAGTGTGCCATTGGTTGGCATCCAATATTTGACCCTTGACTCCTCTGGTCTCATTTTGGTTTGATGTTTTAAATATCATTTGTGATTCGCTTTTTGTTCAAGACAATTTCCCCTTGAGGGACTGTCCCTTTAATTTGCCCCTCAGTTTATTTTATATATTTCATTGGTGATTTATGTTGATCAAAATAGTTGGAAGCCTAGCCCCAAAGCATTGAACTCATACTCGCATGTACATAACAGAGAGGTGATACAGATGTGGCCCCCAATGCAAGACGTTATGGTGAATTCGCTCATCAGTCACCTGTTCAACGGATGACGGGGGCAGTGTCTTGTTCTCCCGTGAAGTTAGAACACAGGTCCATTGAATGCACTAAACTGCCCTCACTTCTCACCCACTGAGACTGTCAAGCGTCAAAACACTCCAGTCAGGGTGGAGTTGAAAGGGACAACTGTGGGGAAGTGACTATTATGTGCCAGGGGAGGGAGTGAGGCTCATTAGAAAGGCGCTTTCATGGGGGATGTGTATTGGTGGATGTCCTAGATCCTGAGAGGGTTGTGGCACAGGACATTGTCAGGAATCCTCATTGCTCACTTTGATGTTCTCTTCCTTCCAGGTTTTGATTCGAGTGAACCATGGAGCCAGTCAAGCTGGCAATTCTTTTGATTACGATTGACCAGCTGCAGTGCTGTCAACGTGCCGCTGCACATAGCCAGGAACAGCACCATGCAGAGGAGGGAGAGGGTGGGCCCATCGATCTTCCAAGAGCAGAGCCTCGGATGGTGGAGGCTCAGAGGAGACAACAGCAGCCAAGGGTGTTCCGACATCGAACTTCCTACCTCCAGATTTCAGAGGTGAAAACTGCATCAACCTGGGGGACGGTTTACCACCTGTGTCAGGTGGTGCAAGAGTTGGCATCACATGGACTGGGAGGTCACCCATTGCCTGTGGCTCTGAACTTTACTGCTGCTCTGAACTTCTATGCTAGCAGCTCGTTTCAAGGCAGCAAGGGTGATCTGTGCAGCATCTCACAGACAGCCAGTGCATAAGGGATGTCACAGATGAGCTATTTGCCAGGGCCCACATGTACGTCAAGTTTGGCTGGGACCAGGTGAGCCAGGACACCAGGGCTATGGGCTTCACCCACATAACTGGCAAGCCACAGGTGTAGGGCATCATCAACTGCACCCATGTGCCTCTGCAATCCCCTTGGTAGAATTGGGTGGCATTTTTGAACCGCAAGGGATAACACTCCTCAATGTTCAACTCGTCTATTACCACGCGATGCGCATCATGTTGGTGTGTGCCCATTTCCCAGGTAGCGACCATGATAGTTACCTCTTGGGATGCTTGCAAATCCCTCCCATTTTTGAGGCACTACAGCGGCTGGAGGGATGGTTCCTTGGCAACAAAGGGTAGCCTGTCAGGAGGTGGATGATGACACTCATGCAGAGACCGCTGAGACTCACTACAACTACACTCATGCATCAATTTGTGTGCTGCTAGATTAGGAGATTGGACTGCTCAAGATGCAGTTCCAGTACCTAGACCGGTCAGGTGGAGCCTTCCAATAGAGCCCCCAGACTATGTCCTGCATGATCGTGGTCTGCTGCTCCCTGCACAGCCTAGTACTGCAACAGGGTGAGCAACTAGACCAAAAAGAGATGGAGGAGCGCCACAGCTCCTCAGATGAGGAGGATGTCAAGGAGGGTAGCAATAAGCAACCTACAGAGGAGAAGGAGGAAGGCCCTCGGGAAATAGCTAGGACTAAAAGGGGCGCAGAGCCTTGGACGCTCTCTTTAACTCTCGTTTTGAAGATGAGCGGGACTAGTGTGCGAATAGCTCTCCTAACATGGGGCCTCACTTCTTTAGTCTATAATGGGGCCTGTGGAAGTTTATCAACATGGTCTCTCCAATCATAGCAGGGCACTAAAGCACCTGACTGAATTTTGCAGGTGATTGATGGTGACTTGTTGGGAAGACAGAGCGATGCTCGTCTTAATCTCTGCAAAATGTCTGACTCCTGCCTGACAGAGAGGTGAATGTGACCTGTCACTGAACAGGGCGATCTCATAGAGGCAAAATAACAGATCTTAGCTGCTGCTGCCTCCTCCGAGGTCAGGGATCCGTGTGTCTCACAACCTCTTTCAGCCAATGGCATCCTTCCAACTTGAGAATGCTGACACACGTGCCAACGTGAGCATTGGTGGGGAGCGGAACCTTCATGGATGGGGGAGTTGGGTGTGTGGGGCTGTGGTGGGGGAGTGTGGGGTTGTGGTGCCTGAGCGAGGAGCGACGCGGCATTACTGCTTCATCAGTGTGGGCAGTGGGAGAGACATTGTGCTGTCATTCTCACACTGTACAAAGAGGAAGGCCAACTTTGTGTTCGGGCTTTTGGAGCATGGCACCATACAAGACAGAGTGAAAGCTCTTAATGGTGTCTTTTCTCTAATAGTGCTTGGATTTACCCATGCCCACTAGGTGCCTATCATTTCGTAGTCTACCTCTTCCTCCCGCTACATCTCGGTGTATCCCCAGGATTCCCAGCTGTGGTTGAGGTTTCCTGCTGACTTCCACGCCCTGTCACTTAGGTAACCTTGTCGGGCATCCACTGGAGGGGGCGGGCAGGAGCTTGACGGGCAACGTTAAGGTCACTGCATTCTCCTGCAACATCTGGTCAGTCAATTTAACATATTCCTACGAGATTAAATATCGTCAGTCTGAAAATCACACCAATGCGGATGCATTATCAAGCTTATGTTTACCAGCTGGTCAGATTCTACCTAGTCCAGATAATATTTTTTATTGTGTACAGATCGAGAATGTTCCAGTGGCTGCAGCTCGAGTCCAAAGGCATATCAGAAATGATCCTGTGATGGGGAAATGGCATTAAAGGGGAGGATAGCAGGGAAGCATCCCAGATTAAAACCGTACCTTTCCAGGAGACTCAAATTAGCAGCACATGGTAAATTGTGGGGGATAAGGGTAATTATTCCTCCAAATTTACAACAAAATATATTCAACAACTACATGAAGGGCACGCAGATATAGTTTGACTGAAGGAACTACTACAAAGCTACATTTAATGGCCAGGAATTGATGCCCAGATAGAAGAAAAAGCAGGACTGTGTCAGTCATGTCCGCGGGTAAGGAACACATCGCCGTTATCCCCATTTCATCCATGGGAGTGGCGTAAAATGCCATGGTAAAGTTTACACATTGACTTTGCTGGTTCATTTGAGAGGCACATGTTTATGGTTGTTGAAGATGCACACTCAAAGTGGCCTAAGGTGCATTTATGAAGTCAGCCACTGCAGAACAAACCATTGAGAAACTCAACAAGATCTTTGAGAAAACCTGAGCAGATCATGAGTGACAAAGGGCCACAGTTTACAGCCCGCGAGTTCAAGACTACTTGAAGATATGCGGAGTTCAACATATAAAGTCAGCACCTTACCATCCATCCACAAATGATGTAGCTGAAAGTTTTGTCCAGCCCTTGAAGCATGCTCTGAAAGCTTCCAAGGACCAAGGTTCACTACATCACCATGTGAACAAGCTTTTAGCAACATACCAAAATACAACACATGTGACTACATAAAGTTCACCAGCTTTGCGATTGATGGGCAGAAAGCTGAGGGCTACCTTGGATTTACTCTTTCCAGCAGAGACATCTGCCACAGTACAGTGAAATGAGCAGTCACAGATCTTGAGATGAGAAAATAACTCAGGCGTCTGGTCAAAATCAAGGTCCATGCTCGGCGTCGAAACAAATGCCATGCTCCGGTCCCTCGCTGGTGGCCATAACGAGGTTTACGCCCGGCGGCGGTGTGCAAACCCGAGATTTACATTCATTTAAATGTTGCTAGCGCATTTGTCCCAGTATGCGCTAGGCCTCCGAGATACTCCGTCCCTCTTAGGCGGGCGCAATTTACTACAGGTATTTACAAACGGGGACTCAACGCCATGGCTGCTGAGAGCAACAGAAGGAAAGCAAAGTTTGATAAAATGTTTCAAATTGCAGCGCTTGCTGGAGGGTGGCTGCCAGGATCAGGGAGAGTAGATGGGAGCGACTTGGATTCTGAGAGTCCCCCTCGGGATTGATGTGGTCTGGCCCAGGCTGCCATTGCTGCAGTATTTGTTTTAAATGCACCTATTTGGTATAAGTCACAGGCCCCTGTCTGCTCACTCTGCTGACTGCTCAGTGTCCTGTAAATGTTCACAGAACCTCTGGTCATTTGGAGCCCACTCAGGCCACCCCTGTGGAAACCCTCAGAACCCAGATGGACGTGGCAGAGCTCAGTCACACCAGGTGCTGCCACTCCTCACTACACTCATCGGAAGCACAGCCCCACTGCAGGGGAAGGAGGGGAATAGCAGAGCTCACCCCAAACAAAGGACACATGCACCATGGCCTTTGGCACCCTCACTGGCACACTGCCCCTCTCAGGACAGAGACCTCACCAATGAGACAATCAGCCAGCCCACTGCACAGGTCCACCTGTCTCCAAGCCCTGTCTGTCCACCACGCTCCTGCTCCCAACCATCCTGCCCCCGGACTGGGTTGTCACAACCTGTGTGTTACACCCAGGACTCACATCACACTGCAACTACACTCCCAGCAAATGCACACTTCCATGCCTCACCTCCATCTGTAGGACCTACTCACACATAAGCCTCTAAACATGGAGGTGATTGGTGGCACATGGTGACCCTCTCCACTGCACACCAGGTGCCACCTTGCTGGCGGGATAACACACGGTCCACCCACAGTACCCCCCACTGGGGAGACAAGACAGGGGCTGCAGAGCCTATTGCTGACTCGGGTTGCGGCAGCCGCTGGTACGTCTGTTGACAGGGATGGGTGATGAGGATAGAAGCTCCCCAGTGCCATTCACTGCTGGTGACAGGGGTGCAGTGCGGAAGGCAACATATCGGGGGGCACTGCGAGGGGTGGGATTGGGGGGCATGTGGAGCGTGGAACTGAAGTGCAACTCAGGGCCACCATGTAGCCTGTAGGATCTGGATGGGCAAAGGAATAATCATCTTATTAACATGTATTCTCTTTCCCCTCCTGCAGAGAATGAATCTCGGAGTACAGCCAGCAATGGTCGCGATCTACCTGGCCGCAGCTCCAGATGCATGGAGGCTGGCATCACAGGACCTGTTCAGGGACGTTCCTGCACAAGGGGAGCCTGCGGCAAAAGAGCAAGGGCAGCCAGTGAGGCTGGAGAGCCGGCTATCCAACAGGCCGAGGAGAAGGTGCGAAGGTCGCGCCACATGAGGCCACATTTAAACTATCGACGCCTGTCATTCGAGCACCTAACAGACTGCATGTGCCGTCAAAGACTCCTGTTATCCAGGGAGATTGTGCACCAACTGTGCCAGGTGATGGTGCACCTGGCGCACGGGGGGATGGAGGAGGACACTGGATCCCAGTGGCCGTCAAGGTGACAGTCGTCCTGAACTTTAATGCCTCTGGCTCATTTCAGAGGCTGAGCACGGACCTGTCTGGGATAACTCATCATCCGCACATAGGTGTATCCGTGCTGTGGACACAGATTCTCTTTTTCTCCTGGCAGTAGACTATATCACCTTCAATCTGGACCAAGCCCACCAGGATGCCCAGGCAGCAGGATTCGCTGCCATTGCTGGCATGCCCCAGATTCAGGGGGTGATCGATGGGACATTCGTCCCCCTACGAGCACAGGCTCATCAGGGGGTGCCATTCATCAGTAGGAAGGGCTTCTCCCTCAATGTGCGATGACCAGCTTCACATCATACATGTCTGCACCCGACATCCAGCAGCATGCACGACGCATATGTCCTGGGGCAATCGTCGGTTCCTGGTACATTTGAGGTGTTCCCTTGGGTGAGGGGTTGGCTCTTGGGTAACAAGGGTCACCCACTAATGTCTTGGCTACTGATGCCTGTCCGGAGGCCCAGGACTGATGTGGAGAACCGCTATAACAATGTTGATGCAGCAACCAGGAGCTTCATTGAGCAGTGCATCGGTTACTGAAGTTGCCCATGCCTGGACCGCTCTGATGGAGTGCTTCAATATAGACCCAGGAGGGTCTGCAACATCATGCTGGCTTGCTGTGTGCTTCACAACCGTGTGCAACACAAGGGGGAACATTCTTGGAGCAGGAGGGAGAACGGCAGGCCTCATCTGAGGAAGGTGAGGAGGATGACTAGGAAGACCAGGGCATGGAACCCGAGCTGGCACAGCAGGCCGCCCAACGTGATCTCCAGGGCAGCCGCACACGTGACAACCTCATCACCTCCTGATTTTCCAACTAGGAAGCCTGACCTCCGGCAGCTGTGCTATCCTGTCCCACCTCTCCATTCTCTCCCCCCACCCCTTCCAACTGGTACTCCTGACCCATAACCACTCACATCCTCCCCTGTTCCTCGTCCCTTCACACTATCCCACCACCCCAGATCCTCCACTCCCCTCCGAGGGTCCTATCAGCATCACTACAGAGTGTTGGCCCTGGGCAGGCAGTACCAGCGGGTCTTGTCCACGGGGTGGAAGGTGAAGATGACTTGCTGTGAGATGAGCTCTGGTGCTCCTCATCATTTAACAAAGTCTGACTCCTGCCTTCGGGATCACATTCCATTGTCTGCCCGGACGATCCCTGCATGTGTGATGGCCATTCCATCTCACGGCCCATACATCCTTTGGAGGGGGGAGCGGTTATGGAGATGGTGAGTGATGTGTCACTCACTGGATAGGCTATCCTATATGGAAGCCTCACACCTCTGACCACGTTCCCTTCTACCTCTGAGGGCGACCCCAGGTGGAATATCCAACTGTCCTGGAGACCCTGCCCTGTGCCATCCTCCAGTGCCCACACCACCAACCTCCCACACCCTCACATATGGCACGCCCTCTACATCCAGCCCAACTCATCCTTCACACCCTTCAGGCAGAGGATTGAGGCAGGTCGGAACGTTGGTGATAAGGTGTTTAATATTATTGCGCCCTGGCCCCTACGTCTGACCTCTGTGCTGCATCCGTGCCAACTTAACTGGTGTCTAACTTCCTTACCTTACGTGACCTACTGCTTCTTCCACATGAGACTCACACAGCACATGGAAGCAGCCTGTTGCCTATCTTGCCCTCTGACTTGAGGTGCCTTTAGCGGCCGACCTCTGGAGGGCCTGATCTGATGGGGCCGGCCAACTTTCAGGTTTCACAGGTGACGTGGTATCACCTTGTTATGCCCGATGCCCATGAGATGTGGCAGTGTCAGATGAGGGGAATTCAGAAGCGCTAAGATGTTCCAGCACATCCCCAGTGAGAGGCACCAAAGCCCCATCACATTCTCCTTCCTTGGAATGCTCGATGGCCACTGGCTTATTCTATGGGACTGAAATGAGGCCAGAGTGAGTTCCGGAGGATCCACCATCACCTGGCACTGCCAGTCCTGGACGCCCGCTCTCGTATCAACCAGGGTCTCGGCCCCTCAACCATAGAGCACAGAGACTAGGCCACATCCCTCAGCAAGTGAGTCATGTCCCTCTGTGCCTTGGTCATTTCCCTCTGTGCCGGTCCCAAGTCAGTCAGCACCCGGCCAATGCTCTCGCACCCTCAGCCATGACTCTTTGTGACTGGGCCAAGCTCTGGAATGCCGCAGCAATGTCCAGGTGGGCCTGTGACTGGGTTCCCCTGACCTAAGCCTCATCCATCGACCGCTTGATGTGCACCAAGCCTTGTACGTCTTGACCCATGGCTGTGACCGTTTGATCCAAGGCTTCCACCGCGGACGCCACCCATTCAATGTTGGCCTGGGTACTACATATAGTCGGCACCGTCTCTTGTGCCTGAATGCAGTTGGACTCCTCCAGCTGCATTTGCAGGCACTGGAAGGTTGCTGACGTCCCCTCCTGCAGATCCTGGCTCTGCATCTGAATCTCCACCAGTGATAGGATCATTCCTTCCAGAAGCGGACACCTCTCCTGACTCCAGCTGATTCCTGGGATCAGGCAGCCCTCTGACTATCCGCTCTCTCGGGAGTCCCTACCTCCACCTGATGTGCTGCAGCATATGTGACGTGCACACCAGAAGGTGACCCAGGATTACCTTCACTAAAATGCGATGGTGGAGGGTGCAGGTGAACGTAGCACCGAGAAGTCGGTGTCGCCCCGACCTCTGGGTTGTGCTCAGGTTATGACTGGGCCTCTGGGTTGTGCTCAGGTTGTGGCTGGGCCTCTGGGTTGTGCTCAGGTTATGACTGGGCCTCTGGGTTGTGCTCAGGTTGTGACTGGGCCTCTGGGTTGTGCTCAGGTTGTGACTGGGCCTCTGGGTTGTGCTCAGGTTATGACTGGGCCTCTGGGTTGTGCTCAGGTTATGACTGGGCCTCTGGGTTGTGCTCAGGTTGTGACTGGGCCTCTGGGTTGTGCTCAGGTTGTGGCTGGGCCTCTGGGTTGTGCTCAGATTGTGACTGGGCCTCTGGGTTGTGCTCAGGTTGTGGCTGGGCCTCTGGGTTGTGCTCAGGTTGTGGCTGGGCGTGAGGGAGTCCAAACGGGCCGGCTTGGTCTGATGGTGATCCTGAAAGACAAAAGACAAGACACGATGTG
Source organism: Scyliorhinus torazame (assembly GCF_047496885.1). Lineage (NCBI taxonomy): Eukaryota > Metazoa > Chordata > Chondrichthyes > Carcharhiniformes > Scyliorhinidae > Scyliorhinus > Scyliorhinus torazame. The sequence continues at coordinate 263,021,629 of NC_092713.1, forward strand.
AGATCTTGGAAAGGAGTAATCAAGGGGTGACTCACTTGATATAGGGACAACACTTTACATTAGGGCTCACTTGATTGTCACATGCCGACTTCCGCTTTGGAGATAGCCCTCTCCTGCACCTCCCCAGATCGTTCCATCATCCTCTGCTCACCAGGGGTGAGAGTCTGGAGGTCCGGGATGCCCCCTCTGGTCTTCTCCCTCTCCCTTCTGTTTGGGCCGTCTTCTCCGAGAAGACACATAAAGGACGTGATGAGATGCATGGAGGCGGGTTACATGGAGGTGGGCGGTTTGAAGCTCGTGACATGCCAAAGAGGATGATACAGATACTGGGGTTTGGTACAGGGTGGGATGTAAGGGGGATGCAGGCAGATGGGTTTTGATTGGCCTCTAGGGGAATGGGGGGGGGGCGGGGGGAGCTGGTGATGTGAGGAGTGAGGGACGGGAGTGATGCCAGGGGCACAGAGGTGCCGACCCAACTGACTGCTTCTGCCACCTCCGCCCAGGCCCGGTTGATGACTGCGGGCCATAGCCTCCTTCCCAACCTGAGGAAGAGGGTGACCCGCCTCTCACCACCACGTCCAGCATTCTGTCCAGCTCCCCCTCCAGGAACCTTGGGGCACCTCTTCGTGCAACCATCTTCTTGGCTGGAATGAGAGTGTGTGGAGGGTGAAGTGCGCATAAGCTGCTCCAGGTTGTCAAGCACTCCAGTGCCAATTATGGACCCCGGATATCAGATGCCGGCGGGAATGAGAATTGCTCTAGGTTCATGGTGGCGGGGTGCTGGTGCTGGACCATTAGCATGTCCTGAATTGCTCAGGGAATAGCGCCCCCCAATGGGAACGTGGACCTCACACAATTCTATCCCAGCATCTCCCAAACCAGACTCTTGCCCTACGTTAAAATACTAGTAATCAGTTGTGTTGGATCTTACAAGTAAAGGAGGAGGGATGTTATATATTTGGGTTATTCTAGTTTCTGCACTGTCTGTTTAAGAATGGAGTCACATAACAGGTGTGACGTCATCGACTACTTTGCAGGTTTTCGCCCTTAGTCCAATACCAGCCTTTGTGCAGTGAAGAACTGTTTAATAAACTTCTGTTAATGTTCCTTTCAACCCATGTGCATCAGCAATCTATTTATTTTGTACTGTTAGTCTAAAAAACAACAGTTCCTCTGTCTGCCCATTGTGGATCATCAGGTATGAGGTGCGCACCAGTGAGTGACCCAGAAGCCTCCCTACCAAGATGTGAATATCTGTGCTGGTAGAGGGTGTGGGTGATAGGTGTGACGTCTCTTCAATGCAGGTCTCTGGGATGTCTGCCTCGGAGCGGCTCCCGTCAGTCGTGTCCAGGGCCTATGAGGATGGTTCGGGCTGGTCTGCTGATTAACCTGCAATGGAAGTGAGATGGCATTAGTGTGGGACAAGGTAACACTGATAGGAGAAATGTCACTCATGTGGGGCTGGATATGTTGAGGGTTCTCACTTATGTCTTTGGCCCCAACCTTTGTCCTCTGCACAGTAGCGGTCCTGGTAAGCTCAAGGGATCGTTCCTCAAATGGAATTAGGGTCTTGAACTCCAGCCTCACTCTGACCGATGGTGTCCACTTACATCTGTTTGCTCATGTTTATCCTGCAACGAGACAGATGGAAAGAGTACAGACCGGGGGCGTCATTCTCCGACCCCCCGCCGGGTCGGAGAATGGCCATTGGCCGCCGTGAATCCCGCCCCGCCCCCGCCGAAGTCTCCGGTACCGGAGATTGGGCGGGGGCGGGAATCGGGCCGCGCCGGTTGGCGCCCCCCCCCCCCCCCCCCCCCCCCCCCCCCCCCCCCCCGCTGGATTCTCCGGCCCGGATGGGCCGAAGTCCCGCCCAGACATTGCCTGTCCCGCCGGCGTAAATCAAAGCTGGTATTTACCAGCTGGACCAGGCGGCGTGGGCGGGCTCCGGGGTCCTGGGGGGGGCGCGGGGTGATCTGACCCCAGGGGGTGCCCCCACGGTGGCCTGGCCCTCGATCGGGGCCCACCGATCCGCGGGTGGGCCTGTGCCGTGGGAGCACTCTTTCCCTTCCGCCTCCGCCACGGCCTCCACCATGGCGGAGGCGGAAGAGACTCTCCCCACTGCGCATGTGCGGGAAACTGACAGCGGCCGCTGACGCTCCCGCGCATGCGCCGGGAAACTGACAGCGGCCGCTGACGCTCCCACGCATGCGCCGCATTTCCGCGCCAGCTGGCGGGGCAACAAACGCTATTTCCGCCAGCTGGCGGGGCGGAAATCCCTCCGGCGCCGGCCTAGCCCCTCAATGTTGGGGCTAGGCCGCCAAAGATGCGGAGCATTCCGCACCTTTGGGCCGGCGCGATGCCCGTCTGATTGGCGCCAGTCGGCGGACATCACGCCGTTGGGGGAGAATTTCCCCCCGGATTCCTGCCAGGTCAGTTGGGGATGAAGTCTGGTATGCATGCGAGGAGAATGGGAGTGGGCGTTTGAGGGGACAGACCTGCTGGGGGGATTATGGGGGGAGGGGGTGTGGAGGCACATGACAAGTACTGTGACCCTGCGAAGTGGCAGGGAGTGAGATCATCATGGAGGTTTGAGGGCTGTGTTAAGGGGTACTGAGGGAGACATGAGGAGGCGGACTTACCCTGGTTGCATGATGAGGGTCATTCATTTTCTTATGTCACTGCAGCCCGTCCTCTTTTGGAGTGAACAGCTGCTCACAATCCCAGCCACAGCCTCCCAGGCGGGGTGTGGCCACTTTGCTGGATGGACCTCTGCCCGATCATGGAGGGTTTCCCACCTCTGCTCAACACTATCCAAAGGTTTGCTGAGGGCTCCCTCTGTGAAACATGATGCTGTCTGCCTGGCAGCCATTCCCCGGACTGTACTGGGCTTAAAAGGTGCGTCCCACTGATTAGAGAGATTACATTTTCCCGGGATGAACGTATCAGAGGCAAACCGCTACGAGCGTGGCGTGAAGCATGAGGGGAAAAAAACTGTTGAAGAGCCTGTATATATGGCGAGTTTTCACACCGTCAGTGTCGACAGGATCTTCTCCCGTTCTCTCACCAGAACCGACATCTTGAAGAAATATGGTTCGATTATGTCCCTGGTCTTCATTGAGTCAGCCAATTTCAGCCAGACCAACAGAGGAGGGTAGTCAAACAGGAATTTGACTTTTAATGATGATCCAGTGAGCCCTGCCCAGTGTGCGTCTGCATGCTAGATAAGGAAATGATCATGTTCATTAGTGATGCTACCATTATAAATAGCACAGCAAAATTGGTACAGCAGGACTGGTTGGTTTCCCTCTTTGACTTTACCTGGTGACTTTACCATATGCTGCGAATAATCAACCCGACCCCATCACTGTTAAAATAGCAGCAGCAACGAGGGGAGATCGTTAGGTGGCCATTAATTGCCTACTAAATGATTTCAATTGTTCCGGACAAGCCCTTTTGGGGAGGTGATGGTGTCATGATATTCAAACACACACATCATGATGGACACACCAACAGACAAATCAGAGCACATAACACCACAACCAATCACACACAAGGACAGCAACCACATAAAAGCACGAGCACGACACCTAGTGGACAGTAGGTCTGGGGACAAAGACACGGACAAGACCTGTTACAAGATCACAAACAGGGAATCCCCACGTGCAGAGTATCAAGACAAAACTGTACATAGAAAGTTTAAATAAAATAGCGTTGTACCATATACAACCGTGTTGGCTCATCCGTGTGTCAGAACGCCCAACACCACATGGTACAGGAGTGGATCGATACCTGCCAACTAACCTGCCATTCTGGACATGGACCGCACCGACAAACCGCAGCCGTTGCAAGTCGCGGGGATCCTAGGTACCAATTGGAAGCTCTTCAGGCAGCGATTTGACCTGTACATCCGAGCCAATGAAAAACAGAGTGCCTCGGATGAAACGAAGATTGCAATGCTCCTCTTCTACGCAGGTCAGCACGCCCTCGACGTCTTCAACTCACTGGTGTTCGAAGAAGGCGAAAACCAATCCAAGTATGACACGGTCATCCTCAAACTGGACCAGCACTTTAAGGTTGAAGTGAATGAAAGTTTTGAAAGATACCTCTTTCAGCAACACCTGCAAGGTAAGGAGGAGCTTTTTCAACCCTTTTTGACGCACCTCCGAATTCTAGCGCAGTCCTGCGGTTACGGCAGCACCACAGAGTCCATGATCAGGGACCAGATTGTTTTTGGCGTTGCCTCTAGTGGCCTACGCCAGCAGCTTCTTAAAATAAAAAGCCTCACCTTAGCGTCTGCTGTGGAAGCCTGTGTCCTCCACGAGAATGCAATCTGCCGTTTTGCCCGATTTCAGGCGTCCGAGTTGGCACGGAGGGGGTCCCCAGCCGTCGAATCGGCAAGCCAGGCCGCCCACGACGCCGAACGCATCCAGGCCGTCGATTATTTCCTGACCCACGGCCCGGACGACAGCGGCCGCTTCCCGCGCTTTTCGCGGTCTCCCGCGCTGGTGCGCGCCAAAAATAACGGCCACATCGAGGGACGCACTGCGCAGGCGCGCCCACCGCAAGATCGCACTGCGCATGCGCAGTGGCGCAACGAACGCCGTGACGTCATGACGTGCGGCAATTGTGGAGCTGTACACTTAAAAGGGCAATGTCCTGCTAAAAACCGACAGTGCCTCAGATGTGGCAAGATGGGCCACTATGCTGCCCACTGTCGTTCGGCTCAACCCATGGATCCTGCACATCCCCGACAATCTCGTAGACAAGTCAGGACCGTCCAGCCCACGCATCAAGACTTCCAGTTAAGTGATGCAGATGACCAGGATGCCTTCCGCGTTTCCGTCATCGATGTCAACAAGGTCAATGCCATCAATCCAGCCGATGAGTGGTGTGCCACCCTGACGGTCAACCGATCGCGTGTCACCTTCCGTCTGGACACCGGCGCATCCGCCAACCTGATTGCATATTCTGCATTCCAGGCCATGAAGGTCAAACCACCCATCACGCCATCACGGCTCAAGATGGTTGATTATAACGGGAACGTCATCCCGTCCATAGGATCTTGCCAGCTACAGATAACTCACAAGATGCACACGGCCACACTCCCCTTCGAAGTTGTCGGCTCATCAAAAGACTCGTTACTGGGCGCACAGGCGTGTAAGGTCCTTCACCTGGTACAGCGCATTATGTCTCTCTCTCCAGATGAGATATCCGACTTCCCGGATGCTGAGTTCCACGCAAATCTCCTTTCCCTCCTTGCTCACAACCAGGAGGTTTTTGAAGGCATGGGGACATTGCCATACACGTACAAATTTCGACTCAAACCGGACGCCATCCCCGTCGTTCACGCACCTCGCAGGGTTCCTGCGCCACTCAAAGACCGCCTCAAGTTGCAGCTGCAGGATCTTCAGGACCAAGGGGTCCTATCCAGGGTCACGGAGCCCACGCCATGGGTCAGCTCCATGGTCTGTGTAAAGAAGCCCTCTGGCGAGCTCCGCATATGTATAGATCCTAAAGATCTGAATAACAACATCATGCGGGAACACTATCCCATCCCGAAATGAGAGGACCTCACCAGCGAGATGGCGCAAGCCAAAATATTTACCAAATTGGATGCGTCCAAAGGATTTTGGCAGATCCAATTGGACCCGGCCAGCCGAAGGCTATGCATGTTCAACACCCCTTTTGGCAGATTCTGCTACAACCGGATGCCATTCGGCATCATTTCAGCATCTGAAGTTTTCCACCGCATTATGGAGCAGATGATGGAAGGCATCGAAGGGGTACGTGTATATGTGGACGATATCATCATTTGGTCCACCACTCCGCAGGAACACATGCATCGTCTACGACGTGTCTTCACCCGCATACGACAAAATGGCCTGCGTCTCAACCGTGCGAAGTGTGCCTTCGGCCAGACGGAGCTGAAATTCCTCGGGGACCACATCTCACGATCAGGGGTCCGTCCCGATGCAGACAAAGTTAGCGCCATCACAGCCATGCCACGGCCGGCTGACAAGAAGGCTGTCCTAAGATTCCTGGGCATGGTCAACTTCCTTGGGAAGTTCATTACCAACCTGGCTTCTCATACAACGAATATGCACCATCTCGTAAAAAAAATCAACAGAATTCCACTGGCAGCAATCGCATCAGCTGGAATGGGAGGAGCTCAAGCACAAACTGGTCACGGCACCAGTGCTGGCGTTCTTTGACACGACTCGCCCTACAAAGATCTCAACAGACGCCAGCCAATCTGGTATTGGAGCGGTACTCCTGCAAAAAGACAGCACGTCGTCATGGGCCCCGGTTGTATATGCCTCACGAGCCATGACCCCTACCGAACAGCGCTACGCGCAAATAGAAAAAGAATGCCTGGGCTTGTTAACTGGACTGGACAAGTTCCACGACTATGTGTATGGCCTGCCACGATTTACGGTTGAAACTGACCACCGCCCCCTGGTCAACATCATTAACAAAGACCTGAACGACATGACCCCTCGCCTTCAGCGCATCTTACTTAAACTCAGGAGGTATGATTTCGAACTGATCTACACTCCGGGGAAGGATCTCATCGTGGCGGACACGCTCTCCCGAGCAGTGAGCACACCACCAGATGCGGAGGGGTTCGTGCGTCAAATTGAGGCACACGTGACTCTGACAGCAGCAAATCTGCCAGCTGATGATCCAAGTCTGGCCCACATACGCGCAGAGACGGCGACTGACCCCCTTCTGCAGCGAGTGATGCGCCACATGACGGAAGGGTGGCTCAAAGGGCAGTGCCCCCAGTTTTATAATGTGCGAAATGACCTTACCAGCATAGACGGGGTCCTTATGAAATTAGACAGGATCGTTATTCCGCACAGCATGCGCCAGGTGATTCTTAATCAACTACACGAAGGCCACTTGGGCGTCGAAAAATGCAGACGAAGGGCCCGAGAGGCGGTATATTGGCCGGGTATTAATGAAGACATAGCCAACATGGTGCTCAATTGCACAACCTGTCAGAGGTTTCAGCCGGCGCAACCTCCGGAGACGCTTCTACCACACGAGTTGGTGACGTCCCCCTGGGCGAAGGTGGGTGTTGACCTATTTCACGTGCTCGGCAGAGATCACATCGTTATTATAGACTACTTCTCAAACTACCCGGAAGTCATGCCTCTCCATGATCTGACGTCGTCCGTAGTCATTGGGGCCTGCAAGGAAACATTTGCTCGCCATAGCATTCCAAGGACTGTCATGTCAGACAATGGACCCTGCTTCGCCAGCCGTGAATGGTCGTCCTTTGCCGCAGCATATGGTTTCACTCATGTGACATCCAGCCCTCTACATCCACAGTCAAACAGGAAGGCTGAAAAGGGCGTCCACATTGCCAAGCGGCTCCTGTGCAAGGCGGCTGCTGCCGGATCGGACTTTAACCTCGCCTTGCTGGCCTATCGATCGGCCCCGCTATCCACGGGTCTCTCGCCAGCGCAGCTACTAATGGGTCGCTCCCTCAGGACGACGGTACCGTCCATCCTGGCACCAACAACAGACCATGAGACGGTTCTTCGGAACATGCAAATGCAGCGTGATCGCCAGAAAAGTCAGTACAACACACGAGCGACGGACCTGCCCCCCCTGTCCGCCGGAGACAAAGTACGCGTCCATCAACCGTATGGTGGCTGGTCAGCACCGGCCGAAGTCCTCCGACATGTGGCTCCCCGCTCATTCCTGGTTCGCATGCCGGATGGTTCAGTGCGTCGCCGCAATCGGCGCGCCCTTCGCCGACTTCCACGTTCGCAGCCACACAGTACGCACACGCCAGATCCTCAACAGGCTTCCGAGGATGACTTTGTGGAGCTGCCGCTGATCGCGCCCTCTCCAACGCCACCCATGGCCATGCTTGCACATCAGCCGGTGGTTCTTGACCCACCCTTGAGGCGGTCAACCCGAACTCGTTGCAAGCCCATTAGACTGGACTTATAACACCGTTCATATGTCTAACAACTTTACACAATTTTATATGATAACCTGTTGTTGTTTATCGTTCCAGATATTGTCTGACTGGACCACTGTTCAAGTTTTTTTTTCTCGTTCGCATTCATGTTCTGTTATGGTACAACCTTGTTCATGTGACGCACCCGACATCGCCCCATGTAAATAGTTACGTCATATGCACATGCTGTACACAACACACACACACTCTTAGATGCACTCACGACGCGATCATATTTATTACCACGTCGGCACATATCTTTGTAAAAAGGGGGGATGTCATGATATTCAAACACACACATCATGATGGACACACCAACAGACAAATCAGAGCACACAACACCACAACCAATCACACACAAGGACACCAACCACATAAAAGCACGAGCACGACACCTAGTGGACAGTAGGTCTGGGGACAAAGACTCGGACAAGACCTGTTACAAGATCACAAACAGGGAATCCCCACGTGCAGAGTATCAAGACAAAACTGTACATAGAAAGTTTAAATAAAATAGCGTTGTACCATATACAACCGTGTTGGCTCATCTGTGTGTCAGAACGCCCAACACCACAGATGGCGGAGTGGTATTGTTGCTGGATTAGTAATCCAGAGACCCAGGGTAATGCTCCAGGGTCCTGGGTTTGAATCCCACAATGGCCAGTGCTGATATTTCAATTCAGTAAAAATGTGGTTTTAATAAGACCATAAGACCATAAGACATAGGAGTGGAAGTAAGGCCATTCGGCCCATCGAGTCCACTCCACCATTCAATCATGGCTGATTTCAACGCCATTTACCCGCTCTCTCTCCATAGCCCTTAATTCCTCGAGAAATCAAGAATTTATCAACTTCTGTCTTAAAGACACTCAACGCCCGGCCTCCACCGCCCTCTGTGGCAATGAATTCCACATGCCCACCACTCTCTGGCTGAAGAAATTTCTCCTCATCTCTGTTCTAAAGTGACTCCCTTTTATTCTAAGGCTGTGCCCCCGGGTCCTAGTCTCCCCTGCTAATGGAAACAACTTCCCTACATCCACCCTATCTAAGTCATTCATTATCTTGTAAGTTTCTATTAGATCTCCCCTCAACCTCTTAAACTCCAATGAATATAATCCCAGGATCCTCAGACGTTCATCGTATGTTAGGCCTACCATTCCTGGGATCATCCGTGTGAATCTCCGTTGGACCCGCTACAGTGCCAGTATGTCCTTCCTGAGGTGTGGGGCCCAAAATTGCTCACAGTATTCTAAATGGGGCCTAACTAATGCTTTATAAAGCTTCAGAAGTACATCCCTGCTTTTATATTCCAAGCCTCTTGAGATGAATGACAACATTGCATTTGCTTTCTTAATTACGGACTCAACCTGCAAGTTTACCTTTAGAGAATCCTGGACTAGGACTCCCAAGTCCCTTGCACTTCAGCATTATGAATTTTGTCACCGTTTAGAAAATAGTCCACGTCTCTATTCTTTTTTCCAAAGTGCAAGACCTCGCACTTGCCCACATTGAATTTCATCAGCCATTTCTTGGACCACTCTCCTAAACTGTCTAAATCTTTCTGAAGCCTCCCCACCTCCTCCATACTACCTGCCCCTCCACCTATCTTCGTATCATCGGCAAACTTAGCCAGAATGCCCACAGTCCCGTTATCTAGATCGTTAATATATAAAGAGAACTTCAGTGGTCCCAACACTGAACCCTGCGGGACACCACTCGTCACCGGTTGCCATTCCGAAAAAGAACCTTTTATCCCAACTCTCTGCCTTCTGCCTGACAGCCAATTGTCAATCCATGTTAGTACCTTGCCTCGAATACCATGGGCCCTTACTTTACTCAGCAGTCTCCCGTGAGGCACCTTATCAAAGGCCTTTTGGAAGTCAAGATAGATAACATCCATTGGCTCTCCTTGGTGTAACCTATTTGTTATCTCTTCAAAGAACTCTAACAGGTTTGTCAGGCACGACCTCCCCTTACTAAATCCATGCTGACTTGTCCTAATCCGACCCTGCACTTCCAAGAATTTAGAAATCTCATCCTTAACAATGGATTCTAGAATCTTGCCAACAACCGAGGTCAGGCTAATTGGCCTATAATTTTCCATCTTTTTCCTTGTTCCCTTCTTGAACAGTGGGGTTACAACAGCGATTTTCCAATCCTCTGGTACTTTCCCTGACTCCAGTGACTGTTGAAACATCATCACCAACGCCTCCACTATTTCTTCAGCTATCTCCTTTAGAACTCTAGAATGTAGCCCATCTGGGCCCGGAGATTTGTCAATTTTTAGACCTCTTAGTTTCTCTAGCACTTTCTCCTTTGTGATGGCTACCATATTCAACTCTGTCCCCTGACTCTCCGGAATTGTTGGGATATTACTCATGTCTTCTACTGTGAAGACTGACGCAAAGTACTTATTCAGTTCCTCGGCTATTTCCATGTCTCCCATCACAAAATTACCAGCGTCATTTTGGAGCGGCCCAATGTCAGCTTTTGCCTCCCGTTTGTTTTTAATGTATTTAAAGAAACTTTTACTATCATTCCTAATGTTACTGGCTAGCCTACCTTCAAATTTGATCCTCTCATTCCTTATATCTCTCTTTGTTATCCTCTGTTTGTTTTTGTAGCCTTCCCAATCTTCTGACTTCCCACTACTCTTTGCCACATTATAGGCTTTCTCTTTTGCTTTGATGCATTCCCTAACTTCCTTTGTCAGCCATGGCTGCCTAATCCCCCCTCTGATAACCTTTCTTTTCTTTGGGATAAACCTCTGTACTGTGTCCTCAATTACTCCCAGAAACTCCTGCCATTGCTGTTCTACTGTCTTTCCCACTAGGTTCTGCTCCCAGTCGATTTTTGTCAGTTCCTCCCTCATGCCCCTGTAGTTACCTTTATTTAACTGTAACACCTTTACATCTGATTCTACCTTCTTTCTTTCAAATTGGAGATTGAATTTGACCACATTATGATCACTGCCTCCTAAGTGCTCCCTTAATAATCGAATGATGACCATTATCGGTTCTTGTAAAAATCATAACCATACCTACCCTACCACTTTTGAAATATCAGCAGAGGCGGGTAAGTAACAGGCATGGCCCACTCTGCCATGCCTTACCAATTGATGCGTATCTGACACTTCCCTCACCCGCCCCTCCAAACTGGCTGGTTTAACTGAATCAGACTTGGCCGATCCAGTGAAACAGCTGAGCTTCCCTGTGAATCGCCAATTTGCGGTCTCGGTGTATAATTGGCATTGGATGGATTGGTTGTCTGTTGTAACAGCTGCCTATTCAGATTGCCATTGACTTACTATAATGGGTAACCAATCCATAACACCAATTCTGTGTCTGGACGACAAGTTGAAAACCCACCTAACTCTAACAAGCTGACGCATGGGTTGAAATGTTGTTGGCTTCAAATAAGAATTCTGCGTGGGCGACAAAGGTGCTAAACTAAATAAAGTGGCCTCTTTTATTATTATATTTTCATATAAATATTCATCAGAGCCCTGGATTATTATCAAATCAAAGATATGCTGCATGTGGACCATTAAACCCATTAGTCCTGCTGTATTTTGTGTCAGCTGCAGCAGCAACTTTTAATCCTACCTCTCTGACTTTTCTCCAAATTTCATTCCTTATTTTTCAATGGTTCTCTGTCTACCTTATACATAAGTACAACTTGTTTATATATTGCAGTTATCAAGCTCTGGAGCAGTGCATGTCTAGATTTACAGAATAATATCCAGGTATTTGCATTGACAATGATGTTTAATAAGGATACAGAGAGCTGGATTTGTCTAGTCGTACGGCCAGAAAATCAGCGCCGCCCCCGCACCGATCCTCCGTCCGGTGGGGAGCTAGCAGCCATGCAGCGTAAAGCCCCTGGATTTAACTGCGGATACAGCTGGAGAATGGCCACGGCCGTGGCTGCGTATGTGCATGGCTGCAGCCTGTGGCGATCGCGCCGTGCAACATGGCGCCGGCCGTGCGCAGACCCAGCCTGCCAGAAACTGCTCCCCTGTAACCAGCCTCGCCACTCCTGGAATATCCCCCACCAGTCCCCTCAGCATCCGCCTAAGCCCCCCCCCTCAGCCAGCGGAGCGCAACCCCCCCTCCAACTGTGGTGGCGCTGGACTCATTCCGCCTTCTACGGTCAGCTCCGAGAACTTCAAGGAGAGAGCCTTCAACACACCTGGTAGCTGTAGATGCTGGCTACCGTAGAGCACCAGGGGCGAAATTCTCCTTAACCGGCGGCAAAAACGGCGCAAATCAGTCTGGCATCGCGCCGCCCCAAAGGTGTGGAATCCTCCGCATCTTGGGGGGCCGAGCCCTTACCTTGAGGGGCTAGGCCCGCGCCGGACTGATTTCCGCTCTGCCAGCTGGCGGGAAAGCCTTTGGTGCCCCGCCAGCTGGCGCGGAAATGACATTGCCGGGCGGCGCATGCACGGGAGCGTCAGCGGCCGCTCACGGCATCCCCGCGCATGCGCAGTGGAGGGGGTCTCTTCCACCTCCGCCATGGTGGAGACCATGAGGAAGGCGGAAGCAAAAGAGTGCCCCCACGGCACAGGCCCGCCCGCGGATCGGTGGGCCCCGATCGCGGGCCAGGCCACCGTGGGGGTACCCCCCGGGGCCAGATCGCCCCGCGCTCCCCCCCCCCCCCAGGACCCCGGAGCCCACCCGCGCTGCCTTGTCCCGCCGGTAAGAGAGGTGGTTTAATCCACGTCGGCGGGACAGGCATTCTATGGCGGGACTTCGGCCCATCCAGGTCGGAGAATCGCCGGGTGGGGGCCTGCCAACCGGTGCGGCGCGATTCCCGCCCCCGCCGAATCTCCGGTGCCGGAGAATTCGGCAACCGGCGGGGGCGGGATTCACGCCAGCCCCCGGCGATTCTCCGACCCGGCAGGGGGTCGGAGAATCTCGCCCAGATGTCGCAACTTGGCAAGAATCGGGTTAGTTGGCGTCCAGTCATGAATAGATTGACGGGCATGGAGTCCATAAAATTCAGGACAGTGACCACCTCATCCGAAGTAAGGGGGTTTGTGGATTCGGTCTGCAGAGGAAGCTGGCTCAACACATCGGCATGTGCAATCCTGGTCTCTGGGCAGTGCTCAAAAGAATACTAGTAAGCAGCCAATAACAAGACCCAGCGCTGAATTCTTGCAGAAGTAATTGGTGGGATCGCCTTGTCTTCATGGAAGAGGCCCTGCAATGGCTCGTGATCCGTGATGATATAAAAATGGCGGCCATAGACATACTGATGAAATCTCTTTACCCCAAATAGGACTGCCTGACCTTATTTGCTGCCTGATTGTACTTACACTCTATAACAGCCAGTGTCCGGGAGGCAAAGGCAATCGGACGTTCACGCCCATCACTCATCTAATGAGACAGAACTGCCCCAATCCCATACGGCGATGCATCACATGTGACAATAATGGCTTTGAAGGATCGAAATGCGTCAACACCCCCGAAGAGGACAACAGCTGTTTTACTTTTTTAAATACCTCATCCTGAGCTTTGCTCCATATCCAAGGCTGGTGCTTCTCGAAGAGCAAATGAATGAAGCGGTAGCATGGATGGTCGCCAAATTCAGAATGAATCTGCCATAATAATTGGCCAATCAAGAAAAGAGCCAAGCTCTGTGGCATCTCAGTTGGCCAGCTGGATGGCCCTCACTTTCTCATCAATCTATCCAATACCCCAAGTTGGCAACTTCTTTTGCATGAAACATGCACTTCACGCGGCACAGGCGGTCCCCATACTCAGAAACGCACTACAGCACTGCTTCGAGGTTCCGTAAATGCTCCTGGTCCAGGGTCCTTGTGACTAGCACGTTGTCTAAGTAGACAGCAATGCGCAGCAATCCGAGTGTTCTCCATTATGCGTTGAAAGGTTGTGTATGCCGAGAATACTCCGAATGGTAGTCGGGGATAATCATAAAGATTTCTGTGCGTATTCATGATGACGTATTTCCGTGAGGACTCATTGCGCTCCAGCCGTAGATAAGCATTGCTCACATTTAATTTTGTAAATGTGCAGCCATCGGTCAATGTAGCATAAAGATCATCTTTGCGGGGTAAAGGATAGCCTCAAAGCCGTGTTCACCATCAATTTATAGTCCCCGCAGAGGTGGACTGCCTTATCTAGCTACATGACATGGACTAGCCGAGCCTAGCAGAATATTCTCTCCTGTAACTTCTGATTTCCTCACTCCTCTTTTCTACTTGACTTAAAGACACATGTCCATTAATCATCCATGGATCAAAAATGATAACGGCAAAATAAAAGAAAGGGGAAATAAGGGAATAAACAGGAAGGCCCCTAACACAGTGGTTCGCACTGCTGCCTCACAGCACCAGGAACTGGGATTCAATTCCGGCCTTGGATGACTGTGTGGAGTTTGCACGTTTTCCCATGTCTATGTGAGCTTCCTCCTGGTGCTCCGGTTTTCTCACACAGTCAAAAGATGGGCAGGTTAGGTGGATTGGCCATGCTAAAATTGCCCCTTAGTTTCCAAAGGCTGTGTAGGTTAGCTGGGGTTATAGGATTACGGGGAAAGGGCAGTGGGTCTAGGTAGGGTGCTCTTTCAGAGAGTTGGTGCAGACTCAATGAGCTGAATGGTCTCCTTCTGCACTGTAGGGATTTCATGACCCAATGTTGGAGAAAATACTTTTTCACACAGGTGGCTTGGCTCTGGAATGCACTGCTTGGAAGTGTGGTGCTGGCAGGTTGAATTGAGGCATTCAAGAGAGCATTCGATGAGCACGTGAATAGAAATATTGTGCAGGGGCATGGGGAAATTACAGGAGAATGGCACTGAGTCACAATGCACGTTTGGAGAGCCGGTGCAGACATGATGGCTGCCTTCTGCGCTGTAACAATTCTGTGAGTTGCTTCTCCCTCTTGAATGCTGAGAATGCATCAGATTGAAAATTACACTAATCTAATTTGAATGAATGAACATTTGGCCAAAGCATCCATGAGGGAATTTATCCGCACATCCCAGCACTTTTCTCTGTCGTTAGAATAATAAAGTTATTACTTTATAATTTTCTAAATCGTTAATGAAAGAGACAGTGAAAATGGTCTATTCTAATTTTGATATCTGCATTAACTTTCTGAACCTGTAAGTTAGTGCAGCTCCCCTTGCCTAACCTCCACCCCCACCCCTCCCCCAATACTGCATTGATGACATGACAGAATTATAGAAGTTTTGGAAGTGGAACTTTGTGCTCAGAGTTAAACCAAATGCAGTTAAGAACTGCACTGTACAATGAGTCAGTTTTATAACTGAAGGTCTGCGGTTGGCCAAATATTTTCCAGTTGCTCAAATACTTTTCATGTCTGCAATGCTCAAGAAACCATTGCCCTTATTATTTTAAAGTGTTTTAAGGTCCTTCACCTAATTTATGGTCTTATCCTTTATTTTCAAACCAAATACACACACATTGTAAATATCACAATGGTCCTTTCAATAGTTTTCTCCCTGAGGCATTGTAAACCTTTTGGTAACTGTGTCAACTGAAGGGTGTGAAGTATTTCTCTCACGGGTTTGTTGAAGTAAGTAAAAACATTAGAAAGCAGTAAATCCCACATTTGGATGTGATGTTTAATTCAGAATAATTTGGTGGCCTTGTGAATGAATGCTGAGCATGTTGATTATTCATTTATTTGCTTTTATAATTTTTAAAACATTTATTCGTTCATGGGATGTGGGCAATTTGATCATTTGTTCCTAAAATGAAAAGTAATCTGAGCAGTTGTCAGAGTTACTGTTCTGGCCACACTCTGGAATGCCCCACCGTTGGTACCGCCTTAAGACTTGGTGCTAAATATTCCTGGGTAAGAGGTGTTAAGGAATGAAAGGAACAAAAGAAAGGAGAAAGATAACTGTTTTATTTGAGGAGAATTGACAGCTGGAGCGAGATGATGGCCAGGATTCTTTGGAGCCAAGAGGAGACTTGCCCAATGGCAGTGAACCTCCACCACTTCCGGGGGGGTGGGGGGGGGGGGGGGGGGTGACCTAAGTTAATCAAGTGCCCTTCAGGCATTTAAGGGGCCAACATTGGACAGTGTCCTCGACTGAGGTCCCCGGCGATAGAAGTCCCACCCAGCGAGAGCTGCCGACCAATCAGAGGCTGACAGCTCCTCATATTGCAAGTGCCAATGGGACCGTGGCTGTTGGTGGTAATGTACACACAAAAAGTCCAGGATCATCATGGAACCCGAGACTGTAGGTGAGGGAGGATGGGATGGGGATCGTGGGGTGGGGATCTTGAGATACAGAGACAGGGGAGTCAGAAGGAAGGGTGTAGGGTGACCTTCAGTGACATCCCCCCTTTTTCCCAATGCTGAATAGCCTCAATCGGACACTCAGGGCCTGACACTGAGTGATGGCCCAATAGGCTGCTGGAAAACCTGACAGGTTTGCTGCAGCCTTTAGGTGGCATGAGGAAGCAGTGTGGCCCACATTTAATCCCTGCGCCACCACTGAAATGAAGTGATCTCAGGGATAATGGATGTCAATTGATTTACTTTTTTTTTAATTTAGAGTACCCAATTAATCTTTTCTAATTAAGGGGCAATTTAGTCTGGCCAATCCACCTAGCCTGCACATCTTTGGGCTGTGGGGGCAAAACGCACACAAACACGGGGAGAATGTGCAAACTCTACACAGTGAACCAGAGCCGGGATCGAACCTGGGACCTCGGCACCGTAAGGCAGCAATGTTAACCACTGCCCCACCGTGCTGCCCTTGTGTATTGATTTACTAATGAGCCTAAATGACATCCCACAGTTTGTGGCCAGGAATGAGTTCCCTCCGTCCAGGGGATTTTGCTGCTGCCGGGAGACTGCCTCTGTGGTGAATAATTGGACCTGTTTGCTATGGTTCCCACTGTACAACCGTACAACCTCTAATATCAGAAGCGGTTTACCACATTCACCCCCTGTTAAAATTGAGTCTGGCGGGGGTGGTGTATAACTATATACAATTAGCAATTTTTAATATTTACTGAGCAGTAAAAAATGTCTCTGGTCATCCGGCGGGCCAGTCAGAGGTTCAGCCGGTCCAGCGCCTTGATGGTCCTTTGAGATCGACGGAGTGGAGACAGCGATGTTGGTGCTGTCGTGGTTGAAGTTGACTCCGGGAGTGTGCCGAATGGCTAAGAGGTTTGTACGGAACACACACTTCTCCTTGTTATACGTGAGGTTGAGAGTGGCGGTGCGGAGAACTTTAGCGAGGTTGGCATCGTGGTCCTGCTGATCATGGCCGCAGATGGTCACATTGTCTAGATACGGAAAGGTGGCCTGCAAGCCATACCGGTCGACCATTCAGTCCATCTCCCTTTGGAAGACCGAAACCCCATTGGTGATGCCGAAGGGGACCCTAAGGAAGTGATATAGCCGGTCGTCTGCCTCTAAGGCGGTGTATGGCCGGTCCGATTTACGGATGGGGAGCTGGTGGTAAGCGGATTTCAGGTCCACCGTTGAGAAGCCCCGGTACTGTGCAATCTGGTTAACCATGTCAGATATGCGTGGGAGGGGGTATGCGTCGAGCTGCGTGTACCTGCTGATGGTCTGGCTATAGCCCACGACCATTCGGTATTTCTCCCCAGACTTACCCACTACAACTTGAGCTCTCCAGGGGCTGTTGCTGGCCTCGATGACTCCCTCCCGAAGCAACCGCTGGACCTCGGACCTGATGAAGGTCTTGTCCTGGGTGCTGTACCATCTGCTTCTGGTGGCGACGGGTTTGCAATCTGGAGTTAGATTCGCAAAGAGGGAAGGAGGATCGACCTTAAGGGTCGCGAGGCCACACACAGTGGGGGGTGGTAAGGGTCCGCTGAATTTAAGGGTCAGGCTCTGGAGATTGTACTGGAAGTCCAGGCTGAGGATAAGTGCAGTGCAGAGGTTAGGGACGACGTAGAGGCGAAAGCCGTGGAACTCTACGCCTTGGGCTGTGATCGTGACCGTGCAGTACCCCCGGATTGCTACGCAATGGGATCCGGAGCCAGGGAGATACTTTGATTGGTAGGGTGTACCTTAAGGGAGCAGCGCCTTACCGTATTCGGGTATACAAAGCTCTTGGTGCTCCCGGAGTCCAGTAGGCAGGAGGTCACATGGCCGTTGCCTTTCACGCTGGTGGATGCGTTGGTCAGAGTATGTGATCGGGACTGGTCGATCGCCGTGGATGCGAGCCGTGGTTGATCGTCGGGTTGAGCGGCCGTTGAGTTGGGGTCCTGAAACGCCGTTGGTATCCATGTGCTGCGGGGTGGACAAGATGGCGACGCCCGGAGGTCCTGGGGATTACAAAATGGCGGCGCCCATGTGGGGGTGAAGCAAGATGGCGGCGCCCATGAAATGCACGTGTTGTGCGGGGGATAAGATGGCGGCACCCATTGCTCGCACATGGCCTGGGGGGGGGGAGGGGGGGAGACAAGGTTAGCGGCGCCCATTGTCCGTGACCAGGGGGGTAGGGGCGGCCGCGGCTGCTTAGCGGGCCTGGCACACTGCTGCGAAGTGGCTCTTCTTCCCACAGGCCTTACAAAGGGCAGCGCGGGCCGGGCAGCATTGGCGGGGGTGTTTTTGCAGGCCACAAAAATAGCATCGGGGCCCCCCAGTGATCACTGGCTGGAGCGTAGCGTAGGCGTATTGGGTGGGTAGCTCCCCCGCTGGGGCAGCTGCCTGTGGGGCCCATGAAGCGTAGGAGGCGTGGGCTGCGCGGTTGGGGGCGTAGGACTGGACATTGCTCAGGGTGACCATCATGTAAAGCGCTAGTGTTTTAGTCTCTGCGAGGTCGCGCGTGGCCCCTTCTAGGAGCCGCTGCCTGATAACATCAGACTCAATCCCAGTCACAAAAGCGTCCCGCATAAGGAAATCTGAGTGCTCCTTAGCTGTAACGTCTTGGCAGTCACAGTCCCGAACTAGTGGGATCAGGGCCCTCCAGAAGTCCTCGATTGACTCACCAGGTAGTTGAGTACGCGTTGCGAGCGCGTGTCTGGCGAAGAGCGTGTTTGTCTTCTGCTCATAATTTTCTTTGAGTCGAGTCGTGGCATCAGCATAATTGGGCGCATCCTGGATCAGCGGGAAGACTTTGGAGCTGAGTCTGGAGTACAAGATTTGAATCTTCTGAGCCTCTGGAACAGGGGTCGGCGCCGCGTTGATATACGCTTCAAAACAAGCTAGCCAGTGCTGAAAGTCCTTTCTGGAGTCACTTGTGTGTGGATCAAGGCAATCTGGTTTAATCCGGAGGTCCATCTTCTGAATCTGATACTAATAAATTGAGGCACGATCACTTTGACTGGAGACGAAGTTGAATACAAACTGAGGCTTTATTAGTATCAGATGTGTGGCCTCCCACAGCAGCTGACGAAATGGCTGCGAGCTGGAGGCCACGCATATTTATAACCCGGCTCCTGGGCGGAGCTAGCATGCAGGGGCCCCAGGTGAACCTGTAGTGCAGGTTCTACCGTACAACCCCTAATATAAGAACACAGTGGTTTACTACACCCACCGTGATGTGCTGAATAAACTCCAGCCCGATGTCCTGGCAAGACCAAGGACTGAATCTATTTGCTTAGAATTAAGAAACATTATTACACCACTGGGTGTATTCTATAGAGTTACACAGTTATACAGCACAGAACAGGCCCTTCAGACCATCCAGTCTGCACGAACAACAACTACCCTTAATCTTGCGCTAGCCTCTGTGGCGAATGTATAATTACTGATAATTCACCAGTGCACTGTATTATGTCCCACTTACCGGCACTTGTCCCATATCCTCCAATGTGATGGTGTTTCAAGTGCTCATCGAAGTGCTTTTTAAAGGGTGTGACATTTCGAGTACCTCCAAATCTTCTGACATTGGACTACCTTCCCAGTCAGTGCATTCCAGATTCTCACCACCCTCTGAGTGATTGTTTTTTCTCAAATCCTCTCGGAACCTCCTTCCCCTCACCCTAAAACTATGCTCCCTTGTGATTGGCCCCTCAACCAAGGGGAACTGTTGCTTCCTATTTACCCTGTCCAATAATCTTCTACACCTTAATCATATCCCCCCTCAGCTTTCTCTACTCTAAAGAAAGCAATCCAAGACTATCCAGTCTCTCCTTGTAGCTCAGATGCTCCATCCCAGGCAACATCCTTGTGAATCTCCTCTGTACCCCCTCCAGTGCAATCACCTCCTTCCTATAGTGAGGTGATCAGAACTGCACACAGTACTCAAGCTGTGGCCTAACCCATGGGCGCGACCTGCGGGTGGGTCGTGGGCGGGTGTCGGGAGCCGTCCATCGCTGCACTCCCCATCACGCAAATCTGCGCGCAGTAGCCGCAGCAGCCGACTGTTAAGAACGGCGGCTGCAAGCAGCCTTCAAAATGGCCGCGAACATGTTACAAAATTGCGGCCGCATAGCGCATGCATGCCAGATCATCGGCGCCCATGCACAAAACTATGCTCGTGCACGCCAATGATCGGGGACGCATGCGCAGTGCGGCTGCTTTTTTTTAAACGGTCGCAGCCTTTTGTTTTACAAGTTCGGGGGTGGGGGGGGGGTTATTCATTTCTTTTATTCATTTAATTTTTATTTTTTTCATTTATTTTCTTCATTTTATTTTTATTTTTTTATACAAGTTCAGAGGGGTTCGATTTGATAAACCTTTACAGGAAAAAAATGCAGAACATTGGACAGTTGGAGACTCCATACTTTCCGACACCGGAAGGCTTCACCTTCATCCAACAGGTTCCATTGGACGAGCGTGTACGAGGGCCAAAGGGACCCAAAACCATTTACTCCATTTTTGTCAGCAGCAAACAAGGTAAGAGAAAATGGTGGGTCGCGAAGGTTGGCCGGCGTGGGTCACGTATGGCGGCCGGGTTGGGTCCCGAAGGTTGGCCAGTTGGTAAAAATGGGTCCCCGGAAAAAAAGTTTGAAGAACACTGGCCTAACCAACCTTCCTTACAGCTCCAACATAACCTCCTTGCTCGTATATTCTATGCCACAACTGATAAAGGCAAGTGTCCCATATGCCTTCTTAGCTACCCTATTCACCTACGCTGTGCCCTTCAGAGATCTTTGAACAAGTACCTCAAGATCCATCTATTCCTCTGGGTTTTCCTAGTGTCTGACCATTAATTATATACTCCCTTGTCCTGTTTCTTCTTCTAAAGTGGATCACCTTGTACTGATTAGGGTTAAATACTATCTGCCACTCATCTGCCCATCTGACCAACCCATCTCTGTCTTCCTGTAACCTATGGCCCTCTTCTTCACTGTTAACCACCCTACCAATCTTAGTGTAATCTGCAAACTTACTTATCATCCTCCCCACATTCTCGTCTATATAATGTATTTCTATAACAAACAATAATGGACCCAGCACTGATCCCTGTGAAACGCTGCGGGACACCGGCCTCCAGTTACTCAAACAGCCTTCTACCACCGCCCTTTCTTGTTCTATTACCAAGACAGCTTCGGATCCACCTCACCAGGTTTGGTTGAATTCCATATGCTTCAACCTTCTCAATTAGTCTTCCATGTGGAACCTTGTCATAGGCTTTGCTAAAATCCATATAAATTACATCAACTGCACTTCCTTCATCCACACACTTGGTCACTTTATGAAAAAATTCTCTCAAATTTGTTAGGCATGACCTGCCTCTGGCTAAGCAATGCTGACTATCTCTAATCAACCTATGCCTTTCCAAGTGGAAATTAATTCTCTCTTTCAGAATTTTCTCCAGTAGTTTCCCTCCCACTGACGTGAGACTCACCACTCTGTAATTCCCTGGTTTATCCCGACCCCACCTTCTTGGAAAGTGGAACAACATTAACTGTTCTCCAGTCCTCTGGTACTTTCCCCACGGCTGGAGAGGAATTAACAACTTGCGCCAGAGCCCCTGCAATTTCCTGTCTCACTTCCCACAGCAGCCTGGGATGCAATTCATCCGGGCCTGGGGATTTGTAAGCCCATCAAAGCCTCCAATACCTCGCACTTCCTATGTCAAACTGCTCAAGATCCTCACAGTCCCATTTCCTGAATTCTGTACCTCCGTCCTCCTTCTCCTGAGTAAAGGCTGATGAGAACACCCTAGCATTTAACATCCTAGCAATGACCTGTGCCTTCACACACAGATTGTCCCCTTGGTCTCTAATAGGCCCTACTCTTTCAACCTCTTACCCATAATGTATTCATAGACTATCTTAGGGTTCTCCCCAAGCTTATTCGTAAGTCCATTTTTGCCCGCTTTTTGCTCTTCTAATTGCTTTCTTAAGTTCCCCCTTGTACTTCCTCGAGTTGAATCTTTCCCTTTGGACCTGCTAAAAGCCGTCCTCTTCCTCCTTATCCAATCCTGGATTGTCCTAGACATCCAGGGTTCCCTGAACTTATTGCTCTTACATTTCCCCCAATAGGGAACATGTTGGACCAGTACTCTCCCCATTTCCTGTTTGAATGCCCTCCACTGATTTGCTGTAGATTTTCCCGCAAGAAGCTGTTCCCAGTCAACTGTGGCCAGATCCTGCCTTATTTTAATAAAATCTGCCTTTCCCCCATCCAAAGCCAAATTTTGCAGGTTAACATTTTCCTTGGCACCAAACAGTGAGAAAGACAGAGAGGAGCAAATTTGTAGAGAAATTACAGAAATGTAAGAAATCTATAATGTTAATGGGGGACTTCAGTTATCCTAATATGGACTGCGATAGTAACAGAACAAAGAACAAAAGAACAAAGAAAAATACAGCACAAGAACAAGAATCTTTGGCCCTCCAAGCCTGCACCGACCATGCTGCCCGTCTAAACTAAAATCTTCTACACGTCCGGGGTCCATATCCCTCTATTCCCATCCTATTCATGTATTTGTCACGATGCCCCTTAAACGTCACTATCGTCCCTGCTTCCACCACCTCCTCCGGCAGCAAGTTCCACTACCCTCTGTGTAAAAAAACTTGCCTCGTATATCTCCTCTAAACCTTGCCCCTCGCATAGCCACTCGTCAGAGCCCTCCAATCAGAGAAGAACCCTTCCATTGCTACTCTCTGCCTTCTATGACCTAGCCAGTTCTGTATCCATCTTGCCAGCTCACCTCTGATCCCGTGTGACTTCACCTTTTGTCGGCCATGAGGGACCTTGTCAAAGGCCTCAGTGAAGTCCTTATAGGCAACATCCACTGCCCTACCTGCATCAATAATTTTTGTGACCTCCTCAAAAAACTCGATCAAGTTAGTGAGCACAGGGCAGCACGGTGGCGCAGTGGGTTAGCCCTGCTGCCTCATGGCACCGAGGTCCCAGGTTCGATTCCGGCTCTGGGTCACTGTCCGTGTGGAGTTTGCACATTCTCCCCGTGTTTGCATGGGTTTCGCCGCCACAGCCCAAAGATGTGGAGGTTAGGTGGATTCAACAGGCTAAATTGCCCCTTAATTGGAAAAAAATGAATTGGGTACTCTAAAAAATGTATTAAAGAAAAGTTAGTGAGACACAACCTCCACTTCACAAAACCGTGCTGCCTCTCGCTAATACGTTCACTTGCTTCGAAATGGGAGTAGATCCTGTCTCGAAGAATTCCCTCCTGTAATTTCCCTACCACTAACGTAAGGCTCACACCGGCCTGTAGTTCCCTGGATTATCCTTGCTTCACTTCTTAAACAAAGGAACAACATTGGCTATTCTCCAGTCCTCCGGGACATCACCTGAAGACAGTGAACATAGAACATTACAGCGCAGTACAGGCCCTTCGGCCCTTGATGTTGGGCCGACCTGTGAAACCACTCTAAAGCCCATCTACACTATTCCCTTATCGTCCATATGTGTATCCAATGACCATTTGAATGCCCTTAGTGTTGGCGAGTCCACTACTGTTGCAGGCAGGGCATTCCACGCCCTTACTACTCTCTGAGTAAAGAACATACCTCTGACATCTGTCTTATATCTATCTCCCCTCAATTTAAAGCTATGTCCCCTCGTGCTAGACATCACCATCCGAGGAAAAAGGCTCTCACTGTCCACCCTACCCAATCCTCTGATCATCTTGTATCCCTCAATTAAGTCACCTCTTAACCTTCTTCTCTCTAACGAAAACAGCCTCAAGTCCCTCAGCCTTTCCTCATAAGATCTTCCCTCCATACCAGGCAACATTCTGGTAAATCTCCTCTGCACCCTTTCCAATGCTTCCGCATCCTTCCTATAATGCGGCGACCAGAACTGCACGCTGTTGCTGCTAACTTTAACCTTAGTTTATTTGCTCTGTTCTATCACCTTTGCTCTTGAGTCGCCAGGTATCTTTCTGATACCGCCACGTGGTTCAAGTCCGAGTAATGATCAATAATCCAACACACCGCTTAGTAAGAGTTAAATCAATGCACATTTATTATATACAGTAATCAATACGCATGCATAAATTCTATGTCTAAGCTACTTCCTACAACTAACAGGCCAATACTTAACTTGGAAATGGCCCACCAGGTCAGGGAAACGAATGGCCTTTCGTCTGGGTTTTGAGCCTGCGGGATTCGAAGTGGGTACAGATCGATAGATAGGAGCGCCTATCTCGTAGTGAGCATTGAAGTAAGGCTTACGATTTGAGCGGCTGTTGCAGAAGGCTAGCAGGAGGGTGCAGAAGGGGTAGCAGAAGGGTTGATTTGAACTTGGACTCTATACTTATAGTCCCCAGGGGCTTCCCGCCTTTCGGGGCGGACCCTGTACCTGGTTCCAAGTGATTGGACTTCGTCCCAATCACTTGGTTCGATATTCTCCAATGCTGGAGCGATTCCTTGATCGATGGGCAGTCTTGGGGTGATCGTTCACCTCCCTTTGTGTAGGCTCCTGTTGGCGCCGAAAAGTCTGGGTTGGCTTTGTGTCTAAATTGTTGCACATTGTTCCCGGGGATTGCTCATTAGTATTCAGATGGCTGGTGTTTTGTTGTGCTGATGGCTGCAGGTATCGATCTTGTCTGGCTTTCCCAGAGGTGAATACACAGTTTACCTGCAGCTGCTTGTTTTAGTCCTGTTGGCTGATTTTCCCATCAGCCTTTTCCGTTCGCCATTTTAAATCGGGGTTAGCCATTCTAAATCAGGAGTTAGCCATTTTAACTGGCTACATCCCTCCTTGTGATCCTAACGCGAAGCGTGAAGGATCACATCATTATGTTGCTTTCCATTCCCTGACCTGGGGGGGACACTTCCTTCATGGCCTCTGCACTGACCATAGCTATGCACAAAAAAATTTAACTAACACTTCTAAGGGCGCTATGTCAGACAGGGACATGCATTACAAAACAATAAACTGGGAACCTCAAACTCATTCTTAATATACTACACTCACTTAAACATTCCATTATCCTACCTTCCTCAATCATACAACAAAATCATAGCATTTCATAGTCTTTCCTGGCTTGGCAGTCAAGCTCAGCATCATACAATTGGCTCATGAAAAAGTTCTTTACCGTTCTTTATTTACAATAACAATTAACGTAAGTGAATGTACTTTATTATAGATTGCGGGGGTCGGGGGTCTGGTCGTAACCGAACATAGGGGATCTGATCCTATATACCGGGGTTCGAGCGCGGTAGGCTCTCCTTCTCCATTTCCGTTGATGCATAGTCTGCACGATGCAGCAGAGTATTGCTAGTAGTGTTTCAATCACATAGGACAGGGAGAACCAGGTTATAAACCTGGCACACCAAGATGATGTAGTGTCGCTGGTGACTGGGCTCTGGGTACTGTGGGGAAGTGAAACATTAACGGCTGGGGGTCTTGAAGTCATGGGGTTCGCGTTCACGCGCATCCAAATGTCCAATAGCCCAAGGGTGATCCACTTGAAGGAAGTCCTCATGGCTCTTCTCTTTCCTTTTCTTTCTTTGTTTATCTCCGGTCCTGGAGCTTCTGGAGTTCTGTAGAAACAAGCATTGTGTCTGTAACTATCTTTGTTTAATATCTGGTACGTTAGTGTGTCTGTCCTTTTGTGCCAATTATTCCCTTTATAATTGGTCACTATGCGTGACTCCCTCATTTTAAAAAAAAAAAAATTTTTTCGGAGAAGACACACTTCCCAATGATGAACCAGTGCTGATTTAGCATCCAAATGTTCCAGGATGTAAATAGCAGATGGCCGGCAACCTAAAAGTTACCTAAACAAACAAAACTTTTTGAACTGAAAAATGCCAAAATGAGGTGCATATGGGCCGCGACGGGTAAGAGTTGGATGGAGTCCCCGGGTAGGACGGCTACCAATGCCGTGTCTCTCCTACCCGAGCGTAGTTGACCAGAAGGGGGGTTCCCAGGCAGGGCGGGTCTCAAGCTGTTTCTCCACTGCCTGAGCAACTGACAAGAACGGGCAGAAATGTAGTCATCGTGGTGGGGCTGCCGTAGTGGTTCTATCCTTCGAACCAGAGGGCAGTTACGAGCGGGCGTCTGGTACCCGAACAAGTGTCTGCATACAAGCTAGTTCCTCTGAACTAGTGTCTGGCCACAGTGAGTCTCTGTCGGCAAGTCCTCAGAGGTTTCGGCCAAATAGGCGTGGGGCAGTGAGAAAAAATTCTCCAGTCGGACATACAACATTTAACAAACGTACACACAACATAAAACATTCTGCAGGTTCCATCAGAAAGGACAATACTTCTCCCAAGCGGTTCCTTTAAAACATCATCTGGACACCTCAGTTCTCGGTTGCGAACAGGGTCGCAAAGGGGTTGGCGGTTTGGGAGTCAGAACCAAGGTCATTCTCTTCTCCCGGGTGCCAAACTCTGGAGTGGATTAGGGCTGAAAGGGCTGCATGGTGTGAGGTGGGGTCGCTCTCGTCGTTGGGACGAGTCTGTATGAGTTGTCACGGTGCCAATAATTGGTGTCTAGTTGTGTGGGGACAAAATCGAGGTCGTCAGTGTAGGTCGGTGGTCAGTTGTGGGGTTTGTTCAGGAAAGTGATCAGGAAGGGATCACTTGGATCGAAGTCGGAGTCGCTAGGTGTAGGTCCGGTTGCATGGGGATAGTAGGGAGGCGTGCTGTGGCTATCATCCGAGTCACAGTCGCTGTCTCTGCTGCTGCAGTCTGTGGGCGTTCTGGGGCGGAGTGTATATTTTGGAGGTGGAGTCGAGGTCGAGTCCGTGGCTGGGCTGGACGTGGTGGGGGTTGGTAGGGTTACGTTGGCTGTGGGCGGGGTGTGGTGTGCTGCGTCGAGCATGACGTGGTGTGCGTGGTTAGACTGTGTTACATATGCCTTCAGCTGGTTTATATGGAACCACGCAGTCTTACCATTGGGGTACTTTATTTTATAAACGGAAGGGCTTACTTTGTCCGCAATGGAATACA
The DNA here is from genome assembly GCF_047496885.1 of Scyliorhinus torazame. Lineage (NCBI taxonomy): Eukaryota > Metazoa > Chordata > Chondrichthyes > Carcharhiniformes > Scyliorhinidae > Scyliorhinus > Scyliorhinus torazame. The sequence goes on from NC_092713.1 coordinate 263,048,904, forward strand.
GACCCGAGTATTTTGGTGACAGGAATGTGCTGGGGTTATATACAGAGAGCATCACTTGCTGTCCGATACTATACTTAGTCGCATGCACTGTCTTGTCGAAACAAGCCTTGCTCTGTTTCTTTCTGGTGCCCAATTTTACTGCAGCTGCTAGCTGAGCCGTTTTAACATTTGCAACAAATTGCTCCACAGCTTTCTCGTGTGTGAGGGCCGTCACTTCGGGGCTGGTCAGGTCCAAACCTGACAAATATTCTGTGCCTTGCATGGGGTGTCCGGTCCTGAGGGTGTGTGGGGTGTAACCTGTGGAGGTAGAAATAGTGTTACGCAAAAACATCAGCGCAAAAGGGAGGACTGAGTCCCAAGTGGTGTTGTTCTGCTGGACCATTTTTCTGAGGGTGGATTTTAAGGTCCGATTCATGCTCTCCACGATACCACTCGACTGTGGGTTGTATGCTATGGGGGATTTTTCGGTGATGCCAAATATCGTGAGGGCGTTCTGCATGACACGTCCTGTAAAATGGGAGCCTTGGTCGGATTCAATGCTGCGGAGGAGTCCCCATCTTGTAAAGATGTGGTGGGTCAAAATCTTTGCTGTGGTTTTTGCAGTGTTTGTGCGGGCTGGGAATGCTTCCACCCATTTTGTAAATGTGTCTATGCCCACAAGTACATACTTATAGCCATTCCTGCAAGGGGGCAATGGTCCTATAAAGTCGAACTGGAGGTTAGTCCAGGGGCCATTAACGGGTCGGGTGTGGCTGAGTTGGGCCTTTTTGGCATATCTGTCCGGATTATTCTGGGCACAGATAAGACAATTTTCTATGTAATGGTTTACATCTTCCTTTAAATTCAGCCACCAACAAAGCTGCTTGAGATGGGCTGTAGTGGGATCGATTCCCTGATGTCCATGACCGTCATGCAACAAACAAATCAAGTGATCCCTGTCCTGTTCAGGAACCACATAAAGGGTGTCTTTTAACATCACACCATCATGTGTGGTCAGTGTATTTCTAAATCCCTCGTAGGATGCGGGATACTTTCATTTGACAATCTCCCTGAGATTGCTGTCCTGCCTCTGGACCTCCACTAGATCCCCGATCTTTGTCTGTGAGACCTTAACTGCACTCACTGGTGCGCTTTCGGGGGGGTTTCCAAAAATACCCATGTCTGGAACATGCTTTAGCCAGTGCGTCGGCTTTTACATTTCCAGGAGAGGAGGAACGATGGTGGCTGCGGACTTTGATTATCCCAAAAGTCATGTTCTGGGTTTTTCTAAAATATGACAGAGCAATGGGGCTGAGGGGAGGGGTTTTCCGTCTGCGGAAACAAATTCTCTTGCTTCCCACAGGGGCAGAAATTCTGTAAGGCTGTTACAGACATAGAGGCTGTCCGAGTATATGTCTGCTGGGCTGGGGAAGGAATCTGGGTGTTCAACTATATATGCGATGGCCGCGAGCTCTGCTGCCTGCGCGCCTAAGTGTCCGGGTAGTTTTAACGATATTTCCTCGAGGGCGCGTCCCTGTGCGTCCTCGACATAGATACCGCAACCTGTTATGCGCTTCCCATCCAAGATTGTGGTAGATCCATCCACATAGATCTTAATGGGCTCACACGTGTCTGTGTGCTGGGGGCCCTGGGTTGAACTACCTATCTTTCTGGGGGGTGTTTTAGCGATAAAGGGGCCTGTGTTGTGGCGTGGAGAGATAATCTCACATTCATGGGGGGTTCCGGGGTACTGTAAATTGTCGGCAAAATAGGTGTGCGTCTTTGTCCATTTCACAGTGATGTCCTGTCCCTGCAAGAGAAAGGTCCATCTAGCTGCTCTTATTTGACTGACGGTACCGTCCTTGAGTCGTCCGTCCAGTTAAAATTGGGAGGGGTGTGTTCGGTGAGAATTGTGATGAGGTTCAGTCCGGTAATATACGAAAAGTACTGGACTGCCCAGAAAACTGCGAGCAGGTGCCTCTCACAGGCTGAAAATCCCTGCTCCACAGCATCTAAGAGTCTGGAGGGGTAAGCTACGGGCCTTAACTGGTCGTGCCATTCCTGGAGGAGCACGGCTGAAAGGGTGCGGTCTGTGGTCGCTACCTCTATGGCGTAAGGGGAAAGCGGGTCTGGAACTTGTAGTGCGGGGGCTGCTATGAGTGCCTGCTTTAAAGAGTCCACAGCATCCGTATGCTGCGGAAGCCATTCCCAGGGGGCTCCTTTCTTTAGGAGGTCTGAGAGGGGTGCTGCCTTGCTGGCGAAACCGTCAATGTGGTTTCGGCAGTAGCCAACCAGTCCAAAAAACGACCGGAGGGCTGAAACGTTCTGGGGAAGGGGCAATTTAGCAATCGAGTCAATCCTTTTATGCTCGATCTCGCATTTACCGTGCGTGATAATTGTTCCCAAATATATCACTTTTTCTTCCAAAATCTGGGCCTTTTTGGCGTTGACATTACAACCAATTGAATGTAATAGTTCCAGGACTTCGGACAGAAGCTCAATGTGCTCTTCCTTGGTGTCTGTCTGCAGTAGTAGGCCGTCTACATACTGTACCAGACATTGAGGGCAAGAGAATTTGGCTAAACCATTTGCCAGCTGTCGGTGGAAAATGGAGGGGGAGTTGTGGAATCCTTGTGGCAGGCATGTCCATGTGTACTGCTGTACTTTAAAGGTGAAGGCAAATTTGTACTGGCACGCCTTTGCCAATGGAATGGACCAGAATCCATTACTGACGTCCAAAACCGTAAAGAATCGGGAATTGAGTCCCTGCTTGAGCATGGTCTCGGCACTTGTTGCTACACTGGGGGCTGCTGCGGGAGTGACTTTGTTGAGTTCCCAATAATCGATGGTCAGTCGCCATGATCCATCGGGCTTTCTTACTGGCCAAATCGGGGCATTATTAGTGGAGGCTACTGATCTAAGTACGCCCTGCTCTAATAAGCTTTCTATTACCTTGGAGATTCCTCCCTCTGCCTCTTGGGGAAATCCGTACTGTTTTTGGCGTCTAGGGTCAGGTCCTGTTATTTGTACGGAGCCAGTCATCCGTCCACAGTCGTGCTTGTGGGTCGCGAATGCTGCCCTGTTCTTTTGCAGAACTGCCCTAACATGCTTGTCCGTACTAAGCGTGGTCGGGTTGAAACAAAATTTGCCTACGGCGCAAATTTTGTTCATATACCCTCCTATGTTGAGCGTTGCGGGGGCTCTTGCGGATTTCGCCATCTTCCAGACACACTGGTTGACTGGATCGAATGGTAAGTTGTGGGAATTCATAAAATCAATTCCCAGAATGTGTTCTGTTGAGTGAGGCAGGTCAACTAAAACCACGGGGTGCTTGGTGGTAATGTTACCAATTTGAATGGGCACAGGGGCGGTGATGTGTCCCTGCTGTGAGTGGCCTGTAAAGCCGCTGAGGGTGATTGTGGCTGTAGTGGGCCACGTGTCTTTTTGGAACATGGTGGAGGAATTTATTGTGGTGCGGGACCCTCCTGTGTCCCAGGGAAATTCGATGGGCTGTCCCCGAATTTTTGCTGCAACTACCGGTCGTCCTGACCTAGCCCAAAGGGTGTCGCAGACCCAACTGGGGGAGCCCGTACACCGTCAGTCTGTTCCGGTCAAGTCCGTCTGATCAGAACGGGCGCTAACGCTATGAATGGGCTCAGTCTTTTTCTTAATCAGAGTGCCCGTCTGCTGGGCTCTCTGTGGCTTTTTAGGGGCATTGCTCTCTTTTGCGAAGTGTCCCAACTATCCGCAGTTGTAACACTCTTGTGACTTGGGTGGGGGGCTGTTCTTTCCCTCATTCACCCATGTGGGGTTCTGGTGTGTTTTTACTGCCTGCATATCTGCGCCGACCTGCTTTTCCTCGCTATTCTTAACGGTGGGTTTACTTTGAACAGATTGCTCCCAAGTGCGGGACAATCTTTTCACTACCCACTTCTCGTTATGGGCCTCCTCTGAGGGATCATAACTCGTACAAGCTTTCTGTCCTGTTTCTGTGGCATGGGAGATAAGGGTGCGGGTCCATTTGGCCATGTTGTCTGGGGACAAATGGGCACGGTCTACGTCTCCAAAGACTGCTGCAAAGTGGATCCACAGGCGTCCAGCGAACGCTGTGGGGTGCTCGGATTTCTTTTGCCTACATTTGTTGAGGCCATCTACGGGGTCACCCCGGTTATACCCGATCGCGTCCAGGATCGTGGTATGCATTTCTGCAAGGGTGCCTCCTCCTACATTCTGTGGGTCGGGAAGGGCTGCTGCTACCGACGGGTCTAAACTTAAAACTGTGAGCTTTACATACTCTCGCTCATCCAGGCCGTACATGTGCACCTGATGTCTAACTGTGGTAAAGAGATGGTGGGGGTCTGAGGTGGGGAGGAACGGTGTGATCTTCTCGCATGCGTCCTGTCAATGGGTCACTGTAAAGGGGGTGGAATATAGATATTCCGCATCGTCCGGTGTGGCTGTGCGGTGGGTGGTTACAGTGATCATTGGAGCGTGAACTATCTGCTGTGTGGGGGGTTGGGGTGCTTTTCTCTTTTGGGGCTTTCCCTGCGCACATGTTCCCTCAACATATCTCTGCGCTGTTTCGTTTAACTCTTCCCAATCAGTGCCGTCTTCCTGATCTAATCTTTCTCCAAAGTTTTCCTGAAAACCGTTTTGAACAGAAAGCAGTGATTGCAGCTCTGTAATCTGCTTCCGATACTTTGCGTGGTCTAATGTGCTTTGTCTTTGTTCTGTGGTGGCAGCATGGAGTGCTCTTAATGCTGCCTTTAGATCGCTACACTGTCTCTGTAATGCTTTTACCTCTTTTTCTGTTTCCTCACGTACCAGGACTGCACGTTGCGTGTCCTGATAGGCCTTTTCGTATTGAGACTGGAAGCTGCTTAAGTGCGCCAGACAAGACTGGTGAGCCCTTTTGGCGTCACCCACCTCTCCATCTTTTGCTGCCAATTACCTCCTCAATTCCAAATTCTCTCGTTCTACTTCGCTTACATCGACCTTACTCATCCGATGTATGCCCTCAACTTCTTTCCGGAGCGTCCTAACGACCTCCTCTGTGCCTCGCAATTGTGCCAAGCAGGACATGATTGCCATCGGCTTACGAACTTTCCCCAAGCTCTTTTTGTGGATCTCGCTCAGGTTCTCCCACCAAGTATGTCCTATACTCCCGGGACCTGATTCCTCATTATCACAGAAATCATTCCAAAGGGGCCATCCTTTCCCTTTGAGATATTTCCTGATTTCTTCCTCCCAAATGGGACATTGTCCCACTCTACTGCTGCTGGTCGCTGCGACCGCAAATTCCTCAGGGTTCATGAGGCGCTGCATTGCCATCTTGCCTATCCAAATGCCTCTTCTAAATTTGGAACAGGGGGCTAAGGCGGTGCTGTAAATGCGGGAACGGCTTTCGCTACTTTCCGATATACAAACTTCCGACAGTTTTGACGCAACAAAAATCTATCAGTATTACCTTATAGCCCTGTTAGTTACGCATGCATACATTTACTTCCGAATTATGACTATTGATCAGAACTGTTGAACACTTGTGGTTTTCTGTTTCCAATTGGATTTCTAATTAAAATTCTTGGGTTCTCCCGGAGTGGTTTTCCACTTCGAGATCATGTCCCGGCGGAGTCGCCAAATGTTGCTGCTAACTTTAGCCTTAGTTTAATTGCTCTGTTCTATCACTTTTACTCTTGAGTTGCCAGGTATCTTTTTGATACCGCCACGTGGTTCAAGTCCGAGTAATGATCAATAATCCAAAACACCGCTTAGTAAGAGTTAAATCAACGCACATTTATTATATACAGTAATCAATACTCATGCATAAATTCTACGTCGAAGCTACTTCCTACAACTAACAGGCCAATACTTAACTTGGAAATGGCCCACCAGGTCAGGGAAACGAATGGCCTTTCGTTTGGGTTCTGAGCCTGCGGGATTCATAGCTGGTAAAGATCGATAGCTAGGAGCGCCTATCTCGTAGCGAGCATTGAAGTAAGACTTACAATTTGAGCGGCTATTGCAGAAGGCTAGCAGAAGGGTCGAAGGAGAGTGCAGAAGGGGTAGCAGAAGGGTCGATTTGAACTTGGACTCTATACTTATAGTCCCCAGGGGCTTCCCGCCTTTCGGGGCGGACCCTGTACCTCGTTCCAATTGATTGGACTTTGTCCCAATCACTTGGTTCGATATTCTCCAGTGCTGGAGCGATTCCTTGATCGATGGGCGGTCTTGTGGTGATCGTTCACCTCCCTTTGTGTAGGCTCCTGGTGGCGCCGAAACGTCTGGGTTGGCTTTGTGGCTAAATTGTTGCACATTGTTCCCGGGGATTGCTCATTAGTATTCAGATGGTTGGTGTTTTGTTGTGCTGATGGCTGCAGGTATCAATCTTGTCTGGCTTTCCCAGAGGTGAATACACAGTTTACCTGCAGCTGCTTGTTTTAGTCCTGTTGGCTGATTTTCCCATCAGCCTTTTCCGTTCGACATTTTAAATCGGGGTTAGCCATTCTAAATCAGGAGTTAGCCATTTTAACTGGCTACAACGCAATACTCCAAATGCGGCCGCACCAGAGTTTTGTACAGCTGCAACATGACCTCATGGCTCCGAAACTCAATCCCTCTACCAATAAAAGCTAACACACCGTACGCCTTCTTAACAACCCTCTCAACCTGGGTGGCAACTTTCAGGGATCTATGTACATGGACACCGAGATCTCTCTGCTCATCCACACTGCCAAGAATCTTACCATTAGCCCAGTACTCTGTCTTCCTGTTATTCCTTCCAAAATGAATCACCTCACACTTTTCTGCATTAAACTCCATTTGCCACCTATCAGCCCAACGCTGCAGCTTACCTGTGATCCCTCTGTAACTTGTAACATCCTTCCGCACTGTCCACAACTCCACCGACTTTAGTGTCATCTGCAAATTTACTCACTCATCCTTCTACACCCTCCCCCAGGTCATTTATAAAAATGACAAACAGCAGCGGCCCCAAAACAGATCCTTGTGGTACATCACTAGTAACTGGACTCCAGTCCGAACATTTCCCATCAACCACCACCCTTTGTCTTCTTCCAGCTAGCCAATTTCTGATCCAAACTGCTAAATCACCCTGAATCCCATGCCTCCGTATTTTCTGCAGTAGCCTACCGTGGGGTACCTTATCAAACGCTTTACTGAAATCCATATACGCCACATCGACTGCTTTACCCTCATCCACCTGTTTGGTCACCTTCTCAAAGAACTCAATAAGGTTTGTGAGGCACGACCAACCCTTCACAAAACCGTGTTGACTATCTCTAATCAGATTTTTCCTTTCCAGATGATTATACATCCTATCTCTTATAAACCTTTCCAAGATTTTGCCCACAACAGAAGTAAGGCTCACTGGTCTATAGTTACCGGGGTTGTCTCTACTCCCCTACTTGAACAAGGGGACCCACCTTATTCCGGATGCTCCTGGCACTGAAGTAGACACACTTTAAACCACCTGCCTGTCTGCCGGTACACTCCTGCAACTTTGAAACCTTACTCATGACCTCACTACTCTCAGCCTCCTGTATACTGGAGCTACAATGCAGGTTCCCAATCCCCTGCTGAACTAGTTTAAACCCTCCCAAAGAGCATTAGCAAATATCCCCCCAGGATATTGGTACCCCACTGGTCCAGGTGTAGACCATCCCATTTGTTGAGGTCCCACCGACCCCAGAATGAGCCACAATTATCCAGAAATCTGAAACCCTCCCTCCTGCACCATCCCTGTAGCCACGTGTTTAACTCCTCTCTCTCCCCATTCCTCGTCTCGCTATCACGTGGCACGGGTAACAACCCAGAGATAATAACACTGTTTGTCCTAGACCTAAGTTTCCACCCTAGCTCCCTGAATTCCTGCATTACATCCCTATCCCTTTTCCTACCTATGTCGTTGGTACCTATGTGGACCACGACTTGGGGCTGCTCCCCCTCCCCCTTAAGGATCCCCAAAATCACGATCCGAGACATCACGCACCCTGGCACCTGGGAGGCAACACAGGAACCGCGAGTCTCTCTCGTTCCCACAGAATCTCCTATCTATCCCCTAACGATGGAGTCTCCAATGACTAATGCTCTACTCCTCTCCCCCCCTTCCCTTCTGAGCAACAGGAACAGACTCTGTGCCAGAGACCTGTACCCCATGGCTTACCCCTGGTAAGTCACTCCCTCCAACAGTATCCAAAGCGGTATACTTGTCACTAAGGGGAACGACCACAGGGGATCCCTGTACTGACTGCTTCCTCCAAGCCCCTCTCACCGTCACCCATCTATCTTTATTCTTCGGAGTAACTACATCCCTGAAGCTTCTATCTATGACCACCTCTGCCTCCCGAATGATCCGAAGTTCATCCAGCTCCAGTTCCCTCACGTGGTTTCTGAGGAGCTGGAGATGGGTGCAGTTCCCACAGATGAAATCAGCAGGGACCCTGACGGCGTCCCTCTCTTCAAACATTTGCAACAGCCAATCAGCAGCTCCGCTCTACTGCCCTCTGCTGGATGCTTGTCTTCACTTGAACAGTTAGGGTCTCTTCCACAGGTACACCTTCAGGTTAGGGTGAGCACACGGACTTATGCAAGTTTTCCCCGCAACAGCCAATCAGCATCTCCGCGCTACTGCCCTCTGCTGAATGCTTGTCTTCACTTGAACAGTTAGGGTCTCTTGCACAGGTACATTTTCAAGTTAGGGTGAGCACACGGACGTATGCAAATTTCCCCCACAACAGCCAATCAGCAGCTCCGCTCTACTGCCCTCTGCTTGATGCTTGTCTTCACTTGAACAGTTAGGGTCTCTTGCACAGGTACACCTTCAGGTTAGGGTGAGCACATGGATGTACGCAAATTGCCCCCACAACAGCCAATCAGCAGCTCTGCTCTACTGTCCTCTGCTGTATGCCTGTCTTCACTTGAACAGTTAGGGTCTCTTGCACAGGTACACCTTCAAGTTAGGGTGAGGACGCGGACGTATGCAAATTTCCCCAACAACAGTACCGCACTACTGCCCTCTGCTGTCAAAGCCATAACGAAAGTGGAGGTAGTAGAGATAGTGGAAGGGCTAACCAGTTGATAAAGAGGAGGCACTTGAAAGGCCAGATTTACATATAGTTGATAAGTCAGAAGAACAGATGAGGTTGCTGTTGTTGAAAATGGAGAAGGTAACGGCCATTATTTTCCAATTAGATATAGGGGTGGTGAGGGCTATTGCAAATATTACACTCATGTTCAAAAAAGATATAGGCCAGTCAGTTTAACCTCGGTGGCGGGAAAGCTTTTAGAGACAATAATCCAGAACAAAATTAAATTGGAGAAGTATGGATTAATTTGGAAAAACATGATGGATTTGTTAGTCATATCATGATCAATTAAACTGATTGAGATTTTTGAAGAGTTGACAAAGTGGATGGATGAGGGGTGATACAATTGACATGGTACATATGGGCCGGGATTCTCCGACCCCCCACCGGGTCAGAAAATTGCTGGGGGTTGGCGTGAATCCCGCCCCCGCCGTCCTCCGAATTCTCCGGTCCCCCAACAATCGCGCCGCCCGCCTCAGAGAATGGCGGGGACCGGCGCAACGCAATGGGCCCCGGGGCCGCCTGAATTCTCCGGGCTGCGATGGGCCAAAGTCCCGCCCGTTTAACGAGGGTCCTGCCGCCGTAAATCAAGGTTGGTCCCTACCAGTGGGACCCAGCTCCGTGTGCGGCCTCTGGGGTCCCCGGGGGGGGGGGGGCACGAGGCATTCTGACCCCGGGGGATGCCCCCACGGTGGCCTGGCCCGCGATCGGGGCCCACCGATCCACGGGCGGGCCTGTGCTGTGGGGGCTCTCTATTGCTCTGCATCAGCCTTGTACCAATCCGCGATGGCCGACGTGGAGATGACCCTCCCCTGCTCATGCGCGGGGATGATGCCAGCAGACGCTGGCGCTCCCGCGCATGCTCCAACTCACGCCGGCTGGCAGAGGCCCTTCGGCGCCGGTTGGCGTGCCGCCAAGCCCCTTCCCCGCTGGCCGGCTTGGCGCAAACCACCCCGGCGCCATCCTAGCCCCCGAAGGTGCGGAGGATTCCGCACCTTTGGGGCGGCTCGACGCCGGAGTGGTTCCCGCCAGGGTTTGAGCCGTTTTTTCCCGCCCTGACGATTTGCGCAGAATCCCGCCCATGGACTTCAAAATTTGATTAAATGTTATTTAATAGATTTTCCAGCAAAGCTGATCCCCATAGAATAAAAGAGCATGGATGTGAAGTTGGTTGAGTGATGGAAACAGCGAGCAGTGGTGGATGGGAGGAAGATTATGTGCAAGTTCCCAGGGGTCAGCACGATACATATCAGTGATCTAAACTTGGGCGTGCCAGGCACAATTTCAAAATTTGCCAATGTCATAAAATTTGGGGGTTTTTGATGGATATCAGAAAATGGTGGAATGGGCGAATGTAAAACAAATAAAATTTAGGTTGCATTTGCTGCACAGGAATAATCACACAGGTCCACATGACACTAACTATGTCTGCTGGCACATGCATAGTGGCAAACATTTAAGGGGGTATTTCGGAATACACAGAATTCCAACGAGTAAGATAAAGTCCAAGGGATGGACGGACCATCGGCGGTGAACGAGAAAGTTTAAAGATAGTATCAAACTTATCGTAGACTTCACCACCCCTTTCCTGACTCCTCACTTTCCATGAGTGAGGATGATGGTGGGGGGGGAGAGGGGGGGGGGGGGTGGTAAGTAGTGAGCAGGGTGCAAGATGTTGTGAGAGGGGTGGCAAAGCTCAGGAGGGGGTAGCGACATGCGGGGTGGAAAAGGGGGTGAGCAGGGTGGCAAAGTGTTGAGAGATGTTTAAACTATTCCTATTGGCACAAGGTTGGAGAACCAGTGGGGAAAAAGATTGAAAGTGAATGGCGAAAGAATGAACTTTGAGGAAAAAAACATATTTTCCACATCGAGTGGTTAGGATCTGGATTGCACTAACTGAGAGTGTGGTGGAAATAGATACATTCAGACTTTCCAAAGGTGATTGGATAAGGACCAGAAAGGAAAAACAATTCAGGGCTACAGGGAAAAGTCGGGAGAATGGGATTATTTGACTAGTTCTAGTCGAGAGCTGGCACAGATATATCAGCCCAAAGGACCTCTTTCTCGGCATGAACCATTCCATTATTCGAAGACCCACATCTTTCACTAATTATTGGTTTTACATCCTTGTATCATCTTCTTTTGTCGGCTTATCATTTCTTCCTTGTTTGTGAAGCACCATAGATTATTTCCTGGTAGTTAAAGATGCTATACCAACCAAAGTTGCCATGGTTATTGTTATTTCAGAAATTATTGTTACAGTTGTCACAAATGAAATGATTAACTCATGCAACACTCCCATAAATGCCATTTTAATGGAGCTTTTAATCTGGTTCAAAGGCAGGCATGCATGGAAAGATAATGTCACATAAATCTGTTAATTGTTCATTTGTGAAAACCAACAATATCTGAATGACTTTTTCCAGCAATGACAAAAAATGATTCAGTTAATTTGGGATCCTCCAAACTATCAGACTAAGGACCTCGGCTCTGTTGCTGCCATCGAGCAGAGGATAGTGTCTTCTCATTGAAGTGTGGGAGGAAGAATTGTCAGTAAGCCTTTCTGATCACCACTCATGTGACATTCAAGGGCATCTCGGTGTTCTTGGTGAGTCTGAGGAGATTAAGTGAAAAATATATTTAAGTGGCCGCCCAGGCAGGAATGGAGGCAGATGGACCAGCAATTTCCTATCATAGGCCGTCGTATCTGTTTGCCGGCATGTTGCAGCCTCCGAGCTATTTTGAAACATGCTGGTTCGGGAAGGCAGGTATTGATGGAGGGGGGAGGGGAGGTGTAAATAACAGTGGCATCGCCCCCTGGCCACTCATTAGCTAGCTCGTAAAGAAAATCACATCAGTATGCGGAAATGTGCCTGATTTTGGCATCCCTACCCCAGAACAAAATCCTGCCCCAGGAAACAAATCTAGGAAAAATCTTGAAACAAAGAACTCTTTATATTCCCATCATTCTGCTTCAATTTCATTTGCTATTTTATTACCCTTTTCTCACCATGTGAAGAACAGAATTCAAGCTGTTACAACAACCTCACAGTTCTTGCCCGTCACAATAACCCTGTTAAATTGGAGACACATACAGCATTGCTTTATAGCTTCAAAAGACTATAAAAACTTATTCATAGGTTTCACCAAAACCACTTCATTAACTCAAAGTTCCAAGTACCAAGCACTTTGTCATAAATTGGAAGTACTTTTATGTTCATAAATTACACAGGTAAGTACAAAATGAAAATAGGAGAATCTGTCCTGTTTATGGAGTAAATGATTACCAGACAGAGGCTCCTGGGTAGATGCTCCAGGATGTCGAGGTTTTGTAACCAGAACTTTGAACCCATGCCAGGTTCAGTTACATCCCGGAATCTGCAACCAAATGGATTTTGAGCTATTTTTCATCTTCGAAGAGATGCATGTACGCTGTGTGCTTCGAATCATATCCAGTGCATTGATCTAATTGCTGCTGAAAATGACAAGAATACAAAGGAGTAATCCAGATATAGACCAGTCTAGCCCTTCCTCATCCACTAAAACTCAAACAGCTGTTAGATTCAGAAGAATGAAGGATGCTGTATTTGACATATTCATTGAGAAGATCAACCAGATAGAATGGAGTGAAAATAAAGAATGCACGGCAGAGAAAGTTAACTGGGCCAGATTTTGTTGAAAAAATTCTGTCTGGATCATGCACATCAGGCAAAATCTTGTTCCCTCCCCCTTGGCGAGTTTGTTGGCCGGTTGGCATTTAATCAGGTCAGAGCACAGGAACACTGCCACCGTCACACCTTTACCCCAGTGAACTTTGTAGCAAGAAAGTCCATGGGTGGCCGTCCCATCCATGGATGGACTGCCCGACCCATCCACCGTGAAGCCCAACCCGGCCCCCAACCACGAGACCTCGCCCAACCCGAGCCAGAGAGGCCTACCCAATGGCCCAACCCTGAGAGGCCCGTCCAGAGCCCCGATTTACCAAAGGATGGAAGGAAGAAGAATCCGCGCGGAGGCCCGACCAGGCCTACTCCAAGGCCCGACACCAGCAGCGCCCTACCAGACCACCAACATGGGACCCGGCCCAACCTGGTCCAGGAAGACCCTGCCTGCAACCCAAACCCAGACTAAAGATCCCCAAAATGGCGGACACCCCGCACGAGGACCCGAACGCGCCACAAGGTAGACCTGTAATTGCAGACCCCCGGGACCCGACCGCTTCGTAAACGCCAGACTTACCTCACAGAGGGAAGTAAGAGACGCCTTCACAGAGACCTGGCTCACCCCTGCCTCACAGGACTGTGCTATACAACCTGACGGTTTCTCAATTCACTGAATGGACCGCCATCTGCTAATGGCTGGATGTGCCCCCACTTATATTAGAACATAGAACATAGAACACAGAACATAGAACATTACAGCGCAGTATAGGCCCTTCGGCCCTCGATGTTGCGCCGACCTGTGAAACAACTCTAAAGCCCATCTACACTATTCCCTTATCGTCCATATGTCTATCCAATGACCATTTGAATGCCCTTAATGTTGGCGAGTCCACTATTGTTGCAGGCAGGGCATTCCACGACCTTACTACTCTCTGAGTAAAGAACCTACCTCTGACATCTGTCCTATATCTATCTCCCCTCAATTTAAAGCTATATCCCCTCATGCTAGACATCACCATCCGAGGAAAAAGGCTCTCACTGTCCACCCTATCTAATCCTCTGATCATCTTGTATGCCTCAATTAAGTCACCTCTTAACCTTCTTCTCTCCAACGAAAACAGCCTCATGTCCCTCAGTCTTCCCTCATAAGATCTTCCCTCCATACCAGGCAACATTCTGGTAAATCTCCTCTGCACCCTTTCCAATGCTTCCACATCCTTCCTATAATGCGGCAACCAGAATTGCACGCAATACTCCAAATGCGGCCGCACCGGAGTTTTGTACAGCTGCAACATGACCTCATGGCTCCGAAACTCAATCCCTCTACCAATAAAAGCTAACACACCGTACACCATCTTAACAACCCTCTCAACTTGGGTGGCAACTTTCAGGGATCTATGTACATGGACACCGAGATCTCTCTGCTCATCCACACTGCCAAGAATCTTACCATTAGCCCAGTACTCTGCCTTCCTGTTATTCCTTCCAAAATGAATCACCTCACACTTTTCTGCATTAAATTCCATTTGCCACCTATCAGCCCAGCTCTGCAGCTTAGCTATGTCCCTCTGTAACTTGTAACATCCTTCCGCACTGTCCACAACTCCACTGACTTTAGTGTCATCTGCAAATTTACTCACCCATCCTTCTACGCCCTCCTCCAGGTCACTTATAAAAATGACAAACAGCAGTGGCCCCAAAACAGATCCTTGTGGTACACCACCAGTAACTGGACTCCAGGCTGAACATTTCCCATCAACCACCACCCTTTGTCTTCTTCCAGCTAGCCAATTTCTGATCCAAACTGCTAAATCACCCTGAATCCCATGCCTCTGTATTTTCTGCAATAGCCTACCGTGGGGAACCTTATCAAACGCTTTACTGAAATCCATATACACCACATCAACTGCTTTATCATCGTCCATCAGTTTGGTCACCTTCTCAAAGAACTCAATAAAGTTTGTGAGGCATGACCTACCCTTCACAAAACCGTGTTGACTATCTCTAATCAAATTATTCCTTTCCAGATGATTATACATCTATCTCTTATAAACCTTTCCAAGACTTTGCCCACAACAGAAGTAAGGCTCACTGGTCTATAATTACTGGGGTTGTCTCTACTCCCCTTCTTGAACAAGGGAACAACAGTTGCTATCCTCCAGTCTTCTGGCACTATTCATGTAGACAAAGATGACTTAAAGATCAAAGCCAAAGGCTCAGCAATCTCCTCCCAGGCTTCCCAGAGAATCCTAGGATAAATCCCATCTGGCCCAGGGGATTTATCTATTTTCACACTTTCCAGAATTGCTAACACCTCCTCCTTATGAACTTCAAGCCCTTCTAGTCTAGTAGCCTGTAACTCAGTATTCTCCTCGACAACATTGTCCTTTTCCTGTGTGAATACTGGCAAAAAATATTCATTTAGCACCTCTCCTATCTCCTCGGACTCCACGCACAACTTCCCACTACTGTCCTTGACTGGCCCTACTCTTACTCTAGTCATTCTTTTATTCCTGACATATCTATAGAAAGCTTTAGGGTTATCCTTGATCCTACCTGCCAAAGACTTCTCATGTCCCCTCCTGGCTCTTCTTAGCTCTCTCTTCCTAGGCCCTTCCTAGCTAACTTGTAACTCTCGAGCGCCCGAACTGAACCTTCACGTCTCATCTTTACATAAGCCTCCTTCTTCCTCTTGGCAAGTGTTTCAACTGCTTTAGTAAACCACGGTTCCCTCGCTCGACCACATCCTCCCTGCCTGACAGGTACATACTTATCAAGGACACGCAGTAGCTGTCCCTTGAACAAGCTCCATATTTCCATTGTGCCCATCCCCTGCAGTTTTACTCTCCATCCAATGCATCCTAAGTCTTGCCTCATCGCATCATAATTGGCTTTCCCCCAGATATAACTCTTGCCCTGAGGTATATACCTATCCCTTTCCATCACTAAAGTAAACGTAATCGAATTGTGGTCACTATTACCAAAGTGCTCACGTACCTCCAAATCTAACACCTGTCCTGGTTCATTACCCAGTACCAAATCCAATATGGCCTCGCCTCGCGTTGGCCTATCTACATACTGCGTCAGGAAACCCTCCTGCACACAAAATCGGACCCATTTAAAGTACTCAAACTATAGCGTTTCCAGTCAATATTTGGAAAGTTAAAGTCCCCCACAACAACTACCCTGTGACTTTCGCTCCTATCCAGAATCGGCTTTGCAATCCTTTCCTCTACATCTCTGAAACTTTTCGGAGGCCTATAGAAAACCCGTAACAGGGTGACCTCATCTTTCCTGTTTCTAACTTCAGCCCATACTACCTCAGTAGACAAGCCCTCATCAAACGTTCTTTCTGCCACCGTAATACTGTCCTTGACTAACAATGCCAGCCCTCCCCCTCTTTTACCACCTTCCCTGAGCTTACTGAAATATCTGAACCCTGGCACCTGCAAGAACGATTCCTGTCCCTGCTCTATCCATGTCTCCGAGATGGCCACAACATCAAAGTCCCAGGTACCAACCCATGCCGCAAGTTCACCCACCTTATTCCGGATGTTCCTGGAATGAAGTAGACACACTTTAAACCACCTTCCTGTCTGTCGGTACACTCCTGCAACTTTGAAACCTTACTCATGACCTCACAACTCTCAACCTCCTGTATACTGGAGCCACAATTCAGGTTCCCAATCCCCTGCTGAACTAGTTTAAACCCTCCCGAAGAGCATTAGCAAATATCCCCGCAGGATATTGGTATCCCTCTGGTCCAGGTGTAGACCATCCCGTTTGTAGAGGTCCCACCTACCCCAGAATGAGCCCCAATTATCCAGGAATCTGAAACCCTCCCTTCTGCACCATCCCTGTAGCCATGTGTTCAACTGCTCTCTCTCCCTATTCCTCGTCTCGCTAGCACGTGCAATGGGTAACAACCCAGAGATAATAACTCTGTTTGTCCTAGATCTAAGTTTCCACCCTAGCTCCTAGATCCCTGTATTCCTGCCATACATCACTATCCCTTTTCCTACCTATGTCGTTGGTACCTATGTGGACCACGACTTGGGGCTGCTCCCCCTCCCCCTTAAGGATCCCGAAAACACAATCCGAGACATCGCGGATCCTGGCACCTGGGAGGCAACACACCAATCGCGAGTCTCTCTCGTTCCCACAGAATCTCCTATCTATCCCCCTAACGATGGAGCCTCCAATGACTAATGCTCTACTCCTCTCCCCCCTTACCTTCTGAGCAACAGGGACAGACTCTGTGCCAGAGACCTGCACCCCATGGCTTACCCTTGGTAAGTCCCCCCCCCCAACAGTATCCAAAGCGGTATACTTGTTACTAAGGGGAACGACCAAAGGGGATCCCTGTACTTACTGCTTCCTCTCAGCCCCTCTCACCGTCACCCATCTATCTTTATTCTTCGGTGTTACTACATCCCTGAAGCTTCTATCTGTAACCACCTCTGCCTCCCGAATGATCCAAAGTTCATCCAGCTCCAGTTCCCTAACACGGTTTCTGAGGAGCTGGAGATGGGTGCACTTCCCACAGATGAAATCAGCAGGGACACTGGCGGCGTCCCTCACCTCAAACATCCTGCAGGAGGAACATTGTACTGCCTTCCCTGCCATCCCCTCTAGATAAAACAAGAAAAAGAAAGGAAGAGCTTACCTGATATTCACGCAACCCCTTAGGTTTGATGAGGTGGAAGGGTGGGGGACACTACAAGTATAGTGTCTTGGGTTTAGCAACCGCCCAACTTATATACAGGTACTAACAAATCTTCCCAGAAATCCCCACAGCCGACTTCCTGCAGCTGCAAAGGTAAGTATTTAAAGTTATTCTTACGTTCCCGACAGGCCCCTGGACACTGCTCCCGCCGAAAATCTGGAGGTTGCTTCTCCTGCAAGGTAAGTATTTAAAGTTAACCTTACCTTCCCGACAGGCCCCTGGACACTGCTCCCGCCAAAAATATTGGAGTGCCTTGTCACATGACCACTGTCTTGAGACTGCATTGTGTGTCTGTACTGCCACCTGCTGGTTGGAAACCGCACCACCTGCCATCTATGATGTTGCTTACAGGCATATCACCACATGGACAACAAAGCGAAGCCGAGTAGAATCTCCGGCAGCAGCGCAGCCCTCCCCGATGAGCTCAATGCATTCTATGTTCGACCCGGAAACCATCAAACTGCTGTCAATTACCCCAGCAGCCTCGGACACACCCATACCTACCGGCACAGTTTCCAAAGTCAGATTGGCCTTCTTGAAAGTGAACCCTCGGAAAGCGATGAGTCCTGACGGAGTTCCTGGTTCTGTACGCAGATCCAGCATGGACCAGCTGGCATATGCGTTCGCAGATACCTTCGACCTCAGCCTACTCTGATCTGAGGTCCCCACCTGCTTCAAGAAGACCACCATCATACCGGTGCCAAAGAAGAACCAGGCAATGTGCCTCAACGACTATCGTCCGGTGGCCTTGACATCGATCATAATGAAGTGCTGCGAGCAGTTGGTCATGAGGCACCATACTCCATGCTCCCAGAATGTCTAAATCCATTGCAATTCACATACCACCACAACCGGTCCACAGCAGTCGCCATCTCCCTGGCCCTACACTCATCCCTGTAGCATCTCAACAACAAGGACTCCTACAGCAAACTCCTATTCATTGACTACAGCTCCATCTACAACACCATAATCCCAGTCAAGCTTATATTAAAGCTCCAAATCTAGGATTTGGCTCCTCACTCTGCAACTGGATTCTCGACTTTCTGACCCATAGACCACAATCAGTAAGGATAAACAACAACACCTCCTCCACAATAGTTCTCAATACTGTTACCCCGCAAGGCTGCGTAGTTAGTCCCCTACCATATTCCCTATACACACAGGGCTGTGTGGCAAAATTTGGCTCCAACTCCATCTCCAGGTTTGCTGATGACACAACCGTAGTGGGTCGGATCTCGAGCAATGATGAGTCCGAGTACAGGAGGGAGATAGAGAACCTAACTGAGTGGTGTAATGACAACAATCTCTCCCTTAACGTCAGCAAAACAAAGAAGCTGGTCATGGACTTCAGGAAGCAAAGTATCGTACATAACCCTGTCTGCATTAATGGTGCCAAGGTGGAGATGGTTGACAGCTTCAAATTCCAGGCCCACCCACATCGACGCTACGACCAAGAAAGAAAACTGCGTCTATACTTTCTCAGGAAACTAAGGAAATTTGGCATGTCCACATTGACTCTTACCAACTTTTACAGATGCACGATAGAAACTATCCTGTCTGGCTCCATCACAGCTTTGTATGGCAACTGTTCGGCCCAAGACTGTAAGAAACTCTACCGAGTCATGAACACAGCCCAGTTCATCACACGAACCGGCCTCCCATCCATTGACTCCATCTACACCTCCCGCTGCCTTGGGAAAGTGGGCAGCATAATCAAAGACCACTCCCACCCGGCTTACTCACTCTTCCAACTTCTTACATCGGGCGGGAGTTACAAAAGTCTGAGAACACGCATGAACAGATTCAAAAACAGCTTCGTCCCTTCTGTTACCAGACTCCTAAGCGACCCTCTTATGGACTGATCTGGGGCGAGATTCTCCGACCCCCGCCGGGTCGGAGAATCGCCGAGGGCTGGCGTGAATCCCGCCTCTGCCGTGTCCCGAAGTGTCTGCCACCAGAGATTCGGCGGGGGTGGGAATCGCGGCGTGCGATCGGCGGGCCCACCCCTGGCGATTCTCCAGCCCACGATGGGCCGAAGTCCCACCACTGTCAACCCTCTCCCGCCGGCGGGAGCAGGCGGCGCGGGCGGGCTCCGGGGGGGTGCCCCCACGGTGGCCTGGCCCGCGGTCGGGGCCCACCGATCCGTGGGCGGGCCTGTGCTGTGGGGGCACTCTTTTTCTTCCGCTTTCGCCATGGTCTACACTGCCCTTTCCTCAGCCTCACTCTCTAACTCTATTGCCTTCAGCTCAGCAGGGACTTGCACACGCAGGTAAGGGATGCCCCCTTCTGTCTTCTGGTGCTCTTGCATATTATGGGCTGCCTTGTGCTAGGAGATACAGAACAGTCATGGTGAGCTGCTGGGAGGCGAGTTCTACACAGGATCTGTAGCTGGTGACATGTGAGTGCAAGGCTCCTCCCAAAGAGGCACAATACAGGTGTTGGGGTCTGATGGAGGGTAGGATGTAAGGGAGATGCAGGCAGGTGGGGTGTGGGTTGCTCCTAGGGGTTTGGGGGTGGAGGGGGTGTTGAGGATGATGTGAGAAGTGAGGGATGGGAGTGATGCCAGGGGCACAGAGGCGGTGACTCGCCTGAGCTGCCCCAAGGAGGTCACTCGTCTTTTTCCTGCACTGGGTTCCAGTCCTCCTGGTGAGGCTGGCAGTACTGACAACCCCTTTACAAAGCTGGCTTTAATCTCTGCCCAAACCAGGAAAGAGGATGTCCCTCCTTTCCTCCACTGTATCAAGTGTCCTGTCCAGCTCAGGAAGCGTGGCCATCTCCTTGGAGCCATCTTCTTTGCTGGAATGAGAGTGTTCAGCGCTCATCTTCAGCGCTAATTCTGGTCCCAGTGAATCACATGCCAGTGGCAATAGGAATTCCTTTCAATTCACATGGACAGAAGGCTGGCCTATTTGCATGTCCTGATTCGCTTATCGAAAAGCACCCCTAACGGGAACATGAATCGCACACTATCCAGTCCTGGGGCAACACTGATCTCCCAAATGGATAATTTGGTCCCGATGTCAGTGGCAGCATTGTAAAAAATGCAAAAGCCAAACGCAAGCAAGCTATAAGAGTTCCCTCAATCACAATGCAATAACAAAAGGAAACCTACATAGAGAGTCACTAATTAAAGAGCCTCGAAAACACTTGCCAAACCAGAAGTATAAACAGCATTAACAAGTTCACAATTCAAGGACCTTAAACAAAAGCAGGCTATCAGCAGGCAGATCAATGGGTCTTTAGAGTTATTCACCCTGAGCCATGAGAAAGAAAAATGGAAATGGTGGAGATAGAAGGCTTCCTCCCACGCATTATGAACAAATCTGATGAAAATGCAAAATAATGAATGACAACATCCTGGTTATTTAAGTTTGAATTGCATTGAAGACAGACTGTTATCCAGCTCATCTAGAAAAACTCTGAGATCATATATTGCTGCTTTTAAGATCATCTAGGATAACCAAGTAGAAAGCTGAGGAAAGCTTTAATTTGTATGTTGAATTGTTATGGGGGAAAGCCTTTCTAGTAGAATGCCGAAATCTAAACTTACATGAATACAAACCTACCAAGAGAGAGATACACACAAAAGTCTCTCTTCCTCTTTAAAAGGGCTGATTTCAACTTGGGGCAGGAATCAGTAAATGCAGAGGCCGTAATGAAGACTTGCCCTAACCCTCTGGAATGCGAACCCTAGCTGCTCTAGCAGGGTCTCGTATAGCTCAGTTTAGGGCTGGTTTAGCTCAGTTGGCTGGACAGCTGGTTCGTGATACAGAGCAAGGCCAACAGCGTAGGTTCAATTCCCATACCAGCTGAGGTTATTCATGTCTTCTCAACCTTGCCTCCCGCCTGAGGTGTGGTGATCCTCAAGTTAAATCCCACCAGTCAGCTCTCCCCCTCAAAGGGGAAAGCAGCCTACGGACATCTGGCATGATGGTAACTTCACACTTACTTTTATTCACATGTTCTGAGCAGAATCTTGTGGTTGTATCAAGTGTCCCGATGGCAGGACCGGAAGTGCGTGGGACCTCTGTTTGGATGCAAGACTGCTGGCCATGCACAATAACCCCAGTGGCCAATCATACAGCGGGGCAGCAAGAGGTCAACGAACCCACCATTACCTTATGGGGCCGGAGGTCCCAGCACCATATTTAAAAGGCAGGCACAATATTTAAAAGGCACCTGGACAGGCAAACATTCCGTGCAACCCAGCAGCATCTATCTGGCTATGTGAGTGAAAGTACATTTGCTGCTGCAAACCACTGAAAATATAATAATAATCTTTATTGTCACAAGTAGGCTTACATTAACACTGCAATGAAGTTACTGTGAAAAGCCGCTAGTCGCCATATTCCGTCACCTGTTCGGGTACACAGAGGGAGAATTCAGAATGTCCAAATCACCTAACAGCACGTCTTCAACCAGCCCAGAAAAGTATAACTGCTGAGCAACCACCTGCTGTTTCTGAGTAATGTCTGAGCACAGAGAAGGAGTGGTCTCACGGTTTAATGGTGCTTCCTTGCAGGCTCTCCGCTAGACCATCCAGGAGTGGTGGGAGTTCCTGTTTCACAGTGATGGCAGCAGGAGACCCTCTCCCCTGACCAAGGTGGTCTGGACAGAGATCGCAGCAGAGAGTAACAGCTGTGGGATCTAATAAGGAAACTGGATCCAATGCTGTAAACGAGTCAACAATCTCCTAGCTCCACATGGGTAAGTGACACGGTGGGGTCTCTGCAAACTGGCTCTCATGAGGGCATGAAGCAGTGTAAATGTGTGAGTGGAATGAAATGCCAGCTTCTAGGTCTCAGCGCCAGGAGGAACATGTGGACTGAATGTGTGGGAGGCAGTTCATGCTGTGAGAGTACATGTGTGGAACACTTACTGAGGAGATGACTTTAGCTGTCATAGGGCTGCATATTCTCAGAGGGCTTTGCTTCCCTTGAGGTGATACTCAATCTTTGTGTCTGCCTACAGGACAAAAGACCGCATAACATCGGGGAATGCTCGAGGATTGGCGGCTGTGCCCCTGATATTCGCATATGGACCTCTGTAGAGGAGGAGGCGGTTGAATCGGTCAGGGGGCAGGCGAATGGTGAGACCAGAGTGTCAGGACAATGGAGTGAGGATGTCTCCAACTTCATATTGGGAACTGGATATGCAGGAGACATACGTGATACAGCGCTGGGAAGATAGAATTCCATTTTGCCTTAACCAGTTCTTTGTGTTCTCTAGTGCAGATCTTCTCATTCCGGGAAAGATGTCAACTGAAGTCAGCAGCAACGCAGCATTCCGGTGCTGAGGATGACGACACGGAATAGGCAAGGGGTGCACTGTCACATCATCCTCCACACTCTCCACCAGTGCACACACAGTCACCTTGGTGGGAACGCATTTGCGATTAGACTGGGGGGTCACAATCTGATGAGTACATCAGTTGGAGGCAGGAACATCATAGGGAATCAGCAGTTGGAGGTCTGCTGGATCCCAGGACTCAGCAGAGTCCCAGTCAGATGCCGAGCCTCTGGACAAGGTTATCCCAGAGCTGATACAGATGATAGGGCACAGCCATGAGATTAAGGAGGGGTTGTAAGCTACATTCCAGTGAGTGCATAGCCGATTGGAGGAGTCCTAAAGGCTACGGGCACAGGGGATGGCACCAGCAATACATGGCACTGAGACCACCAGTGCTAGGGTGGTGACCACAGTGGAGAACCTGGAGCACAATGTCAGTGTCTTGAATGGTGGGAACCAAGGCATAGCTCGGTCTGTGATGACCATGGCTGAGGGCCTCGACATCATGTCCCAGTCGCTGAAGGACGTGTCCTAGATGCAGGTGGACATTGCCGAGACACTGCAGAGCATGGCCCTATCACTAAGGACATCAACACCATGGTGCAGACAATGGGAAGCTGCCAGAACTGGCAGAGACAAATAACTCAGGGGCCTCTGGAGCTCACACAAGCTGCCCCTCCATTCCATGAAGACCCCGAGTGCCCTTCGGGCACCATCATGGAGGAAGTGCTGGAGGCCAACCTAGGGCCTGCCCCAAGGAGATGACGGCGGTCTTCAGTTCATCCGAACCTACCCCCCCCCCCTCAGCTTAGCCCGCCGCATTTCAAGGGCAGTGGACAGAACAGGGTGGCACATCAATGCCCGTGACACCAGTAAGTCGGCCTGGGCCCCCCTGGCTCCAGGCCCTCCCGAGGGGATCTGCCAAGGGCATCAAAAGCCACAGGGTGGGGAAAGCAACAGGCTGCCTTCACCTCTGATGTGCGTCTTGGGGACATACCTGGATGTAGTAATGGATCACAAAAGATCAAGAATAGTGAGGAGCACTGAGTGGGCATGGGACGTGGCCATTATCTGTAGTTAGGGGAAATGGAAATGTCAAATGTGCACAATTAAAACATGTTACACCTGATACATGTGAAGCCTCAGTCACATTAATATTCACAGCAGGCCTGTCTGCACGCCCACCCCATGTTGCTGTCAGCTCCCCCCACCCCGTGGACCGCTGTGCCCATTCAGACGTTGTGTGTGAGCAGACTGTCAACAGAAAGACTGGAATCAGACTTTGGCATAAACTGAGGAGCACCAGAGCTAACCTCACAGCGAGTTATCATCACTCTTCTGTCTTATATATTGACCGGCTGACAGTGCCGACATAGGCCCATCACCCTGGCGTGATGTTACGCACATCCTTGGAGGGTGGAACAGGGTAGTCGGGGAATGCGGGGTGGGTGCGGATTTGGTGTGGGAGAGCAGGGAATGTGTGGGAAGGAGGGTTTAGGGAAAGGAGGGATTGGCCGGGTAGGGGGTGAGCTGACAGACAAAGCCTCATCCTAAGAGAATCCGGTGAGGATGAGGGCTTCCCTAGTCATCCAGGCTTGCTGGACGCTTGCAGCCACCTGTCCTCCATCCTCCAGTCACCCTGCGGGCCCTCCCCAGGCCCGTCCTCCAACCCCTCCTGGCCCACCTGCTCCTCAGGTGAGCCTTATCTCCCTCCTCCTCCTCCTCCAGCAGGTCGCCAAGTTGTGAAGGGCATAGCAGACCACAACAAAGCGGGAGACCCTCTGGGGGGTGTACTGCAGGGCACCACCAGAGTAATCCAGGCATCGGAACTGCATTTTGAGCGTCCCGTGCACCATCCAATGATAGCACAGGTGGCAGCATGGGGCTCGTTATAACAGGTCTCCATATCAGTCTCCGGCCTTTGCACTGACATCATTAGCCAGGACCTCAGTGAGTACCTCTTACTTACCAAGATGCAATCCGTCACCTTGGGGTGGTCCTTGAAGACGCTGGGGATCTCTGAGTATCCTAGGATGTAACTGTCGTGCATGCTTCTCAGGAAGTGCATGATGCTGAGGTGGTTGTCACGCAAGAGTTCAATATTCAAGGAGTGGAATGCCTTCCTGTTAATGAAGGGCACTCCCTGATGCCCTGGCACGTGCTCAGCGACATGCATGCAATCAATTACCTCCTGGACCTGGGTCGTCCCAGCTACGGTGGAGAATCCTATAGCCCGGGCATCTTGGTGAGCCTGGTCAGCTCAAAGTTGGGCGTAATCTGGAACTCGGCATCGAGAGGGAGCCGGTCGGTTAGACAGCAAAATATTCCCGCCAGGCGCAAATCTCGATTTTGGCCTTTCCCGCTATTTTACCGGAGCGCCCAGATCTGCAATGGGTGCAACACGATGGTTAAATAATGCCTATTGTCTGTTTAACACCAACTTCCTCTCTCCTTCCTCGGTCCGTACCCAATCCCGCCTACTCAGCCGGGTTAAAATTCCATCCCCACCCCATGATTCTCTGCTAACATTGTTTATGTGATGTGTGCCATTATGGGAGCCTCGCTCTCTCACAGAAATTATCAAGTCACATCCATTCGAGAGTGAAAGAAGCTTTACAACAACCAGAATCTGGCCACATGAAAAAGATTGATCAAACTAAAATATTTGCCGCTGTTTCACTACCTCGTTTGCTTTCGTTATGCAGAAATGTGGTGTAGATTCTTAAATCTACATATGTTTTTAGTTTTAATTCAAAATGATTTCATGTCCTTTATTTGAAATGTTATAAAGTACAGCTGGTTGCAGTCAAATCTGAATGCACTAACTCCTCCTCCATCACTCATTACTGTGGTTATCATTACATTTCCATCTCACAATCATTATTTATGAGGCACGTTTTTGCAAAATACAGAATGCGCATTACATCCTTAATGTTTCTCAGTCCACACCACACTGTTAAAAGAACATTAAAGAATTGCTTAATAAAAATATGTCCACATTTATTGAAGCCTGTAATACTGCTGTAGTGCGAACCTCACTGCCTCGCACTGCCGGCAGTGGAGTTCCCGGTGAAGCGGAGAATCCCATGATAATGAACCGCTTCCAATGCTCCGGCCCCCAGCTGACGCGGGATCAAGGGGCGTCATTCTCCGACCCCCCAGAGGGTCGGAGAATGGCCGTTGGCCGCCGTGAATCCCGCCCCCGCCGGTTGCCGAAGTCTCCGAAGGGAGAAAAGTCGGCGGGGCGTTAATGTCGCCGCTGCCGCGGAGAATGTCACGGGTCTGCGCAAGGCAGCCGATTTTCGGCCTGCCGATATTCTCCCTTCCGGATGGGCCGAAGCCCCGTCGACATGATGACCGTTCACGTCGACGTAAATTAAACCTCCTTTTCATCGGCGTGACCCGGTGCTCCAGGCTCACGCCGACCAGCGTGGCGGTGAGTGACGGCCTGGGGGGTTGGCTCTGGGCAGGCAATGGCGTGGCCGCAGTCTGAATGCGTGAGGAGAGGTGTGTCTCGGCTTGTGTGTGTGTGTGCGGCTGGGGGGGGGGGGTGGTTAGAGTAGGCTGGGCTCCGGGGGAGTGCCGGGAGGGGGTCCGTGCCGGGGAGGGGGATAGGGGGTCCGTGCCGGGGTGAGGTTGGGGGGGGGGGTCCGTGCTGGGGTGGAGGTTGGGGGGGGCCCGTGCCGTGCCGGGGTGGAGGTTGGGGGGGGGTCCGTGCTGGGGTGGAGGTTGGGGGGGGGTCCGTGCCGGGGTGAGGTTGGGGGGGGGTCCGTGCCGGGGTGGAGGTTGGGGGGGGGGTCCGTGCTGGGGTGGAGGTTGGGGGTTGGGGGGGGTCCGTGCCGGGGTGGAGGTTGGGGGGGGGTCCGTGCCGAGGAGGGGGATGGGAGGGCAAGTGAGTTGGTCCACCTGGCCAGGTGCCAGCCTCCAACAGTTGGACCCATGCGGTCCATGCCACCTGCCTGGGGGGAGGAGGGGATATGGGCAATGATGACATGTCGTCGTTCCCCTCCCCCCCACCAGGCCGTCATGTTTTCAGATCATCCAGCGATGTTGGCCGCCGTGGTGGCAGCCGCTCTTGTCTATGTTGCCCTGGATGAGGAGGAGGAGGAGGAGGAGCGTGCCAGAGAGGCGGCGCAGGCTGCCGCAGTGGGGCAGGTGGCAGCCGCCCAGGCTGGAGGGACACCTGACCGACAGGACGAGGAGGGGGAGGAGGACGTCGCGGCCCCACAGCAACGGAGGCACCCGAGGGCGCCCCGTGTGTACCGGCCCCGGCAGTCATACCAGGACCTCACGGACCGGGAATGCAGGAGGAGACTCCGGATGAGCCGGGAAACCGTGGCACACATCTGCCACCTGCTGGCACACATGTCACCGCGTGGCACTGGCGGGGGACACCCTCTCCCCATGTCCGTCAAGGTTACGGTGGCCCTGAACTTTTATGCACCGGGGTCATTCCAGGCACCGAGTGGGGACCTGTCCGGCATATCGCAGACATCGGTGCACCGGTGCATCCGGGCAGTGATAGATGCCCTATATGCCATGGCGCACCGCTACACCCGCTTCCCCGTGGACTGGGCCAGCCAAGATGCCCGGGCCGTGGGCTTCTCTGCCGTGGCCGGGTTCCCCATGGTCCAGGGCGCGATCGATGGGATGCACGTCGCCGTGCGGCCACCAGCAGATAACAGGGCCGTGTTCACTAATAGGAAGGGGACCTATTCGATGAACGTACAGGTGGTCTGCGACCACCGCATGATGATCCTGCACGTCTGCGCCCGTCATTACAGGCAGTGTACACGACTCATTCGTGTTGTCGCGGTCATCCATCCCCGGCATGCACGAGGGACGCCATCCCAGGCTGAGGGGCTGGTTGCTGGGCGACAGGGGCTACCCATTGCGATCGTGGCTGATGACGCCTATACGGAGGCCACGCAATGAGGCGGAGAACCGCTACAATGATGCCCATGTAGCGACAAGGGGAGTGATCGAGAGGTGCTTTGGCGTGCTGAAGATGCGTTTCAGGTGCCTGGACCTCTCTGGGAGCGCCCTCCAGTATGGGTCAGATAGGGTCGGCCGCATCATTGTGGTGTGCTGCGTCCTGCACAACATAGCCCAGCAGAGGGGTGATGTGCCGCAGGCAGAGGAGGGCGGAGTGGAGGAGCAGCAGGAAGAGGCCCAGTCCTCCCCAGATGAGGGGGATGGGGGCAATGGTCAGGGCAGACGGGGTAGACACAGGCGGGTGGCTGTCCACCGTTACCGGCTGGCCCAGCGGGCACGGGACAGACTGATAGACGCCCGCTTCACTGACTAGATGGGCGTGGGAATTGGGTAGAATGGCCACAGACCGCACACCATGGCAACAGCCGACCACCCACACCCCCCACCCATCCACCCACCCAGCACCCTCGCCCCCCTCCCCAACCCCATCCACCCCACCCGCATACACACCACCCCCCCCACCCCCCCCATTGCCGATCCACCTGCGGCACAACGGGCCGGGCTCACACAGTTGCGGGTGGACGCGTGTCTATCGCAGGCCATGGAGGATGATGACAACCCGCCCTGCGATGAGCTCCTGGCTCTACATCGTTGGACCATGTCTGACCCATGGCCACAGTACCACCATCCACCCGGACCATCCCTGCATGCGGCTGTGACACTGCAGCGCACGGTCCCGTCCTCTGCCCGGGGGATGTTGATGGCGGCCCAGGGGGAAGGGGGCAGACTCACCTGGGGCTGAGGTAAGACCACCCCTCACACACACACTTGCGCTCAATGTACATGGCACCCCCGCACACTTTGGACAGAGCACAAAGGCAGCTTCGGTAGGTGTAACATTGACTTTAATAACCAAAGGAGTTCATGCACGTGCCCTAGCCCCTAAAACTCATCTGTGCCCTGCACCCGTGCCAACTTACTCAGTGTCTAATTGTTTGGCCTTACGGGCCCTTTGACTACGTCTACGTGGTCCCCCAGACGGTACAGCAGAACTGGAGGTGGACTCCTGTGATTCCTGCCCTCTGACACTGGATCCTTTTGGTTCTGTTTCCTGGGGCGTCCTGGCCTAGATGGGCCAGGCTGCGGCCCGGGCGACTGGGATGGCAAGCTGCCAGCCTGTCCTGCCCGTTGCCCACCCGATGCACCTGGGACGGAAGGGGGGGAGTCCGAGGTGTCGCGGTGTACCGGGACCTCCCCTACAGAGGGAGCCGGGACGGACCACACCACCTCCTCCTCCCTCGGGGTGCCCGATGGCCCCCAGGCCTCTACATGGGTGGGGGATGCGAACGGACTGGCCATCCGACGCCCCCCCGACATCTGGCGCTGCCAGTCCTGGAGGCCCGTGCTGGTATCGACAGGGGTCTGCAGGTTTGCAGCCATGGAGCCCAGGGGGTTGGCAAACCCTGTCTGTGACAGTGCGACACCGGCTCGCACATGGCCACTGTGGCCGATGCCCTCAGCGATGGCCTGCAGAGACTGGGCCATGGCCTGCTGAGACTGGGCCATGGCCTGCAGAGACTGGGCCATGGCCTGCTGAGACTGGGCTATGGCGTTGAGCGCCTCTGCCATCTGGCGCTGGCACTGGCTCATGGCCTCCTGTGAGAGAGCAGCCATTTCCTGGGCCACAGACGCCGCCTGCACGGAAGGCCCCAGGCCTCGCAAACCGTTCCCCATGTCTGACACCGTCGCACCCATTGCCTCCACCGCGGACGCCACCCGTGCCGTGTCGGCCTGGGTGGCACGCATGACCGGCACCACTCCCAGCTCCTGGATGCGGGTGGACTCCTCCACCTGCGACCGCAGCCGCCGCAAGCCGCCCGTCACCCTCTTCGCTCGTCTCCGGGTCGGTGGTTGCATCGGAGCTATGTGTGGGTGTGGTAACTGCAGGAACCCGGGATCCATCTGGGCGGCAGATGTTCGCTTGGGCTGGGCTGCCCTCCGACCGCCCGGTCCCTCTGCTGCTCCTACCTCCACCTGCTGTACCGGCACGGCTGTGTTGTGCGCACCAGTGAGTGTACCAGACGCCTCATCACTAAAGTGCCCAACCGTGGTGAGTGTTTCTGCGATGGTGGAGGGTGTTGGTGACAGCAGTGGCGTTGTGTCGTGCTCTTCGTCCCACTCTGAGTCCATGGCACTTTGGGGTGGGGGTTCGTCTCCACCCATCCACTCTGAGTCACTGTCCGGTATTTCGTCTTCCTGGGTAGTGCTGTCCCGGGTAGGGGTGTCCTGGGTAGTGGTGTCCTGGGTAGTGGTGTCCTGGGTAGTGGTGTCCTGGGTAGTGGTGTCCTGGGTAGTGGTGTCCTGGCTCGGATGTGACGGGGGCCTGTGGCTGCCCCCCTCGTCGCTGGGTGGTCGCTCCCGCACGTGACGGGGGTGTCGTCTCCCTGTTGCTCCAGGTCTCTCCGTCTCCCGTGGTGTGCGAGGGGCATCCTGCGGGCGTCGCATGCTGGAGGGTACGGGTCTCTCCGTCTCCTGTGGTCTCCGAGGGGCATCCTGCGGGCGTCGCATGCTGGAGGGTGCGGGTCTCTCCGTCTCCTGTGGTCTCCGAGGGGCATCCTGCGGGCGGTCTGCATCTGCGGGGATGGGTGCCTGGACGTTTGGTCCTGCGATACACAATGAAGCATGCATGGTTAGACATCAGGCAGTGATCAGGTGATACGGGGGGGAGGGGGGATATGGGGGAGGGGGGATATGGGGGAAGGGGGGATATGGGGGAGGGGGGGATATGGGGGAGGGGGGGATATGGGGGATATGGGGGAGGGGGGATATGGGGGAGGGGGGATATGGGGAGGGGGGATATGGGGGAGGGGGGATATGGGGGAGGGGGGATATGGGGGATATGGAGGAGGGGGTATATGGGGAGGGGGGATATGGGGGATATGGGGAGGGGGATATGGGGGAGGGGGGGATATGGGGAGGGGGGATATGGGGGAGGGGGGATATGCGGGAGGGGGGTATATGGGGGAGGGGGGATATGGGGGAGGGGGGATATGGGGGATATGGGGGAGGGGGGGATATGGGGGAGGGGGGATATGGGGGAGGGGGATATGGTGGATATGGGGGAGGGGGGATATGGGGGAGGGGAGGATATGGGGAGGGGGGATATGTGGGAGGGGGATATGGGGGATATGGGGGAGGGGGGATATGGGGGAGGGGGGATATGGGGGAGGGGGATATGGGGGATATGGGGGAGGGGGATATGGGGGAGGGGGGATATGGGGGAGGGGGGATATGGGGGAGGGGGTATATGGGCAAGGGGGGATATGGGGGAGGGGGGGATATTGGGGGAGGGGGATATGGGGGGTGGGGGATATGGGGGAGGCTCACCCTGCCTGCTCTGACGAGGTTGTTCACCTTCTTGTGCCACTGGGTGCCTGTCCGTGGTGTCAGGGCCACAGCGGTGACGGCCTCTGCCACTTCCCTCCACAGACGCCGGCTGTGGCGTGGGGCAACTCTGCGGCCGTGCCCGGGATACAGGGCGTCCCTCCTCTGCTCCACCCGCATCCAGGAGCGCCTCCACATCGCGTGACTCGAACCTCGGGGCTGACTGAGCGACGGCGAGCCATCCAGTCGGGTGTTGCGGTCAGGTGTTCCGTTCCGGTGGGGGGGAGCAGCGCGTCCTTATGAGCCGTCACGCCGTGCAGATTGTATGACGCTGCACGGCGTGAACCACTGCGTAAGCGCGGATCCCGTTACGTCGCTGCTAGCCCATTTCGGGCCGGAGACTATCGACCCATTTTTCCGACGTGACGCAAGTCGGATTTGCGCCGTTTTTTGCGCCGATCGGTGGACTTTCCGCCGATAACGGAGAATTTCGCTCAAGGTTCCTGACCCGCGCTAGCGGGAGGATGCAGTTGGGTCATTAATACCCTTTTGCTTAAGGGGCTGGCACCATATTCTCCGGGCTGGCGTGGTTCTCCGGTCCTCTGGGCCAGGAATCACGAGGGTGAGAATTACTACTGCTATTGACAAGAGTGGCCCTGGCACGGTGAACCTCGCAGTGGGCAAAAGGGGTAACTCTTTAAGTGATTGCCCCAAAGTCCATCTGAGGGTCACTCTCCATAATGCAAGATCTGCCCACCCCAACCTCACCAGAAATGCACCCCCCCTCCCGCAACTGACCACCCCTAGAGATCCCCTAAGTGAAGGGACCCCCAAAACACCCCCTAACTGAAGAGACTACTCCCCACAGACTCCCCCCAAAAAGAGACCCCTGTCAGGAAACCCTCCAGAAGAGAAACCCCTGTGAGGAATTCCATCCCCCACACTCCCCCTCCCCTCACCCCCCCACTGCCCCCGTGAAAGGTGATCATTAATTTTCATCCAAAACTGTCCAACTGCTTTTCAGCAGCAGGTTATAAGAACATAAGAACTAGGAGCAGGAGTAGGCCATCTGGCCCCTCGAGCCTGCTCTGCCATTTAATGAGATCATGGCTGATCTTTTGTGGACTCAGCTCCACTTTCCGGCCCGAACACCATAACCCTTAATCCCTTTATTCTTCAAAAAACTATCTATCTTTATCTTAAAAACATTTAATGAAGGAGCCTCTACTGCATCACTGGGCAAGGAATTCCATAGATTCACAACCCTTTGGGTGAAGAGGTTCCGCCTAAACTCAGTCCTAAATTTACTTCCCCTTATTTTGAGGCTATGCCCCCAAGTTCTGCTTTCACCCTCCAGTGGAAACAACCTGCCGGCATCTATCCTATCTATTCCCTTCATAGTTTTATATGTTTCTATAAGATCCCCCCTCATCCTTCTAAATTCCAACGAGTACAGTCCCAGTCTACTCAACCTCTCCTCATAATCCAACCCCTTCAGCTCTGAGATTAACCTAGTGAATCTCCTCTGCACACCCTCCAGTGCCAGTACGCCCTTTCTCAAGTAAGGAGACCAAAACTGAACACAATACTCCAGGTGTGGCCTCACTAACACCTTATACAATTGCAGCATAACCTCCCTAGTCTTAAACTCCATCCCTCTAGCAATGAAGGACAAAATTCCATTTGCCTTCTTAATCACCAGTTGCACATGTAAACCAACTTTTTGCGACTCATGCACTAGCACACCCAGGTCTCTCTGCACAGCAGCATGTTTTAATATTTTATCATTTAAATAATAATCCCTTTTGCTGTTATTCTACAAAATGCATAACCTCACATTTGTCAACATTGTATTCCATCTGCCAGACCATAGCCCATTCACTTAGCCTATCCACATCCCTCTGCAGACTTCCAGTATCCTCTGCACTTTTTGCTTTACCACTTATCTTAGTAGCATCTGCAAACTTGGACACATTGCCCTTGGTCCCAACTCCAAATCATCTATGTCAATTGTGAACAGTTGTGGGCCCAACACTGATCCCTGAGGGACACCACTAGCTACTGATTGCCAACCAGAGAAACACATATTAATCCCCACTCTTTGCTTTCTATTAATTAACCAATCCTCTATCCATGCTACTACTTTCCCCTTAATGCCATGCATCTTTATCTTATGCAGCAACCTTTTGTTTGGCACCTTGTCAAAGGCTTTCTGGAAATCCAGATATACCACATCCATTGGCTCCCCGTTATCTACCGCACTGGTAATGTCCTGGAAGAGTATTCAGTTTGGTGGTGTGTGAGCATGGAGAGTTCTGCTTGTGTCACATAAGTAATCTCACAGCAGGTAGAACATCTGGTTGCAAAAAACCTCATTAAGCATTACTTCCATCTCCATCAGACAATGATGAACCCCATTGACCTGGGCTCACCAGCTTGGTCAGCTAAAGAAAGGTCCCCTGTGAAAAATGATGCCGGCAAGTGAATTGCATGTAGATATCCATGTGGAGCATGTCACCTCAGCTTTCCAGATTCCAAGCCCGCAAGTTTTATGATGAGACCGGTTCCATCCTTTATTCATCAGCTTCTTTCAAACTGTATGGGCTGAGTACTGACCAGCTCCACCCCTCTATAATTCAATAGGTAAATCACAATATCTGATCATACTCCTCTTGAATGGAACAATTAAAATCTATGGGGGGGGGCGCGGGTTTCAAAGCGCCCCCACAGTCCATTTCCCGGCAGCAGGAGGTAGCCCGTCATTGGCCAACAACGGGATCTTCTGGTCGCACCGCCGTCAATGGGATTTCTCATTGAATCCACCCCTCCCCTATCCCCACCGGGAAACCCGCGGCGGGGGTCCACGGGACCAGAAGAATGGCGAGAACGGCCAGAAAACCCCGCCCCCTTTTTCTTTCAATTGTTCAAAGACACTGGGGCATAAATTCAACATTTTTGTGCTTCTTTTACAGGCGTAACCATGATAACGATGAATGTAAACAAAAAGAGTTGTGTGTCAGTTTTGCGCATGCATTCAGACTGGGGTTGAATTTGTGTGGACAAGCTGTCTGAGTGCTTGGTAGAAATAAGCGGCGATATTATTCTAGTACTAAAATGGCAACCCGTGCCGATTTGAGAACCCAATCGTTAAATTCATTTAAAATAGTCAGAGTTGTCCTGTGCAAGTTGCCAGGTTCTGCAGTGGCCTAACCAGTAGGTGTTAAAGTGGTGTGCAAGTTGTTATAACTTGTATTGTGGAATCAAGAGTAGGACTGCCTCCACGTTATTACTGCAGTTCGCAGCTGGCTCAAAATAAATGTCTTTCTGATTGTCTTACCATCCACACCTCCCTCTTTTTAACCCCAGGTTGGGCTAGTATCCAAGCGTCACTGAACGTGAAGGGTCCAGACTGGTGAGCTGGTTGAGGCATCTGATTGGCATTTACAGCTCGTCGGATTTATTCCAATAAGACTGCAGGGTGAATGAGGGGTAGTTCTGTCTGTTATGGTGTGCAAATCCAGTGGACCTACCCTCATTGGCTCCAGGTTGAGCAAAATCTAGATTTTAAAATTCTCATCCTTGTCATCAAATCTCTCTATGGCTGTTCCCCTCCCTATCTCCGTAATCTCCTCCACATCACAACTTTCCAACATACCTGCACTACTCTAATTTTGGTCTCTTATGCATTCTTA
This sequence comes from Scyliorhinus torazame, assembly GCF_047496885.1. NCBI lineage: Eukaryota > Metazoa > Chordata > Chondrichthyes > Carcharhiniformes > Scyliorhinidae > Scyliorhinus > Scyliorhinus torazame. Next base: position 263,083,675 of record NC_092713.1, read on the forward strand.
ATTTTAATTGGTGGCTGTGGCCTCAGTAGGTCCCAAGTCCTGGAATTCCCTCCCTATCATTGCCGAATAGAAAAGCAATAGTTGTAGGAGATTCAATGGTTAGGGGAATAGATAGGAGATTCTGTGGTCGCGAACGAGACTCCCGGAAGGTATGTTGCCTCCCGGGTGCCAGGGCCAGGGATGTCTCGGATCGTGTCTTCAGGATCCTTAAGGGGGAGGGAGAGCAGCCAGAAGTCGTGGTGCACATTGGTACCAACGACATAGGTAGGAAAAGGGGTGTGGAGGTAATAAACAAGTTTAGGGAGTTAGGCTGGAAGTTAAAAGCCAGGACCGACAGAGTTGTCATCTCTGGTTTGTTGCCGGTGCCACGTGATAGCGAGGCTAGGAATAGGGAGAGAGTGCAGTTGAACACGTGGCTGCAGGAATGGTGTAGGAGGGAGGGCTTCAGGTATTTGGTTAATTGGAGCGCATTCTGGGGAAGGTGGGACCTGTACAAGCAGGACGGGTTACATCTGAACCAGAGGGGCACCAATATCCTGGGAGGGAGGTTTTCTAGTACTCTTCGGGAGGGTTTAAACTAATTTGGCAGGGGAATGGGAACCAGATTTGTAGTCCAGCAACTAAGGTAGCCGATATTCAGGACGCCAAAGCGTGTAATGATGCAGTGGGGAAGGGAACACTGACAAAGGAGAGTACTTGCAGGCACGGAGATGGGTTGAAGTGTGCATACTTCAACGCAAGAAGCATCAGGAATAAGGTGGGTGAACTTAAGGCATGGATCAGTACTTGGGACTACGATGTGGTGGCCATCACGGAAACTTGGATAGAAGAGGGGCAGAAATGGTTGTTGGAGGTCCCTGGTTATAGATGAATCAATAAGATTAGGGAGGGTGGTAAAAGAGGTGGGGGGGTGGCATTGTTAATTAGAGATAGTATAACAGCTGCAGAAAGGCAGTTCGAGGAGTATCACCCTAATGAGGTAGTATGGGTTGAAGTCAGAAATAGGAAAGGAGCAGTCACCTTGTTAGGAGTTTTCTATAGGCCCCCCAATAGTAGCAGAGATGTGGAGGAACAGATTGGGAAACAGATTTTGGAAAGGTGCAGAAGTCACAGGGTAGTAGTCATGGCTGACTTTAACTTCCCAAATATTGAGTGGAAACTCTTTAGATCAAATAGTTTGGTTGGGGTGGTGTTTGTGCAGTGTGTCCAGGAAGCTTTTCTAACACAGTATGTAGATTGTCCGACCAGAGGAGGGGCAATATTGGATTTAGTTTTTGGTAATGAACCAGGGCAAGTGATAGATTTGTTAGTGGGGGAGCACTTTGGAGATAGTGACCACAATTCTGTGACTTTCACTTTAGTAATGGAGAGGTGCGTGCAACAGGGCAAGGTTTACAATTGGGGGAAGGGTAAATACGATGTTGTCAGACAAGGATTGAAGTGAATAAGTTGGGAATATAGGCTATCAGGGAAGGACACAAGTGAAATGTGGAACTTGTTCAAGGAACAGGTACTACGTGTCCTTGATATGTATGTCCCTGTCAGGCAGGGAAGAGATGGTCGAGTGAGGGACCCATGGCTGACAAGAGAGGTTGAATGTCTTGTTAAGAGGAAAAAGGAGACTTATGTAAGGCTGAGGAAACAAGGTTCAGACAGGGCATTGGAGGGATACAAGATAGCCAGGAGGGAACTGAAGAAAGGGATTAGGAGAGCTAAGAGAGGGCATGAACAATCTTTGGTGGGTAGGATCAAGGAAAACCCCAAGGCCTTTTACACATATGTGAGAAATATGAGAATGACGAGAGCGAGAGTAGGTCCGATCAAGGACAGTAGCGGGAGATTGTGTATTGAGTCTGAAGAGATAGGAGAGGTCTTGAACGAGTGCTTTTCTTCTGTATTTACAAATGAGAGGGGCGATATTGTTGGAGAGGACAGTGTGAAACAGACTGGTAAGCTCGAGGAAATACTTGTTAGGAAGGAAGATGGGTTGGGCATTTTGAAAAACTTGAGGATAGACAAGTCCCCCGGGCCTGACGGGATATATACAAGGATTCTATGGGAAGCAAGAGATGAAATTGCAGAGCCATTGGCAATGATCTTTCCGTCCTCGCTGTCAACAGGGGTGGTACCAGGGGATTGGAGAGTGGCGAATGTCGTGCCCCTGTTCAAAAAAGAGACTAGGGATAACCCTGGGAATTACAGGCCAGTTAGTCTTACTTCGGTGGTAGGCAAAGTAATGGAAAGGGTACTGAAGGATAGGATTTCTGAGCATCTGGAAAGACACTGCTTGATTAGGGATAGTCAGCACGGATTTGTGAGGGGTAGGTCTTGCCTTACAAATCTTATTGAATTCTTTGAGGAGGTGACCAAGCATGTGGATGAAGGTAAAGCAGTGGCTGTAGTGTACATGGATTTTAGTGAGGCATTTGATAAGGTTCCCCATGGTAGGCTTCTGCAGAAAGTAAGGAGGCATGGGATAGTGGGAAATTTGGCCAGTTGGATAACGAACTGGCTAACCGATAGAAGTCAGAGAGCGATGGTGGATAGCAAATATTCAGCCTGGATCCCAGTTACCAGTGGCGTACCGCAGAGATCAGTTCTGGGTCCTGTGCTGTTTGTGATTTTCATTAATGACTTGGATGAGGGAGTTGAAGGGTGGGACAGTAAATTTGCAGATGATACGAAGATTGGTGGAGTTGTGGATAGTAAGGAGGGCTGTTGTCAGCTGCAAAGAGACATAGATAGGATGCAGAGCTGGGCTGAGAAGTGGCAGATGGAGTTTAACCCTGAAAAGTGTGAGGTTATCCATTTTGGAAGGACAAATATGAATGCGGAATACAGGGTTAACGGTAGAGTTCTTGGCAATGTGGAGGAGCAGAGAGATCTTGGGGTCTATGTTCATACATCTTTGAAAGTTGCCACTCAAGTGGATAGAGCTGTGAAGAAGGCCTATGGTGTGCTCGCGTTCATTAACAGAGGGATTGAATTTAAGAGCCGTGAGGTGATGATGCAGCTGTACAAAACTTTGGTAAGGCCACATTTGGAGTACTGTGTACAGTTCTGGTCACCTCATTTTAGGAAGGATGTGGAAGCTTTGGAAAAGGTGCAAAGAAGATTTACCAGGCTGTTACCTGGAATGGAGAGTAGGTCTTACGAGAAAAGGTTGAGGGTGCTAGGCCTTTTCTCATTAGAACGGAGAAGGATGAGGGGCGACTTGATAGAGGTTTATAAAATGATCAGGGGAATAGATAGAGTAGACAGTCAGAGACTTTTTCCCCGGGTGGAACAAACCATTACAAGGGGACATAAATTTAAGGTGAAAGGTGGAAGATATAGGAGGGCTATCAGAGGTAGGCTCTTTACCCAGAGAGTAGTGGGGGCATGGAATGCACTGCCTGTGGAAGTAGTTGAGTCAGAAACATTAGGGACCTTCAAGCAGCTATTGGATAGGTACATGGATTATGGTAAAATGATATAGTGTAGATTTATTTGTTCTTAAGGGCAGCACGGTAGCATTGTGGATAGCACAATTGCTTCACAGCTCCAGGGTCCCAGGTTCGATTCCGGCTTGGGTCACTGTCTGTGCGGAGTCTGCACGTCCTCCCCGTGTCTGCGTGGGTTTCCTCCGGGTGCTCCGGTTTCCTCCCACAGTCCAAAGATGTGCAGGGTAGGTGGATTGGCCATGATAAATTGCCCTTAGTGTCCAAAATTGCCCTTGGTGTTGGGTGGAGGTGTTGAGTTTGGGTAGGGTGCTCTTTCCAAGAGCCAGTGCAGACTCAGGGGGCCGAATGGCCTCCTTCTGTACTGTAAATTCAATGATAATCTATGATTAATCTAGGACAAAGGTTCGGCACAACATCGTGGGCCGAAGGGCCTGTTCTGTGCTGTATTTTCTATGTTCTCTACCCCGCTTTCCTCCTGTAAGATACTTCTTTAAACCTACCTCTGATCAAGCTTTTGGACAATTTGGCCTTAAATCTCCTTATGTGGCTCAGCATCATACTTTGTTTTATGCTTCTTTGACGTGTTTTGGGATGCTTCATTATGTTAAAAGTGCTATAGAAATACACGTTGATGCTGTTGTATGTGTAATCATGTAATAAGACGCTATTCAATTTAGGCCCAGTTCCTTCAACTCTCTCTTTCTTTTGCAAATGTAATCAACGGTTACCACCGCTGGGGTAAAAACAGCTTGCATAGCTGACAGAGGAGCCTTGAAGTTATATATAACCAGCAAATGAACACCAGGCATTGCAATCAACACTGAAAGATTAGTACAGGCTGGTGTTGAAAGCTCACTTAATGAATGTAGACGTCGATGAATGATACACATTTAAAGGTGCATTGGCCAAAACCAACATTCTTTTTTGCTGTCAAGTCATGTTGCAAATTTCTCGTGCTGGTGCCAGATCCAGTATTCTAAGCTCAATTTTGTAACAGTTTAACACTGGTTCCAGCTTGAAGAAGAACAAACTATGCAGGAATTGAGTGTTGGATTCAGTGCTGTCTTGGGTCAGAATTTGCATGAAAATATTCAACAAATTTTAATTAATTGTTCAGAAGCTTGTTTTTGAAAACTCACCACTATTCTTAGAAGTCCCCTTATACCAAAAAGGGCCGACATTCTAAATGGTAATCAGGGATTCTCACTCCCCGACTCCGATGCAGGCTTCAGTGGGTGCTATTCAGGTCAAACTATGTTTTCAAGTTATCCCCTGGTATAACCCATACCTTCACCGAATATTTCATCTACTTACCACTTATTAGCATCGATCCTGGGTCCCGCATTGCTAAGTAAGTAAAGTAGACTTTGGAATAACCACTATTTCAGGTTAAATTAAGTTATTTTATTATTATATTTTTTCTTTTAAAAGTTGCAAATACTTTCTTTACAGAAAGGAAAAAGATCTTGCTTCTGGATCCTTCTGGTTGGTTGAAGGGACCTTCAGGCCCACCTTGACAATCAATCTTCTTTTAAAGTCTGGTGTTCTTTAGATGTATTCGCTGATGAGCTCGGTTGCTGTGTCCTATCTTTCCCATGTACCGAGCTGTGAGAGCTGACTCAGCTGGCTATCTCTGAGCTGACTGTGGCTACTCTTTAAATTCAAGTCTTCCTTAGATGTATTAGCTATTTTAGCTCGGCTGCTATGTCCTGTCTCTTTCCCATGGCCGAGCTGACTGTAATCTGACTCTGATTCTGCACCTCTCTCTGAGTTCTGGTTCTGGTTCTGGTAGTTCCTGCCCTGGTCTCTGGGTTTATATATTTTTCTAACAGTTATCTAGTTTTTACGACTTTATTGTAAAGTAACATTTTTCACTTTGATTGTAAAAAGTATCTTTGATCTAAACATTCAAATCCAACTAAGTACTCATTTTGACATGACTTCATCTCATAGATCTGATTACATTGTTTCCTTTGTTATGTTAAAAATGCTTTGACTTCAAGAGCTGTGAATTTTAATTCCTGTCATTTCTATAGTTTTATTTTCCAATTGTGTCCTCAGCTCAATTTTGACTTTGATTTTGGCTTTGAATTATGTTTCTCGTCGACTGATAGTCTCCAGTTTTCTTTAATTTACCTGGTATTAGCAAAATTTCATACCTAGAATTGTCACCAAATTCAACTGAACCTTTTCTTTTCCTTTCCAGATGCTACTAAGATAGTTACTTTCAATGAAGGTGTGAGCCATTGTTTTTGGTTTCATTCAAAATCCTGTTTGTCTTGTTTGCTAAGCCTGCTTGACCAAGGATATCTGCATTTTACAATCCTGCTCCCGAGGAGCTGCTGTTAACCCTTTGTGGGATCTTTCCCTGTATTCTCTCATGTTTCTTTCAGACCAGATATTGCCAGACCTCCATGTTTCAAATGACACATCTTTCCATATTTTCAATTACAAGCTACACAGTGCAATATTCTTCAAAGACCGGATAACAACTGTATTCTTTACACTTACAGCAACAAAATTCATATATTACAATTCTTTTATGATTCTTTAAGATTCTATAATCTGCTTCGGGAAATTTTTAACATGAATGAGGAGTCTCCCGATTACAGTAAAAGGTCATGTGAGAAGCACAAATCAAGTCCTAAATAGTGTTTGATGTAGTAAAGGAACAATGGGTGCCATTTGCTGACAGAATGAGTGCCTAAGATTCACAGAATTCTTCAATAACTTGTCTGCCACCTTGTGATGAAGTTCTGTTACAGCAGCTGCAAACATTTTCATCATCCAGTGATGCCGATGCTCAAAACGGTTGTGCTTAACAAAATGACATTCAACCGAAAGACAAGGAAACATGTAGCGTCGTATGGACAATTATGGATACAAGTGAGATTAAACACCAAGGAACAGGCCAGCGAGAACGCAACCTAATTTTCAAGACTGTGACATCCATATTATCGATGTAAAAGACATAGGCACCTGGCTAAAAGTGCGTCTTGCAAATTAATGTTTAAGGATCACCAAGGGAAACGTAAGTGAGTCTCCCAGCGACATGAGTGCAGAAAGACTTGCATTTACATGCCACCTTCCACAACCAAAGTCTGTCCCAAACCGCTTTACAGATAATGAAGAACTTTAATGAAGTGTACATATTGCTGTAATACAGGAAATGTTGCAGACAACTTGCTGCAGGCCAAGTTTCTATGACATCCCCTCTTACACTTCTAAACTCCAATGAATATAATCCTAACTGATTTACTCTCTCCTCATATGACAGTCCTGCCATCCCAAGAATCAGCCTTTGCTGCACTCCCTCCAAAGCAAGAACAATAATAAAGGCAGTTAAAAAGTTATGAGGACAGAGTTAGCCAAGGTGAACTGGGTAAATAGATTGGAAGGTGTTGTGTCCGGTTTTCAATGTCGAGCACAAAATACACAGAACTGCTTGTGACTTGTCCAAACCAGGATCTTTATTAATGCACATGTGGTAAGGGAACAAATGATCTGATACAGAGCAAGTTATCATGGAGTTCCTTTATGCTCCCCTGGGTCTACACCTATGCAGACTGTCCTCATGTATGTCTTGTAACCTTCATAGGATCAGCGGATTTGCCCTCACTTATATCTGAGTGCCTTGTCACATGACCACTGTCTCGACGGCATGGTGGATCTGTATCGCCGCCTGCTGGTTGGAGGTCGCACCACCATCTCTACAATATTGTTTACAGGCACATCACCACAGAAGGTAGGGCAGTAGAGAAGCTGTGACAGACATTTATGGAGATATTTTATTATTCTCAGCAAAGACATATCCCATTGAGAAAGAAAGATTCTATGAGAAGAATGCACCATCCATGGCTAACCAAAGAAATTAAGGATTGCATCAAATTGAATGAAAAAGCATGCAATGCTGTGAAGATTAGAGGATGATCAGAATATTGGGCATAATTCAAAAGCCAGCAGAGAGTGATGAAAAAAAGGAGTGAGAAATTAGAATATGAGAGAAAGTTATCTACAAATATAGGGGTGGGGGGGGGGGGGGGGTGGGGGTTGCGCCCATTTTTGCTGCAAGTGAAAACAGCGATGTGGATGTAAAGTCCCACGAGAGTCGGGTAACGATATTCTTGCTGGCGAGATCTGATTTCCTGATTTTCCCCATCCCTCACCAGTGATGTAATGAAGTTCCTGCCCACAAAGGGCGGGAACCTCATTTAAATACATTTTAATACATTTAAGTATTATTTTTTATATTTTATTGAGACATTATCATAAAAAACAAGAAGAAGCAAAATCACACAACATTATAAATAACCAACACCCACAATCCCCCGCTCCCCACTCGGGCCCCCTTCTCCCATCCTGCCTTCCTCATTTTAACCCCCTTCCCCTAGTCACTGGTCTATCAGGGAAGCAAAGGTCAAGACATCAGCACCTCTCTCTTCACAACATCCCAAACCTGCAGGTACCTGATACCATTCCCTTTGGGCAGCTCATACTCTTCCTTCAGATCCTCCAATTTTGTGAAACTGTCCCTTATAAACAGGTCACGGAATCGCTTAATCCCTGCCTGCTGCCACCCCCAAAACCTCGCATCGAACCCCCCTGGTGCAAACCTATGATTGTCACAGATCGGTGCCCACACCGAGGCACCCTGCAGTCCCATATGCTGCCCCAACACCCTCAAGGCCGACACTGACACTGGGCTCACGGAGTGCCTGGTTGGCGAGAACGGCAGAGGCGCTGTTAACAATGGCCTTAAGCGCATTCCCCTACAAGAGAGCTGCCTCCATCCGCCCCCATGCCGACCCCTCCCCCACAGCCCATTTCCTAACCATGGCGATGTTCGTAGGCCAGTAGTAGTTCATTATATTCGGCAATGCCAACCTCCTCCCCTCCTCGTCCCCACTCCAAAAAAGCCTTTTTGACCCACGGGGTCTTCCCCGCCCATACAAACCCAGAGATCAACGTGTTAATCTTTTTAATGAATGGCTTTGAGACAAATATCAGGAGGTTCTGAAACATGAACAGGAACCTCGGACGCCAGGAGGGGCGTTTCCCACTTATCGTGGTGCGCGGCCATGGGCCCAGCCTGTTGGGTCGGGACTGGTTGCGCCATTTGCGGTTGCAATGGCAGCACATCCTCCAAACAGTTTCTGAAGGGTTCATAAACTACAGGGGTCATTGTAGTTCCTGCAATGTCCACTGGTTCCCCCGTGTAGGTGGCCAACCTGGCCTGTGAGTCGGTTAATGTAAGGGCCTGTATACCCTGCTTGATGCGGTCGAATGTCCTCTGGGCGATCACGGAGACCGCTGCGCCAGTATCCAATTCCATCTCAAGCGGGTGTCCATTGACCCATACTGTCACCTTAATGGGGGCCACACGGGGAGCTGCCACACAATGCAGCTGCAGGCAGTCATCCTCCGTCTCCACGTCCTCAGGAGTAGTCGCCGCAGGTTCATCCACATGGAAGGTACGGCCCCTGGGCTGATCCCATCTTCGTCGCCAGTTCTGTGAGGGCCACGAAGAATCCAGCATGAGTTTTAAGGATACAAAGTAATAACATTTAGTTACAATAACATATATATATAACAGCAGCAGCAACATCCCTTGCTGCACACTCTTTCCTGCTGGTTCCAAACTGGCCAGCTTTATTTATACTTGGAGTTTACTAATGGTTTCTCCGCCCCCCTCATTGGGGAAGCTCATACTCCCACAGGATTGTGGGATTGTCATTAGTCCCCAGCCAATGTTAAGCAGGCAGGTTATAACAGGGGCTGGCATATAAGGGTTGTACTTCAGTTGTACAGACCCTTCGCCAGGCATCATCTGGAGCACTGCATTTAGTTTTGGGCACCACACCTCAGGAAAGGATAGGTTATATTCCCTTGATTTTGGAAGATCAAAGTGTAATGTTGAAAGATTTTGATACGGTAAATTGAGAGAAACTGTTTCCTTCAGCGGGAGAAACCTGAAATTAGAACAAGGCCATTCAGGAGTAAAATCAGAAGAAAGTTTTTTTTTAAATACACCCCTGAGGTATAGAAGAGGTGATCCTCCTGCCCACACACATGGGATAGTAGCTATTTAGAACCCTTGCCCCAAAAGGCTATGGATGCTGGGACCATTGGCGTTTTCAGTAATATTTTTGTTAGGTGACTGTAGCAATTGGAGTTGAGGTTCAGATCAGCCATGATCTAATTGAATGGGAAGGCAGGCTGATGGCCTACACTTGTTCCCAAGTACCTATTTCAGCCAATGTAGCAGTAGGGTGTTACATTTGGCTGCAGCACCCCAGAACCAGGCAAAGAGCAACGGGAAGAGCGAGGCACCCCTGCCTTGTCCCCCAATGCAGTCCAAAATATTCCAAACTCACCTAATTTATCCGCACACTTGCGATCAGTGCCTTGTACAGCAACCGGACCCAGTCCACAAACCTCTGCCCGAACCCAAACCGCCCCAGCACCTTTCACAGATATTCTCACTCCACCCGGTTGAAACCCTTCTCCGCATCCATTACACAGCCACAACCACCTCCTGCCCCTCCGGGGGCATCATGATTACATTGAGCAGCCTCCTCACATTCGCAGACAACTGTCTCCCTTTCAGAAACCCCGTTTGGTCCACGCCTATCACCCCCAGGACTCAGCCCTCAATTCGCGAAGCCAACACCTTTGCCAGCAACTTGGCATCTACATTCAATAGTGATATCGGATGGTAGGACGCACACTGCTTCGGATCTTTGTCCTTTTTCAATATCAGCGAGATGGCAGCCTGTGATAGTGTAGGGGGCGCTCTCCCCTCTCCCTAGACTCATTGTATACCCTCACCAAGAGTGACCCCAGGTTTTCTCAAAACAATTTATAAAACTCTGCCGAGAACACACCTGCGCCTGGGGCCTTCCCGGCCTGCATCGCCCCCATACTCTCCATCACCTCCCTCAGCCCAACTGGGGCCCCCAATCCTGCACCAACTCCTCGTCCACCCTGGGAAACTCCAGCCCATCCAAGGACCGCTACATCCTCTCCCCTCTGGCTGGGAGCCTCTGACCCATACAATCTCCTGTAAAAGGCCTCAAACGCCCCATTCACCCACACCGGGTCCAACACCACCCTTCCCATCTCGTCCTTTACTCTGCCAATCTCCCTCGCCGCCTCCTGCTTCCTCAGCTGGTGGGTCAGCATCCTACTCGCCTTCTCACCATACTCATATACTGCCCCCCTGGCCCTCCGCAGCTCCCCCATCGCCTTCTCTGTGGACACTAATCCAAATTCCATCTGGAGCCTCTGCACCTCCTTCAATAACCCTGCCTCTGGGGCTTTCAAATACCTTCATCCACCCTCAGAATCTCCTCTACCAGCCTTGCCATCTCTGCCCGTTCCGCCTTCTCCCCATGTGCCCGAGTTGAAATAAACACCTCCGAACCTCCCCCTTGTGTGCCTCCCACAGCATGGTGGCCATGACATCCCCCATGTCATTGAGCCCCATGAATGGCAGCCTTCACCCGCTCACACATCTCCTCATCCGCCAACAAACCCATATCCAGCCTCCACTGCAGGTGCTGCCATCCCTGGTCCACCTGCAAATCCACCCAGTGCGGCGTGTGGTCAGAGACCTCAATCGCCGAATAGTCTGAGTCGACCACCCCTGCCAACAACGTCCTGTGCACCACAAAAAAGTTAATCCAGGAGTAGACCCGGTGCGCATGGGAGAAATATGAAAATTCCTTCACCCTCGGCCTCCCAAACCTCCACAGGTCCACCTGCCCCGACGCTCCACAAACCCCTTCAGCTCCTTTGCCACTGCCGACACCTTCCCTGACCTTGGGCTCACTGGTCCACATTTGGCTCTATCGCCATATTAAAATCTGCCCCCCGCCATGATCAACTGGTCAGAAATCTTCCCCAGCACCTGCCTCATGAAGCCTACATCATCCCAATTTGGGGCATAGACGTTTACCAGGACCACCGGCATCCCTTCCAGCTTCCCACTCACCATCACGAACCTCCCCCCACCCCCCCCCCCGAATCTGCCACAATGCTCCCCATCTCGAACGTCACCCGCTTATTCACCAGCCAACCCCTCTCACCTTCATGTCCAGTCCCGAGTGGAACACCTACCCCACCCATCATTTCCTCAACCTTGTCTGCCCCCCTATCTTCAGACTCCTCAGGTGCGTGAACGCACTTGACCGCTCGACTGGCACAGTCACCCCCTCACGTTCCACGTGACCAGCCTGGTCGGGGGGCTCCCCACACCCCTCAATGCCGATCAGCCTTATCCCTTTTTGGGCCAGCCCCTGGCCTGTGTCACACGACCGTTCAGCCCACCTTCGGATGTCCACCGTCATCACTCCCTTTCCAGCTACGCCACACCAACTATACCCTTGTCGGCACCCCTCCTCCCTCTCCCCACAAACAAAACAGCAACCCATCCCCTCCCCTACGTCTGGCTCCTGACAACTTCCCACTGCACTCCCGTTAACTAGCCCGCCCAGCTAGTTAATGATGAACCCCGCTCAATGCCTCCAAACCCCCTACCCTCCCAATTCCCCACTCCCCACCATCCATGCACCCCCAAAAAGCAGACATGCTCACAAACTCCTCCAATGTTCAATTACCTCCTTCTCCTGCCATTCCATTGTCCCTCATAAACTCCGTTGCCTCCTCTGGAGTGCCAAAACAATAGTCAGGCTTCCGAAAAGTCACCCAGAGGCGTGCCGGGTACAGCACTCCAAACTTCACCTCCTTCTTAAAGAGGGCAGCCTTGACCCAATTAAACCTGGTCCTCCTCTTCGCCTGTTCTGCACCCAGGTCTTGGTACACCCGCAGCTCGTTCCCTTCCCAGGTGCATTTCCTCGTCTGCCTTCCCCACCGAAGAATCTTCACTTTGTCCAAGAAGTGGTGCAGTTGCACCATCATCGACCACGGCGGCTCACCCGCTTGCTGTTCGTCATCAGCGGCCTGTGTGTTCGGTTGACCTCCAGGGGCCGACAAAGGCCCCCTCCCCGATCAGCTGCTTCAACATTTCCCTCCCCTCATTGAATATTAATAATAATAATAACTTATTGTCACAAGTAGGCTTCAATGAAGTTACTGTGAAAAGCCCCTAGTCGCCACATTCCAGTGTCTGTTCGGGGAGGCCGGTACGGGAATTGAACCCGCGCTGCTGCCTTGTTCTGTATTACAAGCCAGCTGTTTAGCCCACTGAGCTAAACTAGCCATGCTGAAGTGATGTCGGCAAGGTTTACAACATGTACATAAGAACAGGATTCAGTTGACTTCCAGTGACGGTCATGGTGTGAGTAGTCGCACATAGGGCAGTTCCTGCTCGAAGGCATAGGAAAGAGCTCTTTTTACCCATTATGGGGGGAATTTTGACAAAAAGCTGTAGTTGAACGTCGGAAGAGTTTTTTTCCCCCAGGAGTGGATGTCCGCTGGTTACCAAACCCGGCGGAAGATGGTGAGAGACCTGGCCAGAGAGTTGGCGCAGCAGCTGGTGTAAGGATGGCGGCGGTGGAAGGGCTGGTGCAAGGTGTCCCAAATGGAGCAGTTGATGGCTTTTATTGCGGAGGAATTCCACCAGCAGAGTAAGGAGATGCAGGAGGACCGCTCGAAGGCCATCGAAGGAGCCGCGGCATCCTTGAAGAGCTTGATGGAACGGGTGAAGTAGTGCTTGGAGGTGCAGGGATCGCAAATCCGAGAGTTAGTAGGAGTTATCTCGGACCTCAGCGACCGTGTGGTGGCACTGGAGGTAGAAGTGGGGCACTTAGGAGACCTTTGCAAAACATAGAGGGCAATGGTGGAGGAGCAGGGGAACAACTCAAGAAGGCAGAACCTGCGGATAGTGGGCCTGCCTGAAGGAGCGGAAGATGTGAGTGCCATGCATACGTCTCGAAGCTGCTGGCGGAGTTGCTGGTGGAGGGGGTGCTAGATAAGGCCCCTGAAGTGGACAGAGCGTACAGAAGCCTAGATCTGGGGAGCCGCCACGGGCGATGATCGTGAGACACTCCCGCCCCCTGCCAGCACCCCTCCCTACCAAGGCGCAGAGTTCACACAGGGCAAGTGTCACTAATCTTTGACCCACCAGGCATCCAACTCAAATAATACCCATTTGTGTTCCTGCAGGAAAAGATTGTCCACAACCGTCGTGAATGAGAGAAAACAGGCAGTGGGGTGCCTGCGCTGGGGATCGTGACTCCGTACAAGGAGACTGCCATGGAGCTTGAAGGGAAGAGCAGGAGTGGGCCTGTGCTGAGAGCAAGGTTGGCCTGCAACAGAAAAGTGAGGAAACACTGCACTTTCAACCAGGTGACCAGTTTCAAGTCCAGACCTTTGAGCAGGACATGTACTAAAAACATGCCCTGGTCTTGTAGGAACATCAATCAAAGAGCCTGGCCCATCTACCAACAGTGTTCCACCGCCCACCCTTGACACCACCTCAGAGGAGGACACGGATGAAACATCACAGCTATCACCCACCATCCCAGAGCCAAGCACCTCAGTGGGTGAATTCAGCAGGTAGGCCTCTGGGTCACTACCAAGTGATTACAATACAGTTTCTGATGCAAATCAGGTGGAGTCAAGAACAGCCCAGGAATCTGACAGTGGGAGGTCTGCACGACCCGAGACAAAGCTGTGCCCCAGGCAGGCACCGTGCCTCTGGACACGTTCATCCCCCAGCTGCCGGAAATGCAAAGGCAGCGGCAGGAATACCAGGAGGGGTTGTCAGTGACATTCCTGTGACTGCAAGGCCAAATGGAGGAGTCCCAAAGCCTTCAATCGCAGGCACTGTTGCCGGCATTGGGTGGTACCCACGCCAACATTGCAAGGGTGGCATCCGCAAGGGAAGGCCTGGAGCAAGGCATCAGATCCATGGCTTGAGAACTCCGAAACGGGACTCGGTCCCTGAGGACAATTGTTGGCGGGTTTGACACCTTGGTGCAAACATTGGCAGTGCCAGATAAACTTGTAAAATTACTAGACAGGGTAGATGCAGGATGTTCCCGATGGTGGGTGTGTCCAGAACCAGGAATCACAGTCTGACGATACGATGTTGACCATTTAGGACAGAGATGAGGAGATAATTTTTCGCCCGGAGAATGGTAAACCTGTGCAATTCGCTTCAACAAGCAGTTAGACATAGCACTTAGGGCAAAGGGGGTCAAAGGATATGGGGAGAAAGCGGGATTAGTCTATTGAGCTGGATGATCAACCATGATCGTAATGAATTGTGGAGCAGGCTTGAAGGGCCAAATGGTGACCTTGTGCTGCTGTTTTCTATATTCCTATGTTTCTATGACATTGAGGCTTCTGGAACTCACTCCATTTGCCCCTCCATCCCATGGCGTAACACAGGGACCCACGAGCACCCGGAGGGAGGAGGATCTGCTGGAGCATATCTCGGTGCCTTCCACCCAGGAAAGCCTGGGAATGAAGAACCAATCTGAATCTCCCCTTCCTGATACTGGTGCAACTCAGGGGCAGCGGGCAGAGCACGGTGACACAACAACACCAGTGCACCTGATGACTAAGGTTTCTGCTACCCTCATTCCATGGTTGTGGAGCGGCCATGATGGATTGGGGATGATGGGGGCTTGTTGAGCTGCCGGACAATATGCTGATCCTACTGCATCAAGCGGGAAGGGATGAGGGAATCCGCAGCTCTCCTACCCATGCTAACCCTCGCCCCCGCCTGGTTTCCATCCTCCAACTACTCATCGGCCTCTTCCTCTCCTCCCTCCAGGAACTCCTCCTCATCCGAGGAAGTAGGACGCTCCTCCAGGCCTTCATCAGTAAAGTTGTCACACCACTGCTGAGCCAGATTTTGTAGGCCGCACCAGACCACCAAGATGCGGGAGATCCTTCGGGTACTGAAGGATCCCATCGGATCTATCGAGGTAGCAGAAGTATATCCTGAGGAGGGAATGCACTGCCTTATCACAGACCGGGTGGCGCTGCGAACCTTGTTGAATCGGGCCTCTGCTGAGATCTCTCCCTCCGTACTTGTGCCATCAGTCAAGACCTCAGAGGATATCTGCTGTCCCCTACAAGCTATTGCTGCAACCTGGGGTGGCACTCAAAAATTCCAGAGATTTGTGATTTTCCGAGGATGTAGCTGTGCGGCACTCTCCTCGGAAAGTGGGAACACGCGTGCATGAACCTCATCTGGTGGTCAGATGCCAGCAGGACATTGAAGGAGTGGAATTCTTTCCTGTTTATGAAGGGGGAAATCCCTGATGTCACGGTGAGCATAGGGCACCATGAGTACAATCGATCATCCCCTGTACCTGTGGAAGAGTACCATATCCCTCTTGTCCTGCTGGTCCTGGTTCAGGTTGAAATGAATGAAGTCCGCGGCACTTGCATAGGGTGCATCCTTCACCTCACGGATGCACTTATTGGTGGATGTCCCCATTCCCCTCCAACCCCCACCACCCCGGGAACTGTGTTGGCTTCTATTTTGGGGTCTTATCCACCCAGCCCATTAGGCCCACTTCCTTCATTCTCATCACAGCCTACCCTCCACCTCATGTGACCCATACCCGTACCTCCATGCCACAGGCAGCAGACTCACACAGGTCTGCAAGCACCTTTAAAGCAACACAGGCTGTGGGATTTAGGACCACCTACACTAGCCACGACCTCCATTCTGGTATCCGCAGACGTCCATCCCAACACACACGCACGACACCATAAATGAACAATGTTTGTCTGGATTTGTTTTCAGAAACTAAATAGTGACAGGAGATGACAATTTCTGGCTTGGGCCAGCCGACAAACACTTTCCTTGTTATTAATTGATTTAACTGAAATATCCAAGACTGCCTGTTTTTCGATTGCATAATAAAAGAAAGAGTTGTTCCTAATCCACCTCAGCAATTTCCTTCATTATCTAAGTACTTTAATCCAATAACAAATTATTCAACACTGCTGCCTCACAGTACCAGGGACTCGGGTTTGATTCCGAACCTGGGTGACTGTGTGGAGTTTGCACTTTCTCCCCGTGTCTGCCTGGGTTTCCTCCGGGAGCTCCAATTTCTTCCCATAGTCCAAAGATGTGCAGTTTAGGGGGATTGGTCAATGCTAAAATTGCCCCTTAGTGTTCAAAAGGTTAGGTGGGTGTCATGATATTCAAACACACACATCATGATAGACAGACCAACAGACCAATTAGCACACATAACACGACAGCCAATCACAGACAAGGACAGAGACAGTATAAGACAAGAAACACGACACCTGGTGGTCAGTCCATCTGGAGACCAGGACAAGGACAGGACCTGATTAACAACACACTCAGAGTCACCACGTGTGGAGTATCAAGACAGATCTGTAAATAACAAGTTGGAATAAAACAGCGTTGTACCAATTGCAACCGTGTTGGTTCATCTGTACCTCAGAGCACCCAACACCACATGATACCAGTGAGTGGATCGATACCTGCCGGCAAATCTGCCACCCTGAGCCATGGACATCAACAACAAACCGCAGCAGTTGCAAGTCGCGGGGAACCTGGGCACCAATTGGAAGCTCTTCAAGCAGCGATTTGAACTGTACATGCGAGCCAACGAAAAACAGGGTGCCTCGGACGAAACAAAGATTGCCATGCTCCTCACTACCGCAGGTCAGCATGCCATCGATGTATACAACTCCTTGGTGTTCGCGGAAGGCGAGAACCAATCCAAATATGACACGGTCCTCCTCAAGCTCGACCAGCACTTCAACGTTGAGGTAAATGAAAGCTTTGAGAGGTATATCTTTCAGCAACGCCTGCAAGGTAAGGATGAGCTCTTTCAACCCTTTCTGACGCACCTCCGCATACTCGCGCAGTCCTGCAGTTACGGCAACACCTCAGAGTCCATGATCCGGGACCAGATCGTTTTTGGCGTTGCCTCCAGTGGCCTACGCCAGCAGCTTCTTAAAATTAAAGGCCTGACCTTAGCATCTGCGGTGGAAGCCTGTGTCCTCCATGAAAATGCGACCAGCCGCTTTGCCCAATTTCAGGCGACCGAATCGGCACGGAGGGGGTCCCTAGCGATCGAATCGGCAAGCCAGGCCGCCCACGAGGCCGAACGCATCCAGGCAATCGAGTTTCTCCCGGCCCGCGGCCCGGACGAGGGCGGCCGTTTTGCGCGCTTTTCGAGGTCTCCCGCGCTTGTGCGCGCCAAAACCAACGGCAACATCGTGGGACGCTCTGCGCAGGCGCGCCCGATGCAAGACCGAACTGCGCATGCGCAGTGGCGTAACGAACGCCGTGACGTCATGACGTGCGGCAACTGTGGAGCTGCACATTTAAAAGGGCAATGTCCTGCAAAAAAACGACAATGCCTACGCTGTGGCAGGATGGGCCACTACGCTGCCTACTGTCGAGCGGTTCAACCGATGGATCCTCCACATCTCCGACAACCTCGCAGACACGTGCGGACCGTCCAGCCCACACATCAGGACATCCAACCCAACGACACAGATGACCAAGATGCCTTCCGGGTTGCGGTCATTGATGTGAACCGCGTCAACACCATCAATCCGGCCGATGAATGGAATGCCACCCTGACGGTCAACCGATCGCAGATCACTTTCCGCCTGGACACTGGCGCATCCGCCAACCTCATAGCATATTCAGCATTCCATGCCATGAAGGTCAGACCACCTATCAGCCATCCCGGTGCAAGATGGTCGACTACAACGGGAACGTTATCCCGGCCATGGGATCCTGCCAGCTCCAGGTGACACACAAAACACACACGGCCACACTCTCATTTGAAATAGTTGGCTCATCGAAGGATTCCTTGCTGGGCGCACAGGCATGTAAGGCTCTCCACCTTGTACAGCGAATTCTGTCTCTCTCTCCAGACGACACATCTGACTTCCCGGATGCTGAGTTCAAGGCACATCTCTAATCGCTCCTCGCTCACAACCAGGGGGCATTTGAAGGCATGGGAACACTGCCATACACATACAAAATTCGCCTCAAACCAGACGCCATCCCGGTCGTTCACGCACCTCGCAGGGTTCCTGCGCCACTTAAAGACCGCCTCAAGCTGCAGCTGCAGGATCTCCAGGACCAAGGGGTCCTATCCAGGGTCACGGAGCCCACGCCATGGGTCAGCTCCATGGTGTGTGTCAAGAAGCCCTCTGGCGAGCTCCGCATCTGTATAGACCCTAAAGACCTAAATAATAACATTATGCGGGAACATTATCCCATACCTAAACGGGAGGAAATCACCAGTGAAATGGCCCAAGCCAAGATATTCATCAAATTGGATGCTTCGAAAGGATTTTGGCAGATCCAACTGGACCCGTCCAGCCGAAAGCTATGCACCTTTAACACCCCTTTCGGCAGATTCTGCTACAACCGGATGCCATTTGGCATCATCTCGGCATCCGAGGTCTTCCACAGAATCATGGAGCAGATGATGGAAGGCATCGAAGGGGTGCGTGTATATGTGGACGATGTCATCATCTGGTCCACCACACCGCAGGAGCACATACATCGTTTCCAACGCGTCTTTGCCCGCATACGGGAAAATGGCCTGCGCCTCAACCGAGCCAAGTGTGCCTTTGGCCAGACCGAATTGAAGTTCCTGGGGGACCACATCTCCCGGTCAGGGGTCCATCCGGATGCAGACAAGGTGAGCGCCATCACAGACATGCCGCGGCCGGCCGACAAGAAGGCTGTACTACGATTCCTGGGCATGGTCAACTTCCTTGGGAAATTCATTCCCAACCTTGCCTCCCACACAACGGCTCTGCGCCATCTCGTTAAAAAATCTACAGACTTCCAGTGGCAACATACACACCAGCTGGAATGGGAGAAGCTCAAACACAAACTTGCCTCGGCACCAGTGTTGGCGTACTTCGACACGTCTCGTCCCACCAAAATCTCAACTGATGCCAGCCAGTCCGGCATTGGAGCAGTGCTCCTGCAGAGGGATGACACGTCGTCATGGGCCCCAGTTGCCTATGCATCACGGGCTATGACCCCCACAGAGCAGCGCTACACGCAAATCGAAAAAGAATGCCTGGGCTTGCTAACTGGTTTGGACAAGTTCCACGATTATGTATACGGTCTTCCACGATTCACGGTCGAAACTGACCACCGCCCCCTGGTCAACATAATAAACAAAGACCTGAACGACATGACCCCTCGCCTCCAGCGCATCCTACTTAAACTCAGGAGGTATGTCTTCCAACTGGTCTACACTCCAGGGAAGGACCTCATCGTGGCGGATGCCCTATCCCGAGCAGTGAGTACACCACCAGATGCGGAGGGGTTCGTATGTCAGGTCGAGGCACAGGTGGCCTTGACAGCGGCAAATCTGCCGGCTAACGACTCCAGTCTGGCCTGCATACGCAGAGAGACAGCGGCCGACCCCCTTTTACAGCGAGTGATGCGCCACATGACGGGAGGGTGGCTCAAAGGGCAGTGCCCGCAGTTCTATAATGTACGGGACGACCTAGCAACCATTGATGGGATCCTTCTGAAGCTGGACCGGATTGTGATTCCGCACAGCATGCGCCAGCTGGTTCTCGATCAAATACACGAAGGCCACTTCGGGGTCGAGAAGTGCAGACGGAGGGCCCGAGAGGCGGTATACTGGCCGGGCATCAGTGACGATATTGCCAACATGGTGCTCAACTGCACAACCTGCCAAAGGTTTCAGCCGGCGCAACCTCCTGAGACGCTTCTGCCCCATGAGCTGGTGACGTCCCCCTGGGCGAAGGTGGGTGTCGACCTCTTTCACGCGCTTGGCATGGACTATGTCATCGTAGTGGACTATTTCTCCAATTACCCAGAAGTCATACGCCTACATGATCTGACGTCGTCTGCTGTCATCAGGGCCTGCAAAGACATCTTTGCTCGCCACGGCATTCCGATGACTATCATGTCGGACAATGGGCCCTGTTTTGCCAGCCATGAATGGTCGTCCTTTGCCGCCTCATATGGCGTCACACACGTGACGTCCAACCCTCTGCATCCCCAGTCCAATGGAAAGGCGGAGAAGGGCGTTCACATTGCCAAGCGGCTCCTCTGCAAGGCTGCTGCTGCCGGATCGGACTTTCACCTCGCCCTGCTGGCCTATCGCTCGGCCCCGCTAGCCACGGGTCTCTCGCCAGCACAGCTGCTGATGGGTCGCACCCTCAGAACAACTGTGCCTTCCATCCTGGCACCAACAACAGACCATGCTCCGGTAGTGCATAAGATGCAACTGCAGCGTGATCGGCAGAAGAGTTCGTACGACACAAGGGCAACTGATGTTCCCCCCTGGCCCCTGGAGACAAAATCCGCATTCATCTACCAGATGGTGGCTGGTCAGCACCTGCCGAAGTTGTCCGTCGCGTGGCTCCCCGCTCGTTCCTGGTTCGCATGCCGGATGGATCCGTGCGTAGGCGTAATCGGCGAGCCCTTCGCCTCCTTCCACGCTCGCAACGGAACCGTACACAGACACTGGGTCCGCCACTGGTTCCTGATAGTGACTTTGTGGAGCTGCCACAGACCATGCCCCTTCTATCGCCACCCGTGGCCAGGCTCGCACCTCAGCCGGTGGTTCTCGACCCACCCTTGAGGCGGTCAACCCGAATTCGTCGCACACCTACTAGACTGGACTTATGAGACTGTTCACACGTCAAAGTTTAGCAACTATTGTATTATAACATGTTACTGTTTTATCATTCCAGATCTCGTTTGACCAGACAACACTTCAAAGTTTTTCTTTTTTGTTATGGTACAACCTCGTTAGCATGTCACACCCGACATCGCCCCATGTATATAGTTACGCTACATGTACATGCTGTAAATATCACGCACACACACTTTTAGCTGCACTCAGGACACATTCATATTTATAACCACGTAGGCACATAATCTTGTAAAAAAAGGGGGGATGCCATGATATTCAAACACACACATCATGATAGACAGACCAACAGACCAATTAGCACACATAACACGACAGCCAATCACAGACAAGGACAGAGACAGTATAAGACAAGAAACACGACACCTGGTGGTCAGTCCATCTGGAGACCAGGACAAGGACAGGACCTGATTAACAACGCACTCAGAGAGTCACCACGTGCGGAGTATCAAGACAATCTGTAAATAACAAGTTGGAATAAAACAGCGTTGTACCAATTGCAACCATGTTGGTTCATCTGTACCTCAGAGCACCCAACACCACAGTGGGGTTATGGGTACAGGGTGGGGCTTGGGCCTAGAGAGGATGCTATTTCGGAGGGTCGGTGCAGACATGATGGGCCGGATAGCGTCCTTCTGCACTGTAGGGATTCTGTGACCTGCCACAAAGTTACATAAGGCCAGAAAACAGGTGCAGGAATTGTGATGTATAATTAACCTGTCACCCATCCCTTCAATGCAGACAACGGGCACGATGCAGCGACTTTGTTGCGCCTGGCGCAGAACTGGGTGCAATGGGTGAATCGCATGAGAGCCCCAAATCTGCAAGACCTTGCCAGGGTGCCGTTTAGTCCACACAAACAGGGACAGAGCTGGGAGGTACCCTGGCACTCCCCCTAGCACCTGGGCACCTTGCCACTGCTTGTCTGGTACATTCTTATAAATAAACTATTCACCTCGCACACTGTTTAATTCACCACCAACTCTTCACTCACTGCCAAAATCTTTATCAGCCATGACTTAGATCTAACATTCATAAGTTCACCTCACCCTGACACGGTTAGCAGTATTCAAGCCTCCCACCCACATCCCCCGCAGCTTGTACACGCTTCCAGGTATTCAACCATGATAACCACTTCACATAAGCACATTGCAGCACATTTCACTCTCTCTTACAGCACACGGTGGAGCCCACCCCGGAGGCAGCAGCAGCTAACTAGCTGGAGACCAGCACAGTTGTATGTCCTTAACGAACAGGAGGAAATGGTGCTTGCCATCAGTGGAGTGGCTGTGGCCAATGGTGGAGTTCAAAGGATCATAAATGTCTGCACGCTCAGAGCTAATCCACCTGCTCACATCCCACTCAACCCCTCATCTCACAATCTCTTCAGATTTACAAGTTGTGAATGGTATAATTGTGCATCTCTTATTTTCCCCCTCCCTTGCCTCACAACAACCCTATCCTTGTGCCTTTTCACTCTGATACCCAAGAACTGCTGAGCAATGGCACGGTAGCAAGAAGTAGAAAAGGAAGAAACTGATGGTGCTGAAACAGTCACAGCCACCATCGTAGACACAGTAAAGTTCCACCATTTGTTACTTTCTCTATCATGAATATCCTTATCTACACAAAAGTCTTTGTCACCAGTTCACCCAAAGTAGGCCCAAATATTCACTTAACCACAATTGAAAGAAAGAAAAAAGTGCTTAAATAAAGCCAAAAAAACGGTGTCCTGGACCCATTTCCTGCAGTAGAAAGTACATAAGCACTGTGCGGGGATCGTCGGCAGTTGTTGACATGTGTGTGTTCCTTGTTGCTGTAATTTAATTCCTGATCTCAGTCCACCTCCACTCTCAAGTGAAGTACTGCAAGTGTGACAAAGTTTACAATTTTCTTGTTTTATTCAACAATTCCTCCAGTAAATTTCTCTTTAAATTTATTAAACACAGTTTTTATTGCCTTTGATACTTTATACATGTAAAATTTGAGGATGTCTGCAACTTATCTAATTGGCTCCCATTGGAAACTATGTTTGTCATTGGCAATTTCACCGTTTGCCACGTTTCAAGGAATGTAACACACACAAATGACAGGACTCTACTGTATTAACATTGCGAGTGTTTTAGAGGGTAGCTTAGAGATGGGACCTGCACGTGGTGAGATGCCAGGCATGAATAGCTTGCGGAGCATGAGGCTGTACACGAGTTCTGAGGCAGACATCAGGTAAGGACTCAGATGAGAAGTATAATCCACCGGCCGCATTGCGCCCAGTAGATGCCGAGAGATCCCTCTTCTGGGATCACCTTTTAGCAAATCTGCGTATTAGAGTGAGGCAGCTAGTTTCACTCTAATACACACTACCACGATCTAACCAAGATGTAGGATCTAACCCCCTCGCCCTGGAAATCTAGGGCAAGCGCCTTTCAGTGCTGGTTTCCACAAATGGGGACCAGACGAATGACATGTGTGGGGGTTTCCCAGTGGATCAGAGGCCCACAGATACTTTCCCTCTGGGCAGGGTGACACCCTGGCACTGCTGATGCCACCTGGACACATTGGCAGTGCCAGTCTGGCACCTTGGCAGTGCCATCTGGATGCCAACCTGACACTGCCAAGTTGACAAGGTGGCATTTTCCCCACGCTATGGATCGGGCAAGGGCATGCCCTGCATGGGTGCAGGGGGTGTGGGGGCGGGGAGTGGGCTGAGGACCCCTTTGCAGGTGAGTTGGGGCTTTGAGGTCGCATCGGGGATTGAGAGATTGGTGCCCCAATCTCCTTCTGCACTGTGGAGGTCCGGCGAGCGGAGTTCCTCAATGCAGAAAAGTAGACTAAGTGCGGCCTTCTCGGGGCATTCACTGCTGAGGCCCTGGGCGGGATTCTCCACTCCCGCGCCGAAGTGGGCGTGCCGTCGTGAACGCCTTTGAGGTTCACGACGGCGCGAAACGGCCCCGATCCCGACCGATTCAGGCCCTGACAATGGGCTAGGATCGGGGCCGCGTCATCTAAACGCGCCAGGCCTTGTCGCCCGTGTAAAGGCGGTGCCGCATAGATGATGCGGCCGGCATCGCATAACTGGCGTCATCCGCGCATGCGCGGTTGCCGTCCTCTCTAAGTCCACCCCGCAAGAAGCTGGCAGACGGATCTTGCGGGGCCGCGGAAGGAAGGAGGTCCTCCTTCAGAGAGGACGGCCCGACGATCGGTTGGCACCGATCGCGGGCCACCCCACATTTGAGGTACCCCCCTGGTGCAGGATCCCCCCGCGCCCCCCCGCAAGCCGCCCCCCACCCCCCAGCGTTCACGCACCGTTCATGACGGCAGCGACCAGGTGTGGACGGCGCCGGGGGGGAACCCGCCGTTTTGGCCTGGCCGCTCGGCCCATCCGGGCCTGAGAATAGCGGGGGTGCCGGAGATTCGCAATTTTGGATGTCTCCAGCGATTCTCCGGCCTGCGGCCCGCGGAACTCGACCGGGCCGTTCCCGCTGCTTGGGAGAATCGCGGGCGGGCATCGGACCGGCGTCCAGGGAAATTTTGGCGGCCCAGGCAATTCTCCCAACCGGCGCGGGAGTGGGGAATCTCGCCCCCTGTGTCTCTGCAAATCGGCGTTCAATAGCATGGTGTTTTCCGGTGCTCCAAGTGCCACGAGACACCCAGATAAACACGCTTGCTACAGGTCTCTGTTCCCATTCGGATACATCGTGCCCGAGGACTTTGATTGATTGACATTGCAAAGTAGGCTGATGAATATTCACATAGAAAGTCTTGGTGTTTCGCAAACTTGTCAGAAAGCCTGTTAGTCAAGGAGCATGGAGGAATCCAACTGAATCCTCACCCAAGTCTTTGTGTAGAACTTGAGGCCCATCCTCTTCAGCAAAGGAATGGTTGTCAACTCAATGAAGAACACTTGTGAACCCAACCATGATGCAGTGTCTGATGGCCAATGTCCCAGAAGCCACACAATATTTAAATGTTGAAGTGGAAGCTGTCATGATGGTGATTGTGAGCAGGATACAGCACACTACATGTATGCTGGAGTGTGCTGCAGGACCCCCGCCCCCGGTCTGCTCAATGAGGTTTCATTATGCATGACATAATGTGGGCACTGGTTAATCGGCATGTTCAGTTGTGTGAGAAAAGTGTTCATTGGAGTAAGTTGAAAATGGCACCACTATAGTCAAAGCAGCATCGCATGCTGGCTGGCGTATAATCTGCCTACCCTGCATGCTTCTCGCACACTTACTCGGTGTTCACACGAACAACATACCCAAAGTGGCAACTGGTGTAGTCAATTTTACCCTAAGGGATAAATTTTCCAGTCTCACCCACAACGAGAATCGGCGTGGGACAATTTGACAGACCATTGAAAGGTCCGTTGACCTCATGTTTTGGTCTTTCTTTTACTTCAGTCCCTGGTTCCTGATACTATCCTAGCTCACTTCTCAAAAAACAGTCAGTATCTTTCCTATAATGGATGTTCAAAATTGAGCATAATATTCCAAAGGAGGCCTGAGCAGCAAGCTGCTTTTATACTTTATACTTGCTGCAGAGCATGACATCATAATAGACTTTTTCATCGTCCTTTGCATGTGGAAGTCCAAAACCTTTCCCATATTTCAACAGAAATTGGGATTAAATTGGCAAATTCACTGAGAGAGTTCGAAGGATGACTGGTCCATGAAATAGAAAGGCCACGTTTAGAAGAGGTTCATGCTGTTCTGACACTCAGGTTGAGGCAATGTTGGGGCACAAAAGCTTGGTCAAAGAGGCAGTGTAAAATGTGCTGTGTTTTGCATTCAACCTATGCTATGTCTCAATGCTTGGAGCTGCCGTTGTGCAAAGGAAGAGGAAATGTGTTTCCTTTGACATAAACATTGGAGCATGTAGCAAGCTCAGCCCACCAGCTATGGAAAGGAGAAAAAGGAAAACCTCTTGTGTTGTTAAGAAACAAATGTCATTAAAATGGAGAGTGTGGAACAAAGTTTTGTTTTCAAATGCAGGAAAGGTAAACCAAACTGAAGAAAATAACTCGCATTTATTAGCCACTTACGTCTCATGTAAACTTTCTTAAGTCTTCGTTAGAATTAACCACAAGTTTGAAATATTGTCATTGAAGAGGTAAAAGCAGCAGCCATTTTGCTGCGAGTGGGAGGAACTTTGGTCAAAATTCAACAACGATATCCTGCAATTCAACATTCACTATCCAGACAAGCAGACCTATTATTAGTTTAGTGTCTCACCTGATGGATGAATTACTGTACAAGAGCTGAAAGGTCACTGTTGTGGGAAAAATCAACCACTTCAGGAGTCAGACTTGCTGTGTTCAAATCAGTGCAGTTTTATTGTCACACAAAGCTTCGGGAGAAAGCGTACGTACCCCGCGGTACAGTAGCCAGCCTTTCTCCCTGTTTGAATGGCAGTCATTCATTTTATACATTGGGTTCACAATGAGCCCAGATACAAAACAATTATCACCTTGTTATCTTTAAACATTTTATAGATTGTACATCGCTATTTGTAAGCGTTTTGCCATTTACATATGGTTATAGTTAAAGAGGGTTTTACAGGTTGCAGGTAGCAGCAGGAAAGCAGTATCGATTGCCCCTTTGTTTTAGGAAATGGCCCAAGACATTCGTATTAGCATATCATTGTGTACACCTTGGCTGAAGTCAGCTTTATTCAAATGGTGTCCCGCATTTATGTATTTCTTAATCTTCCTGTCTGGCTCCCTTTGTCCTGGATCTGTTCCAATCTGTCCTACTGGCACCCCACTGGGCTCCAGGCATCAGTTATGTCTGCTTTATTCTCTGTGTCTCCATCTTGTGTGTCAGGCAGCCATCTTCTGTGCCAAGTGCCCTTCTGAACCATTTCCCACTTCATCACGATCAGGAATTTTGTCTGGAAACTGTTAAGCGAAGCTATCAGTCAATGCTCGAAAATGATTGCACTACCACTGAGGACTGAAGCTGCTCTTGTGTACCTTGCTTATGATTCATTTACAACAGGCACCATTGCCACACTGGGGAATAGCCAGCTTAAGCACTGTGATGCTTATGTCCTTGTTTTTTTTTTAATGAATAGAGGTATCCAAAATAAACTCTGTTATTTCAAAATAAATCTTCAGTGGAAAAGTTATCAAATTTTCTGTTTACTATTCACAACAACAAATCTCCAGCCTCAGCTGGAGTGTTGCTATAGCAACAGTGTGTCTGTGAAAAGTCTCCAACTACTCTGTAAAAAATATATATAAACTGATAATAAGACTCAACATACTATTAGTGCACCCCTTGCAATTACTGTCGCATAGATTTATTTGGCTGTTACTATATGAAAACTATAGCTAACTATAAATTTGTTCAGAAGCAGTTTTCCTGTCAGTGTAATAATGTGGTTGTTCATTTGAGAGAAGTAGCATTCAATAGATGACATTGTACAACTATAAAGAGCAAGACGATGCAGTGTTTAATTTTATTCTCCTCTGATTGGCTGATTTCAGTGAGGGCAGTACAGTAAAGAAGAGGGCCAAGATTTTCTCCTTAAACTTGAGGGGAAAACATTCCCTGGGCAGAGTACGTTTAGTGGAAAGACAACATAAGTTCTCTGACTCCATTCCAGTGGGCCCTGTGTTGAATTGTTCAAGACAAAGGGTACGATCTATCAGCCTCGTCGCGCCTGACTTGAGATCGAGGTCAGGATCCAGATTTGCATGTTCAAGTGAGCAGTTACACGTGGACCAGGTGTACCGGCACTTGTGCGGGGGTTTCCAGGTGATCGGGGCCCATTGGTAGTTGGGCTTTGGGCAAGGTAATACTCTGACACCCCAATGCTGCCCAGGCACTGTGACATTGCAAGCCGGGCAACCTGGCAGTGCTCGGATGCTCAGGTGGCACTGGCAGGGACACTGCCAGGTTGGCAGGCACATTCCCAGGTTGGCGGTGCCCAGGTGGCATCTTGGCTGTGATGGGGATCGGGTCCAGGGGTGCCCCGACCTTATGAAGTGGGGTGCAGGGGAGAGATAGGTGACCCGCTAATTGGTAGTTGCCTCATTGGGGGGAGGTCTGAAGAACATGGTGGGAGGGGTCAAGAGATCAGGGGTGCCATTTTTAAATGGCGTCCCGATCTTTTCCTGCACTAGCGGGCAGAGCTTGTTAGAGCAGGAAAAGTGACTAAGTGCAGCCTCCCTGCTAGCGCGGGGAAACATCCGGCTAAACACGCCAAACACGGGACTCTGTTCCATTTCTATTAAATTGCACCCAGAATCTTCCCTTGGTCTCATTGGTCCTAAGAAAGTATGGAATATTAAACTTTTAATTGCAATTTCACCAGCTGGGTATTTGCACATCTAATTTTCAGAGGAAGATAGATTTGGAATTTGCTAGAGTTCCCTGCATTGTCAACATATCTGTGAGAGTCATTATGGATATAAATGTACAATGATTGAGCACTTTCAAAAGGGTTCTAGAGCATTCAGAAACGGAATCCGAGAACAAATAATTTATGAAAGAAGGGCAGATGAAGGAAGCAAAGATTGCAAAAAGGAAAACTGAATTGCTAAATATCCGGGTACCACAACCTCAACAGTTGATCCTCAGGAACATGTTCAAATGGCAAACAAGACAATCATACTTAATATGGAGTAAATCTGCAAAACCTACTATATATGGCAGTATTAGTCAATATATGCATTGCTGTTAAGATTTTATTTTTCCAAATTGTTATAACCCCCTTCAGGGCCAAGGACTGAGCTGAACTCCGAGATCAGGCAGCCATTTTGAAAGGGTGCCCCAATCTCTCAGTGACCTTGTGGGTCCCCCCACCGTGGGCAATATCACCCTCCACACACATGGACACTACTCCACACCGCCCAAGTGAGGACACCCCGCTATGGGGTCCCTGAGGTTCCCCCCTCTTCAGGCCTGCCCAAGCCCCCTTACAGCACCTTCTTCCTTCTAGGACCCCCACACATCACCCATCCAACCTCCCGGAGGCCCCTACTTACCTGCTCTGCTCTCCCACACCCTTCAAACTCCACCTTCATTTCATGGGCATTGCCCCCCTTGCCCCCTGACCATTAGCAGTGCCACCCTGGCACTCAGGCAGTGCTCCTGCTGGCTTAGCAGTGCCATCCAGACACCTTGGCAGTGCCAGGGTGGCTGTGCCATGGTGCCAGTGTGGCTGTGCCAAGGAGCCCACATTCCAGTGGGAGGGCCAGGGGGCCACCCTGCACTAACGTTTGTGTGGACCAGCACAGATCGACGCTCGGCTGCAGCCTCGCTGAGGTGGCTGAGGAATCGCAGGAGGCTGCTGAATCCCGCTCAGGTAGATCGTAAGTAGGTTTACGACATACTTCCCCGAGCGTCATTCGATCCTGCGCATTTGGGGTGGGGTTCTGATTCTGATGTCTCTAGGGACTTCAGAGAATCCTGGGAAGCCCGGAGCCTGTCAAGAGGCTCACTGCAGGCATCTCCCCGCATTCTCTGGTCGCGATGCGCTGAAGTGAGAGCACAACGTGGCCAGAGATTCGCGCCCATAGTCTTTTGTAGTTTTGTGTACACCGTAATGAACCTGACATTAATTCCTACCCCACCGTGTGTTCCTGTATTCTCTTCCGTTCGGGTTTTACACAAATCTCGGGCAGGATTCTCTGATTGCCAATGCCAAAATCGCGTTCGCCAATCAGCCAGAGGATCCCTTTTTATGCCAAAATCGGGGGCGGCGCCATTTTCCTGATGCTCCCCCCCTCAAAAATGGCATACCTGCACGTCATTGGGATGGCCTCAGGACATCACCTGAGGCCCTCCCCCGATGCTCCGCCCTCGATGGGCCAAGTTCCCGATGCCATCGCTCGCGTGTCCTCTCAACGTTCTTAAATCTGGCATGGCGGCTGCGGCCTGTGTCCAGCGCTGCCCACTGTCGGGGGGAAGAGCCATTCTGCTGGCAGGGGGGCTACAGCAGGGGTTGGGAGACTGGTGAGGGGTGGTCGAGGGGGTTTACATAGGGGGGCAGATTTTGGCAAGCCGGGTGCGTGCGGCCGGCGCCATGTTGTACGGCGAAGCCGCCGCAGGCCTCCGCCTTGCGCAATGCTGGCCACGGATCCAGCCATTCTGCGCCCGTATCTGTAGATAAAGCCGGCTTTACGTGCACGGCTGCTAGCTCCCACCAGACGGAGCATCGACGCCGACCTTTTGGTTGTAAGACCAGACGCATCCTCTGGACATAGCCGCAGAATCGGAGAATCCAGCCCCTCATGTTCATTTCCTCGTCTGTTAATAATATACCACACTTGTAAATAGTTTTCAAACACAAATCCAAAGGCAGTTTTATTACAATTTTGTCAGTTTGAGATACAACAGCACAGACTAGTACAAGGATAACCAAGAAGTGACTCCCAAGCCAATTGTTGCACTTATGTGGCTGAAATGTGGCTCTTTGAATATTTGATTTAGCTGCCCTGTCATTGAACTCAGTTCCAATAGATTTAGTCCATTGTAGCTGACTCCTGGAGTGTCGGACAGTGAGGCCTGACAGGCTAAATGGATAAGCATAATGCATGATGGGATATTTAGCATATAATGTGAAGAAAAAGGTATGCATGTGCAATGGAGCATAAAGAATCATTGACAAGGAAATTTCAATGAAACAGAACAACTGCAGCTGAGTAACTAAGTATTATTGAATAAGTGATAGGATGAGAATGTGTGTCAGACAATTTTAATAAGAGGAAGTGTGTGAAGCAGCAATGTCAGAACTAGTCAAGTAAATACATTATATAGAAAAATTAATTAGAGATTAGTTCCGTACAACAAGGTATGTTAACAAAACCCAGAGGAAAGAGAGCAGAGGCACCACTATTCATATTTAATAATTCACCGGAAGAAGTTGTGTTGCTAGAGGACTGGTGGTAGCTAATATAATTCTTGTATTTACGACGAGGAACAGAAAATTCCAAATAATTCAGTGATAGAAAAAGTAATGGAAACTTTACTAAAGGAGAGGAGAAAACCATCTTGAAGTGAAAAATATGCTAATTCACAGCATGGATTTCAAAGTGAAAGACTTGCTTGACCAACCTCACTAAGCTTCTTCAGGAGGTAACAGAGAGAGTAGACAAATACATTTATCGATATTTTCAAAAGGTGCCCCCATAATAGACAAATGAATAAAGTTAGAGAATGTGGGGTCAGAGGAGAGGTGGCAGAATGGATTGTTGTTAAGACAGAAAGCAGAGAGCAGGAATGAAGAGTATTTATTCAGAGAGGCAGAAGATGGAGATTGGGCTGAGGTTGTAAAATGAGTCAGGGCGAGGTCAGAGGTGGGGTGGGGGTACAATTTGGTACTGCGAGCTTCTATGCAGGCTCCCCACCACAATCGCGCTCCCAAGCCATTTTCAATTGAGGCAATTCAGAATGGACCAGCTGCCCACTAGAAAGAAGCAGACAGCCATGCTAATGGTTTTTAGGCCTCATTATTGTGCCACGTGAAATGCAGGCAATGCACGTTGGCTTCTGCTACGTTCACTGTGGTAGTCACCACTAGCAGTATTATATGTATTACGGTAACCACGTATAATAGAGGTACATGGGTAGGCGGCGTATAAATGTGTGTGCGCGCCGGTGCTGCAGCCATTCTGGTTCCAGCTACGGAGGCACAACATCTTTGTTCAATAAAGCCTCGATTATTCCACTACTCTCGTCTTTGTGGTAATTGATAGTGCATCAATTTATTGAGCAAAGATTTTTTTAAACGATGGATCTCCGCATCAAGCCTGATCGCCTACAGCTGAGCCCTCAAGCAGCCAAGGCTACGTCTCCCTTTGACCACTAGCTAACCTGCTTCGAAAGCTACCTCTGAACATCCGCTGAGGAAACCTCGGACTCGCAGAAGCTCTAAGTCCTCTATTCACGGGTGCGCTCTGACATTTTTCCTCTTATCTAGGATGCGCCCACTTACTCCGAAGTGATGGAGCTCCTGAAGGGACATTACGTTCAACCATTCAATCAACTATACGCCAGGCACCTCCTGTCCACGAGACAGCAACTCCCCGGGGAGTCCCTGGACGATTTCTGGCGTGCCCTGCACATCCTAGGTAGGATCTGTGACTGCCAGGCAGTTTCGGCAGTCCAGCACACAGAACTTTCAATTCGAGACGATTTTGTAACGGGCATGAGGCCTGCGTACGTCCGCCAGCGGCTACTGGAAGGGGGTACGCTTGATCTTGCGGGAATTAGGCAGCTCGCTAACTCGTTAGAAGTGGCCTTCCGTAACGTCCAGTCGCACGCCCCCGACCACGCGGCACCCTCATGGGCATTGTGGGCCCCACCAGCCTGCCGACTCCAGCTCAACGCAAGCCTGCGCCGCGCAGCAGCCAGCCAACCCTGGGGGGCCCAAGTGCTATTTTTGCAGGCAGAACAAACACCCCAGGCAGCGCTGCCCAGCGCGGAGCGCGACCTGCAAGGGATGTGGAAAGAAGGGACACTTTGTTTCTGTTTGCCAGGCCCGGTCGGTCGCCGCTGTTTCCAGGCCCGGCGTTCCTGCACCCCCCACGTGTGACCCAGGGGTGCTGCCATCTTCCTCATCGCAAGCCACATGCGGCCCGTGGGCGCCACCATTTTCGGCGCCATTTTGGACAGCTCCTCAGGACCCCTGTTCGTCTGGCCGTTCATCGCCTGCCGCTACCTCCACCACCGCTGACCAGCCCGGGATCTCCCAGCATCTGCAGCAGCTCGCCTCGATCACCCTGGATCAGTCCCGGCCCCGCAACCTCGCGACCGCAACAACGACGGTGAAGATAGATGGGCACGAGACGACCTGCCTTTTTGACTCTGGGAGCACAGAGAGCTTCATCCACCCCACTACGGTAAGGCACTGCTCCCTCCCGGTACACCCCGTCACCCAGAAAATCTCCCTGGCCTCCGGAACCCATTCTGTGGAAATCCGGGGGTACTGCAACGCGACCCTCACCGTCCAAGGCATAGAGTTTAGCAACTTCCTGCTCTACGTCCTCCCCCACCTCTGCACTTCCCTGTTACCCGGCCTGGACTTCCAGTGCCACCTCCAAAGCTTAACCTTAAAATTCGGCGGACCCCTACCCCCTCTCACTGTATGCGGCCTCACGACCCTTAAGATCGATCGACCTTCCCTGTTTGCGAACCTCACCCCGGATTGCAAACCCGTCGCCACCAGGAGCATACGGTCCAGTGCCCAAAACAGGACCTTCATCAGGTCGGAGGTCCAACGGCTTCTGCGGAAAGGGATCAATGAGGCCAGCAATAGCCCCTGGAGAGCTCAAGTGGTAGGAGTAAAGACTGGGGAGAAGCACAGGATGGTCATTGACTACAGTCAGACCATCAATCGGTACATGCAGCTCGAAGCGTACCCCCTCCCACGCATATCTGATATGGTCAATCAGACTGCGCAGTATCGGGTCTTTTCCACAGTAGACCTGAAGTCTGCCTACCACCAGCTCCCCATCCACCCGGAGGACCGCCAATACACCGCGTTCGAAGCAGATGGCCACCTCTATCACTTCTTTACGGTTCCCTTTGGCGTCTCTAATGGGGCCTCGGTCTTCCAATGAGTGATGGACCGAATGGTTGACCGGTACGGACTGCGGGCCACCTTCCCATACCTAGATAACGTCACCATCTGCGGCGACGATCAGCAGGACCACGACGCAAACCTACAATAATTCCTCCAGACCGCCAAACTCCTTAACATCACATACAATAAGGAGAAATGCATGTTCCGCACCAACTGCCTAGCCATCCTTGGCTATGTCGTGGAAAATGGAGTCCTAGGGCCCGACCCCGACCACATGCACCCCCTCATGGAACTCCCACTCCCCCACTGCCCCAAAGCCCTGAAACGATGCTTGGGGTTTTTCTCCTACTATGCCCAGTGTGGTAGTACTAGGTATTGCGGTACCTAAGAGGTGGATGACCATTGGTTAGAACCAGGAGTCTACCATTGGCTGTTGTACATAGCTCCGCCCTGAGAGGCGGAGTATAAGAACTGATGCCATCCCAGCAGCCTTCACTTTCTGTATCGAAGCTGCTGGGGAAGAGTTCTAGCAGATTAAAGCCTTCAGTTATGAATCACTTCGTCTTGAGAGTAATTGATTGCACATCAATTTAATCTGCTACAACTTCAGTTGGAAGGATGGATCTCCGTATCAAACCGGAGTGCCTTCAGCTCAGCCCCCACGCAGACAACTCTGCTGCTATTTTTAAACATTGGCTGGCGTGCTTTAAGGGCTACCTCGACACGGCCGCCGACACCCCCACGGAAGGACAAAAGATGCATCTCCTACGCTCACAGGTCAGCCCTGGGATCTACCCTCTTATCGAGGAGGCGGAGAATTATGCTGCCGCGATCGAGCTGCTAGAAGGACATTATATCCGCCCTGTGAACCAGGTCTACGCTCGTCACCTGCGAGCGACTAGGCGGCAAAGCCCCGAGGAAACGTTGGAAGACTTCTATCGGGCGTTGCTGGTGCTGGGCTGAAACTGTGGCTGCCCACCAGTTTTGGGGAGCGCGCACACGGAACTTTTGATCAGGGATGCTTTTGTGGCATGTATGACCTCCCCCGATATCCGCCGAAGGCTCCTAGAAAGGGACACGCTGGGACTTACAGACGCACGGGCCCTGGCAGGGTCCATGGACGTTGCCTATAAAAACGCGCTGTCTTTTGCACCTGATCACGCGGCGGCCCCCTGGGCTGCGTGGCACTCAGACCTTCCCCCTGACCCCGCAAGCCTGCGCGCCGAGACGGCCCACTAATGCCGCCGGACCCCGCTGTTTCTTCTGCGGGCAGGCGAATCATGTCGAGCTTTTTGTGTTGCTTGGTGATTCTTTTTGCTTGCTTGCAGAGTAGTCTGCATAGATGCCTCAACCACTCCAACGAAGAAAGTATTTTCTCATGAGAAAATATCATCATCTTGTGTGAAATCTTATTGGGTGTTGATTTGTTCACCCTTGTCAACAGCTCTCACATTGTAGTTCTTTTTATGTGCAGGAGGAGGATAACTTGAAGATGATTGACACTGGGAAGCATAATGGCTAAGCTTGGAACATCTCAGACAGCGTTTTCCAAAACGGGCATTGTGCCTTTTAAGTGGACGTGACCACACCTATGACACGCCATCACATTGTCATTGTGACGTATGTTTGATGTTCGCACATGCCCTGAGTGTGAGAATGCATGCACTGGGTTGCTGCTGTTCCTTACAGTCTTCTGTGCTGAAAGGCTTCAATTAGGGAAAAGGGCTGTGAGGAGCAGACATTAAGTGAAGTGGGCTCGGGAGAGTTTCTGTTCTGAAGAAACCCTGAAGATCCATGATGGCAGCTGAAGGTTGGTGAATCTGGGCAAACGCCTGTTGGGGCAAAGGTACTCCTGTGAAGTGGTAGTGTTCTGCTTGGCATGACCAGAAAGCTGAAATTGTGTTTGCAAATTGGTGTCTGAGTGTTCTCTGGAATTCCGAGAATGAAATCTCAGAAAGTGAAATTGGAACTCTGTGAGGTGGGCTGTCATTGAAGCCGTCAAATCTGCACTGACTGTTGGAGAGAATTCCAAGGCGAGATTTTCGAAGGTAAAGATTGGAATTCCAGAGAGAGAGAGAGAGAGAGAAACAGATTTTCAGTCAGATTAGTTGACTCACCGTGGGACTAATGTCTGAATGAGTTGTTGAATCTTAGAATCAGCACAGTGCAGAAGGAAGTCATTCGGCTCATCAACCCTGCACCAACCATCGGAAGAGCACTTTATCCAGGTCCGCTCCCCCATCCACCCCGCCTTATCCTCGTAGCCATTATAACTTGCATATCTTTGGGCACTGGGGTAATTTAGTATGGCCAATCTACCTAACCTGAATATCTTTGAACTGTGGGAGGAAACCGGAGCACACGGAGGAAACCCAAGTAGACACGGGGAGAACGTGCAAACTCCACACAGACAGTCCCAAGGCCGGAATTGAACCCAGGTCCCTGGCGCTGTGAGGCAGCAGTTCCTTTTTTAAAAATAAATTTAGAGTACCAATTATTTTTTCCAATTGAGCGACAATTTAGCGTGGCCAATCCACCTACCCGCACATCTTTGGCTTGTGAGGGTGAGACCCACGCAGTCACGGGGAGAAAATGCAAACTCCACACGGACAGTGACCCGGGGCCGGGATCGAACCTGGGTCCTTGGCGTCATGATGCAGCAGTGCTGACCACTGTGTGACCATGTCACCGTGCCGTCCTGGTCACATCTGTCATTTACTGTGCAGCATGGTGTGTCCAACCAGTTTACCTGTTAATTCAGATGTACCTCACCCTGACGCTGAATGTTAGATTATAAAATAGATATTGTGAATTTATTTTATCTCCCTAACCTTGGAGAATAAAATGTATTTTTGTTTGCTGAAACCCCATTGGATTGTGTGACTTTATTCACTGGGCAAGTGTTTTGAATCTCAAACTTTTTCTACTTTGAACAAAATGCTGTCAGTCTCAAACTGGATCCTACCAAAACCTTGGGTGTCTGGTCCAGGATGATAACACTGGCAAAAAGGACATCAGTGACTGGGAGCTGTGGTGGTCTGCTGTCATTTGTGATTTGCCATTATGATCCACAGCTGATACGTGAATTAAGTCAAGTGCAAAGAAGCTCAATGCCAAAGTGGCTTTGATGATTGTGACCATCTACCTGGAGAGCTGCAATCTCACAGATCTGGATCTTGGTCATCCTCAGGTAACTCTATTTTTGGTGGTAGATTTGGTGTTGTCAGTATTGCCTCCATTGTCTTCCTGTGCCTCTTTTAGCTTCCCTGCCCTCTGCTGATTGGTGTTCTACCTTTCCTGTGGTGGGTGTTGCCCCTTATCTCCACCGAACCACAAATTCAGTCTATTGAGTTCAACCATTTCAGATGGTAACCTATGTCAGCATTGATAACCTGTTCCTTTCTGGATTTGATCACACTCTCTCCTTTTTCGCTTTTTACTTTAATGAACCATGTTGAAGATTCTTGCACTCACTCCATCCTTGGATACATATTTTGTTTCTTTACCCATTAGCTCCCTTTGGTGCTATGTCATCAAACTTTTTGTCAATTAATCTGTCTTGCCTTCCACCTTATCCAAAACTTCCCCTTTGATGTTTTCCCGATCTCACTCCATTTGCGCAAAACCTGTTACATTCTAACTTTTCCCATGACTGATGAAAGGTCATCAACCTGAAATATTGAGTGGAATTTTACTGTCTTTAATTGCTTTAAACGAGGATAGGCCATCGAGGAAAAATTGTGGGACCTGGCCCTACTGCTGCTGGCTGGCCAATTAAAAGACTGCCTTCCTGTTTGCCACCCAATAAAGGATGGTGGGCTGATTCCCAAGAGGGAAAGCCCAAACAGATGGCCAGAGGCGCTGGTTGGCTCACAAGGTGATGAAAAGTTAAAAATAAACCTGATGGTTACAGCTGTCAGGCCATACCTGTGGAGCGGGGGTCCCGTCACGAGATGACTTGTGGCAGTGGCTGAATCATGCAGCAGGTACATGCTAGGGTGGCTAAGAGGAGGTGTTGAAGACCCCCTAGCCTGCCATTGGGAGGCTGCCTCGAGCTATCTGCCACCCTCAGTGGGCACCACAGCTATTGGAACCATCTTGGAGCTCCCTCAATCTCCTTCCAATTGGCCCATAAATGATCCTATTTAGCCATCTATTGTTGCCAGAAAGGTAGCATCTGCTGCATTGATCCATCTCTGGCAAGATTGCTCAGAGAAGGGAGTGCATTAGGTAGCCGACCCAATGTTATATATTCTAGGTTTTCTCCTTTTTCCTGTTTCCTAACCCACCTCTGCAGGGCTGGCAACATTCTGCACATTGACTCTGTTTCTTGCCCACAGATTCTACCAGCTGAGCATTTCCAACATCTTTTGTTTCCATTTCAGATTTCCACAACGTTTTGCTTTTTCATTATTGTAACCAATTTGATTCTGGTACCTGCTGATCTCCCGGGGAGCCCCTTCTAATACCTTGTACCACTTTAACATAAACACTGTGATTGAGGCACTTCAAAACTAGCCTCAGCACAAATATAAACTTGACTCGTCAGCCAGCAGGGACTTTTCACTTTGATGCCTGAGGGCTCTCTGAGTTTTATTATTTTCTAGGCATTCTTCTTTCATCTCCCAACAAGAACAATTTAGGACATTATTGAGTAATACCTCTCTGCTGCCTTGCATTTTTATAGAACCTTTCATCACTTCAAGGTATCCCAAAGCACTTTACAACCAATGGAGTGCTTTTGAAATGTAGTCACTGTTGCAATGTTGGTAATGTTGTACCAAGCAGGATGAAGTGCTCAGCTCTCCTGAAAAATGAATTTGTCACTTGACAAAATACATGCTCAGATAGCACCCCAAATGATACTGTAAAGATCTCCATAGCTGTGCAAAATTACCTGATTCCATGCAAATTGTGTGTGGTCATGATTTTCATAGCCACAGATAAACTGCTATGGGAAGCTAGATGTCCTGGGCTATAAGTCCTCATGCAGTACTAGTTCAGCTCCATTATTCCCTCTTTGGTTAAGTGCACTCTTCTAGAAATTTCAGAGGGCCTGGGTTGCCAGTATGCCTCTTGGGAGACGGGTGTATCTATGGGGATCTTCTCTGAATGCTGCCTCTCCTCACTTTCCCTCTCCTCTCTTGCCAACTCCTGCTTCAGGAGAATGGTGTTCAAAGGTACGCCTGTAGGGAATACCAGAGTTGTTCCTGAAAAACCCTCACTGTGGAGAGTGGGGGGTGCGGTGGGGGGGGGGGGGGGGGGGGGGGGCGCGGGGGGGGGGTGGAAGGAAGAGATCTCTGCCATTGATCTCACACTCCTGTGGGTAGTCACACATTGTATGCACTCAAGTTTTAAAAATGCTCCATAAAATTATTTGCAGCTGTGGCGATCAACATTCAAAATGCCAGCTGGTTCAAAATATCTTCACCTCCACCCTCTGATCTTGGCAATTGGTTCTCCATATATTTATTAATTTAAATGTCCTTAATGCTCCGTGGGTGTAAATCTAGGAGATCCCGGGCTTTTGCACCATTTGCTCCCATGATCAGACTTTGTGGCTGGTCATGGAAAAAAAAAGAAAATTGCTTTTGGAAATTCAGGTGCCCCTCTTGGGGCAGAAAGCCAGCGTAAAAATCTTCCCCCATCAATTTTCTGGCCAGTTCCTACTAAAGATGATGAAACTAGACTAGGGTAAGTAGATGATGTTGAGGTACATAGCAGTCATGACCTAACAGAATTGCAGAATAGGCTCAAGGGGATGAATCCAAAGAGAAAATGCTGGAAAATCTCAGCAGGTCTGGCAGCATCTGTAGGGAGAGAAAAGAGCTGACATTTCGAGTCTAGATGACCCTTTGAAAATGCTGAGATTTTCCAGCATTTTATCTTTGGTTTCAGATTCCAGCAGGCGCAGTAATTTGCTTTTATCAAGGGGATGCATGGTCTGTTCTTGCTTCTATAGAGATGAGTCACAGGAGTTGCCCCAGAAATACCAAAGTGGTGAGAGATTTATGTTGTCACTTTTCCTCTTGTTCTTTCATCACCTGCACCGAATTGCAATATGAGGAACTGCTATGAAGAGAAATAGAGAAGGCAATGACACAGGAATGTGAAGCAATGACCACACTTCTGTTGTAATGCAGCGATGGTGTTGACATTCTTGCATTATTTGTCAGGGATAAGAGATTGTTCAGCATCGGCGGTAGACATCTAACTTCAAGAATGATGAATGGCATTGCAGTTATCATTTATTTTGTCGGTAAGAGGTGTTTGGAATGCAGTTTGTTTTTATTTTTCAGTTGAGTTGATGTTTATTGTACAGCTATAAGCTTCATTGGTTCAAAACTGAACAAGGAAAATCATACAAACTGCAAACACAGAAAGAGTTGTGCCTGTGCTGGCTCTGTGAAAGCTGTTTGTTTTGCTCCACGTTTAGCCTGTCCCCCACCAATTTCCTCATTCTCAAGCACTTGTCCAATTCTCTTTTAAAATTATTTATGGATTCAGCTTCCACTACTTTCCCAGGCGATGCATGCAGAATTCCGCTTTAGATGTTTTGTCAATTATTTTAAATCTATGGCACTTGTTGTTGGCCCCACTTGCCAATGAGAATAGTTTTTCTCTATCCCATTTTTCAAAACCTCTCATCTTGAAAACTTCTATCAGATCACGTCTTAATTTTCGCTGTTCTAAGATGGATAGTCCTAATGTTGCCAGCCTCTTCTCATCACTGAAGTCCCTCACCCATGGTTTCATCCTGGTAAAGCTCCTCTGTACATTCTTTCTAAAAACCTTTCCTGAATTCAGGTGCCTCAAATTGTCCAATACTTCAATACAATACTTCAGCTGATGCCTGACTAATGACTTGTAAAGTGCTAGCAAGATCACAAAAACCCTTACAGCCTTTGGAAAGATTCAAAAGACTACTAGTAGCCTTTGCAAGACTGAACAGGGGGAGGGGGGGGGGGGGGGGGGGGGAACCAGGAAAATCACCTCATTCATTCATTTTAAAATTTTGTATCAGTGATCATAAGCTGTGTCTCGTACAGCTAATCTGTAATTGCTGTGAACAATGAGTCTTCTCTTCAACTTCAAGATAACCACTGATATAATTGGTGAAATCATTTTTAAGAGATTTTGTTGACAATTTTTCTCAAACAGACAAAACAAAAGTTGATCGTTCCATCCAATGTCGCGTATAGAGTAACAGAGATATAATAGATTTTCTGGTCCAACTAATACCCATTCCAGAAAAGCTCGAAACCGGGAAAGCAATGCAAAACTTGGTCATTTGTATAATGCATGGCTACATGAGTAATTTTCTATAGGATGGCAGACTGGGTGGGGTTTGGGGCAGAGGGTG
The DNA here is from genome assembly GCF_047496885.1 of Scyliorhinus torazame. NCBI lineage: Eukaryota > Metazoa > Chordata > Chondrichthyes > Carcharhiniformes > Scyliorhinidae > Scyliorhinus > Scyliorhinus torazame. The sequence goes on from NC_092713.1 coordinate 263,124,654, forward strand.
AGGGTAGAAGGGGTAGACAATTCTCCCTTTAAACAGCTGCTGCAACCTTTTAAGCAAATACTACTATTTTGGATATCTTACTGATGGTGCAGAGGGCTCCCTGTGCCTGGCATGTTTCCCCCTTGGAAGCTAGCTGTAAATATCTAATTAATAGGGAACTAGAAGTTAATACAGGAATGGCAGCAATTCAGACAGATACAAAGCCCATAGTATACGCTTCCTACCAGTGGAGCAGGGCCAAATCCAACCTATTAAATGGATTGTTCCAGATGTCCAATTTACAAAAAGTTTTGAGGTGTATAGATGGTGCCTGGAAAACCAATTAGAATTATGTGCATCTAAGTTACTCACAGAGGCTCCAGAAGCAAAACATACTTTAACTGGAGAAAGTAAGATTCACATTGATATAGTGCTCTTCATGACCTCTGCACATTCCAAAGTGCTTTACAGCTGAAGTGGTAGCTCTGAAGTGCAGTCACCGTTGTAATGTTGGAAACACAGCAGTTAATTTGTCCACAGCAAATTCCCACAAACAACAATATGATAATGACCAAATAAAATGTTTGCATGGTGTTAATTGAGTTGACCAGGGCTCCTTGGAATAATTCCGCAACACACCTTTGAAATTGTGCTGAGAGATTTTCTATGTCAATCTGAGAGGGAGACTGGCTTTAATGCCCCATCCGAAAGATGACAATTCCAACAGTGCATCATTCTTTCAGCACTGCACTGGAGTATCAGCCTATATTTTTCCACGAAAGTCTTATAAAGTGGTCATAAAATCTTAGAAGCATCAACGGTATTGATTATAAACTTGATGTCAACTGTCAGCAGAGAAACAGAAAACACAAGAACAAAATTAATAGTCCTCAGGATAAATTGGGAGGTTAGAAGAATATTTTCTACAACAGCAAAAGCACGGAGCAGATTTGGGCAGCACGGTAGCATTGTGCATAGCACAATTGCTTCACAGCTCCAGGGTCCCAGGTTCGATTCCGGCTTGGGTCACTGTCTGTGTGGAGTCTGCACATCCTCCCCGTGTCTGCGTGGGTTTCCTCCGGGTGCTCCGGTTTCCTCCCACAGTCCAAAGATGTGCAGGTTAGGTGGATTGGCCATGATAAATTACCCTTAGTGTCCAAAATTGCCCTTCGTGTTGGGTGGGGTTACTGGGTTATGGGGATAGGGTGGAGGTGTGGACCTTGGGTAAGGTGCTCTTTCCAAGAGCCGGTGCAAACCCGATGGGCCGAATGGCCTCCTTCTGCACCGTAAATTCAATGAAAAATTCCTACCAATCAAAGAATGTGATGCTTCTTTTCAGTGGTGTAGGCCATAGTTGTCATTGCACATAGCTTTGCTCTCAAGCAACTCTATGCTTACACACGTTGCTTACTTTCTTTCCCCTCTCCCTACTGGGCATAACGTATATTTGTCTTTTTAAGCCTTTCACTATTTGACGATTGACGGTAAGATGATGAAGGATTCTTCCAAGATCTACTTGCATGCAGCATGTCCTTGGATTTCTGTTTAGTGAAGTAGCTAATTGAGCAGCCATGGCAGGCCTCAGTAGTATTCAACATTTTATTAATGCCTTTGTGATTGCATGCAAAGGGAGTCCATAGTCGAAGATAGAAGCTAAAATCTGCAAGGGCTTTTGAAGAACTGGCCTTACACAGAGCGAACTCACGTTCTGTAAGTTTAAAAAAGGAATTAGTGCCTTGACTGCCAGAGGTCCAGACGGAGTGGGTTTTCCAATCCCCCACCTGCGTGTTCTCTCTTCCCGACGCGTGTCAATGGGATTTCTCATTGAAGCTACCCCACGCCACCGGGAAATCCAAGGGGAGTGGGATGCACTGCCAGTAGGAAAAGAGAATCCCAACGGTCGGAGAATTCCGACCCACAATTCTTTCCTTTAGCCAATCTTACATCAGGGGCGAAATTAAAGCCAGCATCCGGCTCGCCTTTTCTCCGTATTCATATACCGCCCCCTGCACTTTCCTCCACTGCGCCTCCGCCTTCCTGGTGGTCAACAAATCGAACTCAGCCTGGAGGCTATGTCGCTCCCTAAGCAATCCCTCCTCCGGGGCCTCCACGTACCTCCTGTCCGCCCTCACCATCTCCCCCACCAACCTCTCCCTCTCTCTCCTCTCCTCCCTCTCCTTGTGTGCCCTAATGGAGATCAGCTCTCCTCTGACCACCACCTTCAGCGCCTCCCAGACCACCCCTATTTGCACCTCCCCATTGTCATTAGCCTCCAAGTACCTCTCTATACACCCCTGGACCCACCCGCTCACCTCCTCGTCCGCCAGCAACCCCACCTCTAGGCGCCACAGCGGGCGCGGGTCCCTCTCCTCCCCCAACTCGAGGTCCACCCAGAAATGGCTATCGCCGAGTACTCCATACCTTCCACCCTCGGAATCAGCGCCCTGCTCATGACAGAAAAGTCAATCCGGGAGTAGGCCTTGTGGACATGGGAGAAGAATGAAAATTCCCTGGCCCCCGGCCTCGCAAACCTCCATGGGTCCACCCCTCCCATCTGGTCCATGAACCCCCTCAGCACCTTGGCCGCCGCCGGCCTCCTGCCCGTCCTAGACCTAGAGCGATCCAGTGCCGGGTCCAGCACGGTGTTAAAATTCCCCCCCCATTATCAGTCCCCCTGTCTCTAGGTCCGAAATCCGGCCCAGCATACGCCGCATGAGCCCCGCATCATCCCAATTCGGGGCATATACATTGACCAACACCACTCGCGCCCCCTACAGCTTGCCACTTACCATCACATACCTATCGCCATTGTCTGCCACGATGCTCGACGCCTCGAACGGCACTCTCTTCCCCACCAAGATCACCACCCCCCGATTTTTTGCATCCAAATCCGAATGAAACGCCTGCCCTACCCACCCCCTTCTCAACCTTACCTGATCCGCCACCCTCAGGTGCCTCTCCTGAAGCATGGCCACATTCGCCTTCAGCCTCTTCAGGTGCGCGAACACCCGGGCTCGCTTGACCGGCCCATTGAGTCCCCTTACATTCCAGGTTATCAGCCGGATCAGGGGGCTACTCACCCCCTCCTCCGCCGACTAGCCATAGCCCTTCATAGACCAGCCACGTACCCACGCCCCCCGCACGACCCGTTCCCCACAGCGGCAGACCCCCGCCCCGACCTCCTCTACCAACTCCAGCTCACTTTGGCCATTCCAGCAGCAACCCGGCCCCCCCCCCCCCCGCCCCCCAGCTAGGACCCCCCCTAACTGCATTGCTCCCCCCCATTGCACTCCCGTAAGTCAGCTGACCCCAGCTGACCCCGGCCACTCCCGCCGCTCCATCGACCCCCCCCAGTGTGGAACTTCGCCTCCCCCCTCATGTCCACCAGAAGGATCTCATCCATTCCACTCCCATCGCGGGAGAAAAAGCCCGCGCTTCCCAGCTCTGGCCTCGCCCCTTCAACCCTAAGCGCGGGAAAAAGCCAGCGCTTTCCACTCGCTCGGCCCCGCCTCCCCTGGCGCAGCTCCTTTTCCAGGCCCGGTCCCACTACCCCCAACTCAGGCCTTTCCACCCCCACCACGGGGCCCCATCTCCCCTACTGACCATCAACCCCCCAAGCAGTTTACCTACCCCCCCCCCACGAGCCCACCCGGCGGACCTAATCAATACAATGCCCAATCAACCCTCGAAATTCAAAGAACCCCCCCTTGAAACACAACACAACAATCCCCAACCATCCCTCCACAGCGACCCCTCATCCCCGACCCTTAGTCCGAGTCCAGTTTTTCAGCCTGAACAAAGGCCCACACCTCCTCCGGGGACTCAAAATAATGGTGTCGGTCCTTATAGGTGACCCACAGATGCACCGGCTGCAGCATACTGAACTTCACCCCCTTCCTGTGCAACACTGCCTTCGCTCGGTTGTAACCGGCCCTCTTCTTCGCCACCTCCGCGCTCCAATCCTGATAGATCCGGACCTCCGCGTCCTCCCACCTGATGCTCCGCCCCTTCTTGGCCCACCTTAACACACACTCTCGATCAGCAAACCGGTGGAACCACATCAGCACCGCCCGCGGTGGCTCGCTGGGCTTGGGCCTCCTCGCCAGCACTAGGTGGGCCCCCTCCAGCTCCAAGGGCCCCTGAAAGGCCCCCGCTCCCATCAGCGAATTCAGCATGATGACCACGTAGGCCCCCACGTCCGATCCCTCCAGCCCCTCCGGGAGACCCAGGATCCGCAGGTTTCCCGTCTCGACCGGTTCTCCATCTCCTCGAACCTCGCCTGCCATTTCTTGTGGAGCGCCTCATGCGCCCCCACCTTCACCGCCAGGCCCAGGATCTCGTCCTTGTTCTCCGAGACCTTCTGCCGGACCTCCCTGATCGCCGCCCCTTGGGCCATCTGGCTCTCCAGCAGCTTATCGATTGAAGCCTTCATTGGCTCCAGCAGCTCTGCTTTCAGTTCCTTAAAACAGCGCTGGGGAAGCTCCTGCTGCTCTTGCACCCACTGCCTCCATGCTGCCTGGTCTCTGCCTGCTGCCATCTGGGTCCTCCTCCCTCGCACCTTTTTTTGCTTCAATGCCACTTTTTTAATCGCCCCACTCCTGGTCCAATCCATACACTAACGGGGGAATGCTGCTGTCCCCTTCCCACACCGGGAAACGTCGAACAAGCGCCTTTACGGGCCCTAAAAAGAGCCCAAAAGTCTTTTTTTAGCGCGAGCTGCCGAACGTGCGACTTAGCTCCGCATAGCCGCAACCAGAAGTCCCAACCTGCACATCTTTGGAGGAAAACAGAGCACTCGGAGAAAACCCATGCAGACATGAGGTGAAAGTGCAAATTCCATACAGTCACCCAAAGCCGGAATTGAACCCGGGTCCCTGGCACTGTGAGGCAGCAGTGCTAACCACTGTGCCATTGTGCCGCCCCAGCTGGAAGGCCAAGGGCTATCTGATGGGGGGACCGAAGAGGGGTCTTTGTTGTGAATCTGATGGAGGGGATCTGATTGGAATCTCTGTTGGGGGTCTGATGGGGGGTTCTGATGAGGTGGTCTGATGAGGGTGTCCAATTGGGGGTCTGATGGGGGGTCCCTGTGGGGGTCTGATGATGCCATACAGGAGGTTGCTGAATAAGATAAGACCCCATGGTGTTCAGGGCAATGTACTGGCATGGACAGAAGATTGGTTGACTGGTAGAAGGCTGAGAGCTGCGAAAAAGGATGGCAGCCGGTGACTAGTGGTGTGCAGCAGGGAACAGTGTTGGGACCACAACTATTCATGATGTACATTAATGACCTGGAAGAATCAACTGAGGACATTGTTGCTACGTTTTCAGATGATACAAAGATATGTAGAGGGACAGGCAGTGTTGAGGAAGTGGGGAGGCTGAAGAAGGACTTGGACAGGCTAGGAGAGTGGGCAAAGAAGTGGCAGATGGAATACAATGTGGAAAAGTGTGAGGTTATGCACTTCTGTATGAAGAATAAATGCATAGACTATTTTCTAAATGGGAAACCTGAACAAAAAGGAACTTAGAAGTCCTGGTTCAGGATTCTCTTAAGGTTAATGTGCAGGTTCAGTTGGCAGTTAGGAAGGCAAATGCAATGTTAGTATTCATGTCGAGTGGGCTCGAATACAAGGTCAGAGATATGCTGCTGAGATTGTATAAGGCTCTGGTCAGACCCCATTTGGAGTATTGTGAGCAGTTTTGGGCCCCGTATCTAAGGAAGTATGTGCTGGCCTGGGAGGGGGTCCAGAGAAGAATGATCCAGGGAACAAAGGGCTTATCATATGAGGAGCGGTTGAGGACTCTGGGCCTGTATTCGATTGAATTTAAAAGGATGAGGGGGGATCTCATTGAAACTTACCGAATACTGAGATGCCTAGATAGAGTGCACGTGGAGAAGATGCTTCCCTTAGTAGGAGAGACTAGGACTCAAGGGAACAGCCTCAGACTGAAGGCACGATCCTTTAAAAGTGAGGTGAGGAGCAATTTCTTCAGCCAGAGGACAGTGAATCTGTGGAACACTTTGCTGCAGAAGGCTGTGGAGGCCAAGTCACTGATGTCTTTAAGACAGAATTAGATATGTTCTTGATTAATATGGGGATCAGGAGTTACAGGGAGAAGACAGGAGAATGGGGATGAAAAAATATCAGCCATGATCGAATGGCGGGGAAGATTTGATGGGCTGAATTGCCTAATTCTGCTCCTATGTCTTATGGCCTTATGGTCTCTGTTGGAGGTCTGATGCGGTGGTCTGATGGGGTGGTCTGATGGGGTCGTCTGATGTGGTTGTCTGATGGGGGAGACTGATATAGGTGGTCTCTGATAGGGGTCCCTGATGGGGAGTCTCTGATTGGGGGTCTCTGATGAGGGTCGCTGATGAAATCCCTGATGGGGGTTTCTGATGGGGGGTCTCTGATTGGGGGTCTCTGATTGGTTGGGGTCTCTTTTGGGGGGTTTCAGTTGGGGGTCTGATGGAGGCTGATCAGGGTCTAATATGGGGTTTGATGGGGGGTATGATGGGTGGTTTGATGGGGCGGATCTGATTGGGGATCTGATGGGGGTCTCCTTTGATGGTCTGATAGGGAGTTTGATGAGACGGTCTCATGAGGGTTCTGATGGGGAGGTCTGATACAGGGGTCTGGTGGAGGAGTCTGATGGAGGGGTCTGATGGGGGCTGATGGGAGGGTCTCTGTTGGTGCCCTTGTTGGGCTCTCTGTTGGGGGTCTGTGTTGGAGTCCTCTGTTGGGGGTCGGATAGGGGGCTGATGGGGGGTCGGATGGCGGGGTCTGATGGAGGGGTCTGATGGGGGTTCTGATGGAGGGATCAGACGGGTGTCTGTTCAGGGGGGTTCTGATAAGGGTGTCTGTTCAGGGGGTCTGATTTGGGGGTCTGATGAGGGGGGTCTGATAGGGGTCTCTAATGGGGAATCTTTGATGGGAGGGTCTCTGATGGGGAGTCTTTGTTGTTTGGGTCCGTGTTGGGGAGGTTTCGGTTCGGGTGGTCTCAGTTTGGTTGTCTCAGTTGAGGGTCTGATGGCGGGTTCTCTGATGGGAGGTCTCTGTTGGGGATGCTGGGGTGGGCAGATTTGTGTTGTAGGGGGACAGGGGTTCCCCTCTGATGTACTTTGGGGGCATGCACATGACACACTTACCTCCTTGACCCACCGCGGGGTCCTACCCATCAGGGGACATGCTTGAGAATACTTGCACCAATTGATGCCCACGTGAATCCCGGCCGAGGGAGCTGGAGCATCACAGGGGCCTGGAGAATCAGGCTAACAGCCTGTGAATCGGAGGCAAATGGATGACCCATTGGCACCCTCCTGCCAGCACAGGGCTTGTAGCTTGCTGCCACCACAGGCAGGGGTCTGGAACATCGGAACGGGGACCCATCTTGTTTTTGTCCCTCCACTCAATTCTCCACCGGATCGGCAAACTCGCTACCAGCGGCGGACAGCGGCGAATCCATCACCAAATTTTCCCAGATGTTAGTTTTTCCCTCCGTTTGTTGATTATGTGCATTTTCTACATCACCACTTTACACTCACTTGTATTAAACTGTATCTGCATTCCTACCACTTACAAACCGTCCAAAGTATCATTCCCCACATTCACAATTTCACGTCAAGTCCTTAAAAGTATTTTTTTTAATTTTCAATGCAGTGTAGTCTTGTGGAATAAATTCATTTACTATGTTTTTTTCTTTTATAAAGGTACCAGTTTGTCTATCATTCCTGCTCAAAGATCTGCTGCTCTGAATTCTAGCACAACACCACCATATCCTGAATCTAGCGCAGTTTCGAAGACTGAAAGTAATGAATATGATGGAAATAGCACACTGAGCAATTCTGCTTTCGGCGAAACCACTGTTTTTAGTCCATACTCTGACTCAGTGCAGACAGTATTTAATACAACTGCTGCAGTTTCACAGGACAGTGCTCGTCCTAACTTTACACAAACTGGGATACCTGAAAAAGCTAACACCACAGCCACGTTACTCCAAATAACAAACAGTAATTCATCTCTGAATGGAAATAATCAAAGAAAACATGGGGAAACGTCTGGTAAGATTAATAACATTTATTTTCATTTCAATGGATACTTATCATCTTCAGAATCTCAGTAATTTAATATGGAATCACTTATGTTTTATTAACTTATGGTTTAAAATAAGATGCATTTTTAATGACTCATATTTGATCGGAAAACTGGGGCGGGATCCCCCGTTTGAGGGACTGTAGCGCACAAAGACTCCGTGAGACGAATAGAGTGAAGTCGATGAGGCTTTATTAAGCGTGTCTGTTCCCCCGCAGCTCGATAGTAAACTGGCCTGCGGGGGAAGACTCCGGCTTCTTATACTCTGCCTTCAGGGCGGAGCTTGAGGTCAACGGCCAACCAGGACCCGGGATCTGTCAGCCAATGACATTAGGGCTTCCAGTCCCACATGACCCCCAATACATACTACCACATTCACCCCTTGTCAAAAATGAACCCGGCGGGGTGATGCTTCGTATGGTGGTAAGGGTTTACAGGGCTGGTCCTGGGAGGACAAAACATTCACACGGCAATACAGTATTGGACAATTTCGTCCTGTTGCAACTATATACAGAGGGTATGGGAAGAAAAGCAAAATGTTCTTGTGAACAGACTATATTTGTTTTACATCGACGCCACGAGTCGGTCGGGCGGTCTGGTCGTCCGTGTCGATCGCCTCGGCCCCGGCGGTGGTGGTGGTGCTTGTACCAGTGTTGTCGCCTCCAGGAGCCGTACGGTTTCAGCTCGGGCTTGATTCTTGGTCGGTGCTGAGGGGAGGGGGACCGATCCTCCTGGGAAGGGGGCGGTCGCGGGGTGCGGCGATGGTAGGAAGGGGGGGGGTTGGGGTGATGGTGTCGGGGGGGTGTGCGTGTTGCCGGCGGGCGCCAGATCCCGTAGGGAGACCGTGTCCTGTCGGCCGTCGGGGTACTCCACGTAGGCGTACTGGGGGTTCGCGTGGAGGAGGTGAACCCTTTCGACCAACGGGTCCGCCTTATGTGCCCGCACATGCTTTCGGAGCAGGATGGGTCCTGGGGCCGCCAGCCAGGTCGGCAGCGACGTTCCAGAGGAGGACCTCCTAGGGAAGACAAGGAGACGCTCATGAGGCGTTTGATTAGTGCTCGTACATAATAACGACCGGATGGATTGGAGAGCGTCCGGGAGGACCTCCTGCCACCGTGAAACTGGGAGGTCCCTGGACCGTAGGGCCAGTAGGACGGCCTTCCAGACCGTGCCGTTCTCCCTTTCTACTTGCCCGTTCCCCCGGGGGTTGTAGCTGGTCGTCCTGCTTGAGGCTATGCCCTTGCTGAGCAGGAACTGGCGCAGCTCGTCACTCATGAAAGAGGACCCCCTGTCGCTGTGGACATATGCGGGGTAACCGAACAGTGTGAAGATGCTGTTCAGGGCTTTAATGACTGTGGCCGCGGTCATGTCAGAACAGGGAATGGCAAAAGGGAAGCGGGAGTATTCGTCCACTACATTAAGGAAATATGCGTTGCGGTCAGTGGAGGGGAGGGGCCCTTTGAAATCGAGACTGAGGCGTTCAAAGGGGCGGGAAGCCTTAATCAGGTGCGCTCCATCTGGCCTGAAAAAATGCGGCTTGCATTCCGCGCAGATGTGGCAGTCCCTTGTGACTGTACGGACCTCCTCTAAAGAGTATGGGAGATTGCGGGACTTGATGAAGTGGTAAAACCGAGTGACCCCCGGGTGGCAGAGGTCCTCGTGGAGGGTTTGGAGGCGGTTAATTTGTGCGTTGGCACATGTGCCGCGGGATAGGGCATCGGACGGCTCGTTCAGCTTTCCGGGACGATACAAAATCTCATAGTTGAAGGTGGAGAGCTCGATCCTCCACCTTAAGATTTTGTCGTTTTTTATTTTGCCCCGCTGTGCACTATCGAACATGAAGGCTACCGACCATTGGTCAGTGAGGAGAGTGAATCTCCTGCCGGCCAGGTAATGCCTCCAATGTCGCACAGCTTCCACTATGGCTTGGGCTTCCTTTTCTACTGAAGAGTGGCGGATTTCTGAGGCGTGGAGGGTCCGGGAGAAAAAGGCCACGGGTCTGCCCGCTTGGTTAAGGGTGGCCGCTAGAGCTACGTCGGAGGCGTCGCTCTCGACCTGGAAGGGGAGGGACTCGTCGATGGTGCGCATCGTGGCCTTTGCAATATCCGCTTTGATGCGGCTGAAGGCCTGGCAAGCCTCTGTCGACAGAGGGAAGGTCGTGGTCTGTATTAGGGGGCGGGCCTTGTCTGTGTACTGGGGGACCCACTGGGCGTAGTACGAAAAGAAGCCCAAGCAGCGTTTCAGGGCTTTTGGGCAGTGCGGGAGGGGAAATTCCATGAGTGCGCGCATACGTTCGGGGTCGGGGCCTATTATCCCATTGCGCACTACGTAGCCCAGAATGGCTAGCCGGTCGGTGCTAAAAACGCACTTGTCCTCGTTGGACGTGAGGTTCAAGGCTTTGGCGGTCTGGAGGAATTTTTGGAGGTTGGCGTCGTGGTCCTGCTGATCGTGGCCGCAGATGGTTACATTGTCGAGATACGGGAACGTGGCCCACAACCCATGTTGGTCAACCATTCGGTCCATCTCCCGTTGGAAGACCGAGACCCCGTTTGTGACGTCAAAAGGGACCCGTAGGAAATGGTATAATCGCCCGTCTGCCTCGAAGGCTGTGTACGTGCGGTCACTTGGGCGGATGGGGAGCTGATGGTAGGCGGACTTGAGGTCCACGGTGGAGAAGACTTTATATTGGGCAATCCGATTGACCATGTCAGATATCCGGGGGAGAGGGTACACGTCTAGTTGTGTGTACCTGTTGATGGTCTGGCTATAGTCAATGACCATCCTTTGTTTCTCCCCTGTCTTCACTACTACCACCTGTGCTCTCCAGGGACTATTGCTGGCCTGGATTATGCCCTCCTTTAGTAGCCGCTGGACTTCGGACCGAATGAAGGTCCGGTCCTGGGCGCTGTACCGTCTGCTCCTAGTGGCGACGGGTTTGCAATCCGGGGTGAGGTTCGCAAACAAGGACGGGGGTTGCACCTTGAGGGTAGCGAGGCCGCAGATAGTGAGTGGGGGTATGGGGCCGCCAAATTTGAACGTAAGGCTCTGTAGATTGCATTGGAAATCTAATCCCAGCAAGGTGGGGGCACAGAGTTGGGGAAGGACGTTTAGTTTGTAGTTTTTGAACTCCCTCCCCTGCACCGTTAGGGTAACTATGCAGAATCCCTGGATCTGTACGGAGTGGGATCCTGCAGCTAGGCAAATCTTTTGTGCGCTGGGATAGGTGGTTAAGGAACAGCGTCTTACCGTGTCGGGGTGTATAAAGCTTTCCGTGCTCCCGGAGTCGACTAGGCATGGCGTCTCGTGGCCGTTTATTAGTACCGTTGTCGTCGTCGTCTGGAGTGTCCGGGGCCGAGCTTGATCGAGCGTAATCGAAGCGAGCCGTGGTTGTAGTAGTGGAGTGGGGTCCGTTGTTGCCGTCCAAGGTGGCGTCGGGGATGAACAAAATGGCCGCCTCCATACATCGCACATGGCTGGGGGGTCACAAGATGGCGGCGGGGGTGGACAAAATGGCCGCCCCCACGCGTCGTACAGGTCTGGGGCGGTCCAAGATGGCGGCGCCCCTCCTCCCCTCATGGTGGCCGGGACCCAAAATGTCGGCGTCTGCGGGTCGCACATCGGCGCCCCTCCTCCCCTCGTGGTGGCCGGGACCCAAAATGTCGGTGTCTGCGGGTCGCACATGGTGTGCTGGGGGGGCTGGGGAGTGCTAGGATCGCGATCGCTAGGACCGCGAGCGCTAGGACCGCGCGGAGCTCCCTCACCACGAGCGCTAGGACCGCGAGCGCTAGGACCGCGCGGAGCTCCCTCACCGGGGACAGCGGTGGTCGGGGCCCAAGTCGGCGGCGCCGGTGGTCAGGCGTGGGGCCGCGAGCGCTGGGACCGTGCGGAGCTCCCTCACCGGGGACAGCGGTGGTCGGGGCCCAAGTCGGCGGCGCCGGCGGGTCAGGCGTGGGGCCGCGAGCGGTGGGACCGCGCGGAGCTCCCTCACCGGGGACAGCGGTGGTCGGGGCCCAAGTAGGTGGCGCCGGCGGGTCAGGCGTGGGGCGCGCGGTGGGGGTTAGGGTGGCGTTAGGGACGCGGAAAACTCGCTCCTCTCCGTGGAGAGTGTTGGCCGGGACCCAAAGCGGTAGCGCCGGCGTCGGGTCATACATGGGCTGCGGGGAGGGGGGTTGGGGGGCGTAGGCGGCGTGCAGGGCTCCCAGTTCTCCCGGGACCGCGGTGGTCGGGACACAGAGCGGCTGCGCCTGCGGGTCGCACATGGCGTGCTGGGGGGGTTGGGGCACGTAGACTGCTTGCAGGGCTCCCTGTTCTCCCGGGACAGCGGCGACCTCGCGGGACCGGCACACAACCGCATAATGGCCCTTTTTCCCGCAGCTTTTGCAGATTGCTGCGCGGGCCGGGCAGCGCTGCCGGGGGTGTTTCGCCTGGCCGCAGAAATAACAGCGGGCGCCCCCGGTGCGACTCGGCGTTTGGACCGCGCAAGCCTGTGGGGGGGGGTAGGGGGTTTGGCGCGACGGGTACGTACGGGGCCCAATGGGTTGCCGCGCGGTCGGGGCCGTAGGCGCGGGTATTACGCGCGGCCACGTCTAGGGAGGCTGCTAGGGCCCGTGCCTCTGAGAGTCCTAGCGACTCTTTTTCTAGAAGTCTTTGGCGGATTTGAAGGATTGCATACCTGCCACAAAAGCGTCGCGCATTAACATGTCCGTGTGTTCGTTTGCGTTTACAGACGGGCAGCTGCAGGCTCGTCCCAAAATCAGCAGCGCGGCGTAGAACTCGTCCATCGATTCTCCGAGAGCTTGCCGTCTCGTCGCGAGCTGGTAGCGAGCGTAGATTTGGTTAACTGGGCGAACGTGGAGACTTTTCAGTGCTGCGAACGCCGTCTGGAAATCCTCCGAGTCTTCGATGAGGGAGAAAACCTCCGTGCTCACCCTCGAGTGCAAGACCTGCAGTTTTTGGTCTTCTGAGACTCGGCCGGTGGTCGTTCTGAGGTAGGCCTCGAAGCAAGTCTGCCAGTGCTATCGAGCTGCGGGGGAACAGACACGCTTAATAAATTGTAGCGCACAAAGACTCCGTGAGACGAATAGAGTGAAGTCGATGAGGCTTTATTAAGCGTGTCTGTCCCCCCGCAGCTCGATAGTAAACTGGCCTGCGGGGGAAGACTCCGGCTTCTTATACTCCGCCTTCAGGGCGGAGCTTGAGGTCAACGGCCAACCAGGACCCGGGATCTGTCAGCCAATGACATTAGGGCTTCCAGTCCCACATGACCCCCAATACATACTACCACAGGGACTAAGTGCCAACACGGTGGTGTTCTACAATCCCGAAAGAGGCGCCAGTTCCGGAGCAAATTCAGGGTCCGTTAATGGGCTAGCACTGGTGCCACATGGAACTAGGGCAATTCCAATGCATAACGACATCTGATTCACCAGGGTCGAGATTGGCACTCGAGAGACTGACAAGCTGAAGTTAAACATGAGCACTCCACTCACCACACACACTCGTGCCAGCCGAGAACATGGCACCCCGACGAGCAGCACCCCATTTCGCCGATGGGGAGCTCGAGTCCCTGCTGAATGCCATGGAGGAGAGGCAGGGCACCTGTTCCCCGGGGCGTGAAGAAGACTGCCACCCACCACCGGACACCGTGCCTGGACTCAGGTGGCAGTGGTTGTGGGCGCCGTGGGCCCCACCACCAGGACTGGCCAGCAGTGTCATGAAAAGCTGCACAGTCTCCTCAGGGCGGCCAAGGTGAGTAACCAGCACCACAACCCTGGCATCAACCCCCGTCCCACACACCCATACTAACCCTCCCCACCGTCCCAAAGGGCGACTGAACCCCACCCACCAGCAGTCTGCCTTCGCCCCATCCTGCACCACATGCCAACACCCATACTGCCTGCCATGGCTGGGTGCCCTGTACATGTGGGCCACTAGCCACCCACCTCTGTGTTCACATCTGACTGCCTCACTGTGGGATTTCTGCCGCCCACCCTCCCCTCCCACCCCGCCTCCCCCAGGAGAAGACGGCGCACAACTGCAGAGAGAGAGGGAGCCCACCGGAACGCCGCCCCGTCACCGCTGCAGTGCAGCAGGCATTGAACCTAGTCAATGGGCCAGAAGAGCGGGCATTTGCCAAGGCGGAGGTAGGCATCGGGGAACCAAGTGAGACCCTGCTGAGCGCGGTATCCCAATGGCATGCATGGCAACTCCCCCACCCCACGCACCACCCCTCCACCACCGCACCCCAGCACCTCCACACCACCCCTCCTCCACCCCACCACACCACCTCCACACTGCCCCTCCCCCATACCACCACCCCGCTAACCCGCCACACCAGCACCACAAAAGCTCCACACCACCCCTCCATCACTCCGACCTGTGTTCCAACCATGCAGGACACAAGGCAGGACCAGACGGCAATGCAAGCACCTAAATGCCAGCCCTCGACACCCCGAGCACCATTTCAGCGAAAACACCGACTTTCCGTCTCCAACAGCCTCCACCATCCCTCAGATACTCACCTCTGTTGGGCATTCTACTGAAGAGGCTCCTGGGACACTATCTGGTGCACACCACACATGTGCAGCTGTACATCAGGTGGAGGCAGGAACCCCCGAGGGAGAAGACGGTGAGAGGTCAGCCCGCCCCCAGGGACTAGCTGCCAACCAGATGGGTCTCGGGCTTCTGGAATCGGCAGTCCCATCGATGCTGGAGATGCAGACACAAAGCCAGGGACTACATGAGGGGGTGTCAGCAACCATTCAGCATCTGCAGTGCAGTTGGAGGAGTCCAACCTATGCACATTGACATAGGTGAAAATGTCCACCTAGCCTACACATTTTCTGGGGTGTGGGGGCGAAACTCACGCAAACACGGGAAGAATGTGCAATGCGCACGGACAGTGACCCAGAACCAGGATCGAATCTGGGACCTCGGCGTCGTGAGGCAACCTGCCCACCTCCACTCCTGATGTACCACCTGGGGAACCACCTAGATGGAGTTTTAATAATATTAATAATCTTTATTGTCACAGGTAGGCTTACTTTAACTCTGCAATGAAGTTACTGTGAAAATTCCCTAGTCGCCACATTTCGGCGCCTGTTCAGGTACACTAAGGGAGAATTCAGAATGTCCAAATTACCTAACAGCACGTCCTTTGGGGCTTGTGGGAGGAAACCGGAGCAACCGGAGGAAACCCATGCAGACAAGGGGAGAACGTGCAGACTCCGCACAGACAGTGACCCAAGCCGGGAATCGAACCTGGGACCCTGACGTTGTGAAGCAACAGTGCTTACCACTGTGCTACCATGCCGCCAGGGCCCATAAGGCCAGAAAAATAGACACCAGTTGAGTTGGCACTGGTGCAGCACATAGGATAGCGATAGGGGCTTGGGCACAAACCTGTAGAAACATGTTCACTTGTTCACAATAAACGCCTGTTCACAAACGTTCCAACCTGCCTCGGTGCTCTGTCAGAAGGATGTGGGGATGGGCTGGGTTAGGCTGACTGCAGAGGGGGTGCGGGCGGGAGGATGGGCAGCCATTGGTGGTGGTCTTGGGCCAGATCCCCCAATTCAGCCACTGCTCATTGCCTCGGTACCTGACACTGTCCCCTACCTCCCCCAAACCCCGACCCCACCTCCGCCATTCCAAAGGTTCAATGGGACCGTGTGATGGAATGGCCAGCTCGCATGCAGGGAGCACCCAAGCGGATGGTGGAAAGTGCTACCGTGGGCAGGCATCAGATGTTGTCGAATGATGCGGAGAACCAGAGCTCATCGGGAGCGGGTCGGCATCATCCTCCATCTCATGGACCAGACCCGCTGATACTGCCAACCTTGGGCCCGCACCCCGCAGTGAGATAGGATTCACGGAAGGGGGTGCAGGTATGGGGCTGGTGAGGGTGGGTGGTTCAGTGAGGGTGGACATGGGAGGGGATAGTCGGCCGGGCGGCACGGTGGTGTAGGGATGGGATGGGATGTCCGTGCTACTGTCGAACAGGCCCCCACTCAGTGAATCTAAAGGCGATTAGCACGTCCCCTGCACGTTGGCCCTGGTCCACACATTGGGCAACCTCCTGTGGCTGCCAGGCCCCATGCCCTGCCCACGCTTGCCCTCCTCCACATCCTCCTCATTGGACGAGGCCTGGCGTT
This sequence comes from Scyliorhinus torazame, assembly GCF_047496885.1. NCBI lineage: Eukaryota > Metazoa > Chordata > Chondrichthyes > Carcharhiniformes > Scyliorhinidae > Scyliorhinus > Scyliorhinus torazame. The sequence continues at coordinate 263,140,879 of NC_092713.1, forward strand.
CATCCCCTCCTCCAACACGTCCCCTCTCTGCTGTGTGATGTTGTGGAGGACACAGCAGGCCACGATGTGGGAGATTCTCCTGGCACTGTACTGAAGGGCCACTCCAGAGCGGTCCAGGCACCTGAACCGCATCTTCAGGACGTCAATGTGATCATAGTCCTGGTCGCAGTATGTGTGTCATTGTTGCAGGTCTCCGCATTGGTCTGTGGCCTCTGGATATGTGTCATCAGCTACGACCACAGTAACCCCTGTCGATCAAGAACCAACCCCTCACCCGGGGCTGTGCCTTTAAGAGCTGCTCTGTGCAACCACGGGCCACGGTGGTCAGTGGGGTGTGCAGCAAAATGGCTGCCTTGCAGACCACAGTCGGTCCCTTCCTGGAAACCCCGATCCTGGGGGACACCCCAGTCCCACAGCCCATCCCCTGGTCACCCCTTGCTACTCTCCCCAGCCAGCCTCTCTCTCCTTTAGCAGCCATGGCGCATGTTTTCTGATTTAGGCTGAGCATTGCGCGAGCCCCGGAGAATACTGGGGCCGACTCGTTAATGATATGCCAACAGCGTTTACCCTAAGTGTGGCGCAGAACGGCATTCATGCCACTGTTGAGGTACCAGAGCATGGCATTCTGTTGGGCGCCCAACACCCAATGCATGATTCTCCGCCCAATCATGCTTCGTGGATTCCAGCGTAGCTGGATGAAAAAGCCAGTCCCTGGTGTTTTAAATATGCCGTCATATAAAAAATACTGCAGATCTGGGAAAATCACGTAATCAAACAAATTGAAGCCAGAAATGTCCTTATCCTTAGGTTAGATTTTTGACTGCTCTGCTGTATCTGCTGTACTGTCTTGTGCTTCACAATTATTGCACTGAGTTTAAGGCCCTGATATTTACCAGGTAGAATTTCCAAGTTCAGGATAAGAGTTCTGGGGCGGGATTCTCCGTTTCTGTGTTTACACCAACGGAGAATCCGTGGACTTCTATAACAGACAAACCGACGCCGCACCTGGACCGATTCTGCTACAGTTGAGGGGCTAGCACCTGTGCTGCTTGGAACACACTCGGTTCCACTGAAAAATGGTGCGGGATACGCCGGGTCCAAGATCGGCATTCGTCAGGCTGACAATCTATTGCCGCACATACACATTACATTCCCCACACACACTTATTAAAACGAAAAAGATGGCACTGGTTTAGCTAGAGTGTGCCAATAAAGCTGATGGATCGTCTGGGGCCAGGAGGGTGCCCTGGGGTGACACCTGGTACCAGGTTCAAAGTGGGCTGTTAGCGGCGTGTGAAGCTGCATGGTTGCCTCCGGGCTACGGCAATGGTGCTCCGTGTCCGTCCACCCCAACCCCACAGCCCACCTCCTGGCCACCTCCCACTACTCCCCACCGCTCTGGAACAAGCAGCAGAACTGTCAGCACAGTATGGCCATGTTGGACACTTTCTGTACCCGCTATCTCTCCTTCAGCAGCCGCCACTCCGGTTTCACGATTTTTAAAAGCACAAGTGAGCCATACCGTCAGGAACTCAGCCCATCGAGGTGGAGAATTGCAGAGGCTCTGGAGAATACCGGGTCAGGCCCGCTAATGATATGCAAACGGTGTCTACTGTCTGTGCGGAGTGAAATGCATTGACGCCGAATCACAATTTGGCGTCAAATCGGCACCTGCCGCGATTTTGGCGTGGGAAGTTATTCTCCACCAAATTGCATTTCCCGATTTAAGCATCGGCTAACGGAGAATACCGCCCCTGATCCCTGAATGCTGTAGAGTTAATCCGCAGCGTGAATAGTTTTGTTCCAACAGGATTGCAGCCTGGATGTCAGTCTGATTGACAGGCTTAGCTCCCTGTTGGACAGGGAGCACGGTAGAAGAGATCCCAGCCAAGAAATGTGGGTACCTTGTTGCTGGGGTAGAGATGACAGATGGAGTAGTGCAGAAATCAATTGCTGGCTTGAAGGTGCAAGCAATTGCCTGATCAAGGTTAGTAAAGTGATTGGCTTGGGAGGCTGGGAGGAAGCATTCCTGTTCTAATGGTCCACAACCAGAACTGGAAAGGTATTTGGCTCTCCCACACCAATAGTCCTCACCTCACTTTAGCTGTTGTGTTTCCCAAGGCCAGGGCAACTCCCTGGTCAGGGTTAAACCGATATTAGTAATAAAGCCTCAGGCACTCAATTTCACTGAATTATTTAAAATACAGCCGCAGCCCTAACCTTTACTGGTGAGTTTAATGTGTATATATCATGTAAGTACAACAACTTCACACTCCATATATTTTAAGATACGCCTTTGCAAGATACCATTCTTTTGGAGAAGCAAGGCATATTGAGCAGTGAATTCTCGATTTATGCATTTAAATGTGCTGGAAGTTGCTGATTTATATGTTATTGAAGGTCAACTCTGATAACCTCACTTTTATTTTTACCTGGTTCATTATTACTGAGAGCTGACATATACGAAACTAAATACTGTTAAACAGCTCTTGTGAGGTCTGCTGTGAGATTGACTAGAAATGTTTGTGGAGTAATGTGTTCTGAGGGCTGCAAGTTACTGAGGATTTTGGACCCACTTTAATGGTCCACAGGAGGTGGGTGGTAAATCTGGGGAGAATCGTGTTTCCCGATGTTCCCAGCCCTCGCTGGTGATGTCACCAGGTTCATGCCCACAAAGAACGAGAACCCCTTTTTAATGGTTTGAATGCATTTTAATATAATTAGCTAACCCCTCACCACAGGATCCACCCTCACTGAATGTTCAAACCTCGCCGATGTGATTTCATGTTGACAAGATTAACAACAGGTTTTGAAAAACAAGATTGAGTTGAGAGGATCCCTCCGGGGATGGAAAGGGAAGTATAGTTCGCAGGGGAGAGGGGCATTCCTGGGCAACCTGTGCCAGTGGGCAGTGCCAGGGTTGGGGGCCTCTTGGCAGCCTCATGGGAGGGGTTCCTCTTATATGTGTTGGGGAGGACTGATACCTGAGAGGGGCAAAGATTGCCCGAGGCAATAATGGTGGTGGGAGGGGGGCTGGTCACCCTGATATCTGCAAGGAGTGGTGATGGTGAGGGGGGTGTCACCTGATGCCTGCAAGGGGGGTAGGGGTAAGAGGGGGTTTCCTGATGCCTGCGAAAGGGGGGTTGCCTCAATGTTGTATTGTTAGGGAAGGGTGGGAAGAGAGCCACGTCGCTCCTGCTGAGGTGGTGGTGGTTTGTGGGGGGGGGTCCCCAATGCTAATTAGGGGGTCCTAGCATTTATGTGAAATGGGGGACGGTCGCAGTTGGGGGTCATTCAGTTTGTGTGCTGAACAGGAACAGGGCACTCTCTAAAGATGTTGCCCGATATCTGTAGAGTCATAGAATTTACAATGCAGAAGGAGGCCACTCGGCCCATCGGGTCTGAACCGGCCCTTGGAAAGAGCACCCCACTTAAGCCCACGCCTCCACCCTATCCCCGTAACCCCACTTAACCTTTTTTGGGCACTCAGGCAATTTATCATGGCCAATCCACCTACCCTGCACATCTTTGGACCGTGGGAGGAAATCAGAGCACCCGGAGGAAACCCACACAGACACAGGGAGAACGTGCAGACTCCGCACAGACAGTGACCCAAGCCGGGAATCGAAACTGGGACCCTGGAGTTGTGAAGCAACTGTGCTAACCACTGTGCTACCGTGCTGCCCACGTCGGCCTTGAGTGGCTCGATATCTGGAGTGAAAACTGTGCTGTGCAGCTGGAGAGCTACACGCCGGTTTTCAGTCTGAACCCGACACTATACATGGGAAATTACATCTGTATTGCATGAAGCATTGTCTTGAGGCTATGACACTATGCCCAATGAAGTCATCTTAAACAATTACTGCGACAAATCTTCCTGCTATGCTTTAACTATCTAACTCTGACTGCTTTGTTTTCACATAAGTTTATGGAAATGTGTCATAATTTGTAGAAAACAGTAGATTTACAAATCATGTAATGCTTAGCACAGTTAGATGGAGCAAGAACTGGAGATTTAACAACAAAACTATCATTTATTCTCCAAACCATGTCATTTTAGAGTGTTGCCCTGCTCTAAGGGTGTGGGGTCAATGAGTTTATCTAATTTATGCTTTTCCTTATAGAATCTCTCAAGTCTATAATAGACAGGACTTGCAAGTTATTATTTCTTAAGTTATTAAGCTATGGTATTCCTTCCCTCAACCTCTCCACCTTTCTATCTTGCTTTCATCACTTTAGGCATTCCTTAAAACATAAATTTTTGATCAAGTTCATGGTTATGCCCTAATCCCTTATGTAGCCCTGTGCCATGTTTTTCTTTTATATTACTCTGAAGCATCCTGGGATATTTCATGTGAAAGGCGTTGTATAAATAAAACATGTCCATTTGGTGTCCCCTTTATCCTTCTTACGTAGTGAAGCTGCAATAAAGCTTTATGTGATTGAAAAGTAGTGATCTTGTCATACTGGGCACTGAAGATTGACATAGAAACATAGAAAATAGAAGCAGGAGGAGGCCATTCTGCCCTTCGAGCCTGCTCCGCCATTCATTATGAAAATGGCTAATCAAATTCAATACCTTGATCCCAACATCTGACCATATTCCTTGATCCCTTTAGTCCCAAGAGCTATATCTAATTCTTTCTTGAAATTAGACATTTTGGCCTCAACTACTTTTGTGGTAGCGAATTCCACAGATTCGCCACTCTCTGGGTGAAGAAATTTCTTCTCACCTCAGTCCTAAAAGGTTTACTCCTTATCCTCAAATTATGACCCCGAGTTCTTGACTCCCCCACCATCGGGAGCATTCTTTCTGAATCTACCCTGTCTAATTCTGTGAGAATTTTATACGTTTTGATGAAATCCCCTCTCACGTCTTTCCTCCTGATTAACAAAGTTATGACAATTAGATAAATTTTGTTTGTTTGACTTACGGAATTCTTGAGACAAAATCCTATATTTTATTTTGTAGGAATTCATATTGCTATCATCATTCTTGCCATTATACTGGTTATAATCATCGTACTTGTGGTAATGTGTGTCTTCAAACAAAAAGAAAAAGTAAGTTTTCTTTCTAATTATGCAATTTGAATAACTTTTCCCCTCCCAGTAGGGTTTCCAAAATATATATCAGTTTCTATCTGAGGAAAAGGAAGGCGTTCTATTTCCAAACACCCGGCAGTCCCATTTTCTGTTTTACCCAGTCTAGTCAGCTTCTACAAATCAACTAGCAGATTGATTTTCACTCCTTTTTCCACCATCCAGTTTCGGCAGACATTTCAGCCCAGTTCTGTGAGGCTGCTGCATTGTCTGAGGTGCCATCCTTCAGGTGAGACACTGGACGCGATCTTGACCCCTCGCTTGCCGCATGTGGGATCGGTGACGGCAAGGCTGGGAAATCTCGTCAGGATTGCCGTGTTTCCTGATTTCCCCCGCCCACCCCACTGGTGGCATCACGTAATTCACGCCCTTGTGTTAATAAATTTGAATAAATTTAAGTTTTGTGAGCAACCCCACCCCACTTCCAAATGATCCGCCTCACTAAATAGTCATACCTCACCGGCGTGGTGTCAGTAGGTCTGGCCAGACATGAGGCAGTTGAGGGGATCCATCCTCGGACGCAACTGTGGAGACCGGATACTGAGGTGGTTGCAATGATGTGTGGAGGATGGTGGGGAGAGTGGACACTAAGGATAGGGGATGCCAGCGGGGAGGGCGATAGCTCTGTGATGTGCGCTGGAGGCCGTTAGGCTGCAGCACTTATCGGGGCGGTCTTTATAGATGGCGCCCAGATATCTTTGCAACCAGTTTCCGGCTCTGAGGTCCCACCACGCCCACTCAGTTTTTTGTCAGAGAGGCTCAAGACTCCACGCGAAAACTGGGGTGGGATTCCTCGTTGCCCAGCGTCAAAATCGTGTTCGCCGATCGGGCCGGTGTGACGCCGTTCAGCCATGCTCCGCCCCCTCTGAAATGGCATCATCGTGAAGTGCGCCGCGCGCAGTCTCATTGTCGTTGGTGCCTGATCGGCCAGCCCACCCTCGCTGCTCTGCCCCAGACGGGCCGTGTTCCCGATGGTATGGACCATGTGTGGTCCCACAAATTGTGAACCCGGCTTGCCGGCTGCCGACTGTGTCCAGCGCCGCCACACACGGCCGGGATCCATGCGGCTGGCTGGTGGGGCTTCTGCAAAGGTTGGAGGGACTGGTGAGCTTGGGCTGTGGGGTCGCGGATGGTGGCTTGGGTCCGCGAACGGCCAACACCATGTTGTACAGCGTGACCGCTGCAGGTCGTCAGCCTGCGCAATCCGGGACCCAGCCATTCTCCGGCCGTTTTTTGCCGCAGGAGGTGGGTGTTTCAGTTGCCACCAGTGCTAGCCCCTCAATGGTACCGGAATCGGTAAGGGGTCAGCAACAATTTTTTTCACGTGAACCTCTCGCGGACTCTCCGTTTGAGCTGGCACTTAGCCGCAGCAACGGAGAATCCAGCCCCTGGTCTGTACAACTGGAGAGTTACATGCCAGTTTTCTATCTGAGCCCGACACTTTGCCAATTTCTGGTAAGATTTCGCCCATTAATTCGAGCCCTCGCATTCCAAGAAGTCCAGGTGGATGTTAAAAAACTAAACGCACTAAGATAAGTACGTTTTTGCCATGTTCTGTCCAATTCTAGGGTGGGATTCTCCATTAGGCAATGCCAAATTCGGGAAAGGTGATCGGGCGGAGAATCGGTTCCAATGCCAAAAACGTGGCTGGCGCCGATTTGACACCAAATCGCCATGCTCCAGCTCCTAGACAGCGGCGTCAATGCATTCCGGAATGCACGTACAGTAGACACCATTTTCATATCATCAGCGGACCCGATCAGATATTCTCAAGGGCGTCAGAAATTCTCCACCTCCGATGGACCGTGGGCGAAATTCTCCGGCGGGACAGGTATTTTACCGGCGAGAATCGCGGGGTGGGGGGGGTGAGTCACGCCAGCCCCCAGCGATTCTCCGATCCGGTGGGGGGTCGGAGAATCTTGCCCCGTGTTCCCGACGCCGTGGTTCACTTGTGTTTTTAAAATTCACAAAACCGACGTGGCGACTACTGAGGGTGAGAGAGGGGGTATGGAAGGTGTCCAACATCGCCATAATTTGCTGACAGCTGTGCCGCTGGCCGGGGGGCTTCTGCCAGGGCTGAGGGGAGTAGTGGGGCATTGGCCAGGAGGTAGGCTGTGGGGACGGGGTGCAGGGGCATGGAACACTATTGCCGCAGCTGCGCACACCGTCAGGATCGGCCAACAGTGCGGGAAAAAGCTGCACAAGCCCCTCAGATTGGCCAGGGTGAGTAGCCAGCACCATTGCCCTGGCACCCTCCCCCACATCACCCCAACCCCAGCACCCCGCACCTCTTCACTATCCCATCCCCCCCCACACCACTACTTCAAACCCCGATCCAACCATGTGTGTTGCAAGATCACCTGGTAATGAGGTGACTCCCCTCCATCCACCCCGCCCCACAACCCCAGCACATGTCCAGCGAGGAGGCAGCACCGGACAGCGTCGCCAGCCTCCAAAAGCCAGCCCACGACACCCCGGAGCTGTCTCCAATACCCTTCACCATCCCAGAAACCCAGGTTTGGTTCCCGGCTTGGATCACTGTCTGTGTAGAATCTGCACGTTCGCCCCGTATCTGCGTGGTTTCCGGCTGCTCCGGTTTCGTCCCAAAGTCTCCAAAGAGGTGCTGTTTGGTGAACTGGACATTCTGAATTCTCCCTCCGTGTACCCGAACAGGCGCCGGAGTGTGGCGACTAGGGGTTTTTCACAGTAACTTCATTGCAGTGTTCATGTAAGCCTACTTGTGACAATAAAGAGCATTATTATTATTATACTCACCTCGGCTGGGCATGTTAGCGAAGTGGCTCCTGGGGCACTATCTGGTGTGCACCACACATGTGCAGCAGTAAATCAGGTGGAGGTAGGATCCCCGAGGAAGCGGACTGTCAGAGAGCGGCCCAAGCCCAGAGACCAGCTGCCGATCAGATGGGTCTCAAGCTTCTGGAAACGAAGATCCCATTGATGCTGGAGATGCAGACACAGAGCCAGGGACTACATGAGGGGTTGTTGGCAACCATCCAGCACCTGCAGGTGAAGTTGGAGGAGACCAACCACCTGCAGTGGCACCCAAGTCATGCGTGCCACCGAGGCCAACACCGCACAGGTGGCGTCCGCGGTGGAGGCCTTGGGGGTGAAGGTATCAGCCAGGGGTGGGGAATTCTTTGTGGCCTGGGGCATTCTTTGTGGGTGTGGGCTGAGGCACAGAACAGGGCTATCCTGTCATTAGCAGCTATGTACCAGGGCCACCTGGACATTGCAGTGGCGCTCCAGAATTTGGCCCAGCCACAACGGGTCATGGCTGCAGGCATTGATGGCATCACCCAGGCACTGGCTGATCTGAGACAGTCACAGAGTGACCTTGCCCAGTCTCAGCTGGAGGCGGTTCAATCCCTGTGCTCCATGGCCGCGAGCATTGAGACCTGGTCGGGATGAGAGCGGCCCTATAGGACTCGCAACTCCGGGTGGCATCTGCTTTGGCGTTCTGTCAGAGGGATGAGGAATGGTCTGGGCAGGCTGCGAAGGTGGCACCGGGGGTGAGGGATGGGGGAATGGGCAGCGGTTGGACGGTGGCACGAGCTAGGGCCCCACATCAGCCACAGCCCACCACCCTGGTACCCGGCCCCACCCCATCCCTCTCCACCACAGCCCCTTTTGCACCTAGACCCCACCTCCGCCAGCTCAATGGTCCGGTGGATGGTGGATGGTGGAAAGTGCTACCGTGGGCGGGTGTCGCACATTGTCAAAAGATGCAGAGCACAAGAGCTCACCGCATAGCGGTTCGTCACCATCCTCCATCGCATGGACCAGACCTGGTGTTACTGTCAACCCAGGGCCCGCAACCTGTAGTGAGGCAGGTAGGAATAACAGAGGGGTTTGCAGGTGCCGCGCGGGGGGGGGGGAAAGGGAGGTGTTGATGTAGGATGGTGGCCATGGAAGGGGATGGTCCGCCAGGGTGGGGTGGGGGTGATATTGGAGTGGGAAGTGATGTTCATGCTGACGTTGGTCAGGCACCCTATGAGGCGGTCCTGGAGGCTATCAGCACGTACCGGGCATGCTGGCCCTGGTGCACATGTTGTGCGGCCTCCTGTCCCTGCCCGGGCACCACGTTCGGCTCATCCTGGCCCTCCACTGCATCCTTCACGTCGTGCAAGAACTTCCGTTCATCCCCCTACTCCATCGCCCCTCTTCAGCCCTTCTGCCCTGTGGTGCCATCCAAGTGGACTATCAGGGAAAGGGGATAGGATAGCTGGAAAGCCTTAGTCTGTCATGCTGCAGATGTAAACTGTATTCCCCAACCCAAAATAAAAATCCTGAGAAATGCTGGGGGAAATATAAAACAGTGGAGACCTAGAAATCTGAGTCTCTATGGCCTCTTCCTTAATTTGAAACCAGGCGACTAGGTAATCACTGCGGATAAAAGCCATTATAGTTCATGATAATATAACCAATGAGAAATCCCTGGAGTGAGGTTACTGGGAACTAATCCTGAAATTCAACCCATGTCTGGGGGACAATTTTCATGGGATAGACAGAGCTATATACCCTGAACAGATTTCACACCCTGTGTAATAACAAAACACTTCATCTCTGCCCAGTTCTCAGCCCTACTTCTTATCATACTGTTAAGGATTGCTGAAGCAGTGGATAGCTTTATATTTAAGGCGTCAAGTAAGGTAAATTGATTTTGCAGGTGAGAAAAATAATAGCGAGTTACATGAATGATCTAACATGGATTTTCTGTTGCAGCGTGAATCATCTGGATACAAAGTGAATCACACCAATGAATCTGTCCATGAAGGTACACCGATGAATGATTTGGACACAAACACACCCAATGAATAAGGAAACGTAACCGTCCATGAGTTGGAGGCACTCACAGAATTGAATAGTTTTCATTAGGGAACTGGGACGAAAAACATTCAACAACCTAATTAGACAATTTTAAGTTGGCAATTTTGTTTATTTTCAAAATGCTGTTTCAATGAAAATTACTTTTTAAAGAACTATGGAGCCCAAAACTGCCCACAGTATTCCAGATGTGGCGAGATGATAGCGTCATGGTAATGTCACCAGACCAGTAATCCCGAGGCCCAGGCTAATGCTCGGGGGACAGGGCAGCTGGTGGAATTTAAATTTGCTTAGCAAAATTTGGAATTGAATGCAAGGCTCAGTCATCATTGAACACAAAGACACTTCTGCTTCACTAATATCCTTTAGGCAAGGAAATCTGCCATCCTTACCTGGTCTGGTCTGGCCAACATGGGACTCCAGAGCCACAGCAACGTACTGTCTGTTGGCTGCTCTCTGAAATAGCCCAGGAAGCCATTCAGTTCAAGGGCAATTAGGAATGTGTAACAAATGGTGTTGCCTGCGTCTCTTGAAAGAGAAAAAAAATTGTCTCACCAAGGCCACAAACAATTTGTAGCAAAACCCCGAACAATTTGTAGCAAAACGACGAACAATTGTAGGAAAACCCCAAACAATTGTAGGAAAACCCCAAACAATTGTAGCAAAACATCTATATTATTGTACTCAATGCCCTTGCTCTGAAGGCCAACATCCCATTTGCCTTCCTAATTTCTTGCTGCACCAGCATGCTAACTTTCTGAGTCCCTTGTATGAGCACACTCGAGTCTATTTGAACATTAACACAAGTTTCACATCTTTTTTAAAAATCTGTTTTTCTATTCATACAACAAAAGTGAATAACCTTACACTCCCCAACATTATATTCCAACTGTCACCATGTTGCTCACTAAATTAACATGCCTCTCTCTGTCCTCCTCGCAGGATAATTTTCCAGTTAGTTTTGTATCATCAGCAAACTTATTCTGTCTCTTCATAAAAGTCATTCATGTAGATTGTAAATAGCTGAGGCATCGACGTAATAATAATAATCTTTATTCGTGTCACGAGTAGGCTTACATTAACACTGCAATGACGTTACTGTGAAAATCCCACATCGCCACACTCTGGCGCCTGTTCGGGTACACTGAGGGAGAATTCAGAATATCAAAGCAATCACGTCTTTCGGGACTTGTGGGAGCAAACCAGAGCACCCAGAGGAAGCCCACGCAGACACGGGGAGAACGTGCAGACTCCGCCAGACAGCGACCCAAGCAGGAATCGAACCTGGGATCCTTGCGCTGTGAAGCAACAGTGCTAACCACTGTGCTGCCGTGCCACCCTACCAGCTTGAAATAGCCCCAATTATGCCCATTCTTTTCTTTTTATCAATTAACTAATCTTCTACCCATGCTAATGTATCGCCCCCAACTCCATTAGCTCCTATCTTGTCTATTAACCCTTTGTATGACACCTTATCAATTACTTTCTGGAAATCCAGGTATAACACATCTACAGGTTCCCCTTTATTTACTCCTCCTAAGTACGTCCTCAAAATTCTGTAAAATATTTCCGTAATTCCTTTACCCTTTTAGCTGGAAGGTTATCATTTATTTCGATAGTAAACTTATGTCATCGATTGAGAAGACAGACACAAAATATTGGTTCACTATCTCTGCCATTTCTACATTCCCCATGATATTTTCTCCTCTCTCGCTTCTAAGGGACCAACATTTACTTTAGCTATTCATTTCCTTTTATATGCTGAGAATAGCTCATATGATTTGTTTTTATATTTCTGGCCAGTTTACTCTCATTCTATTTTTCCCTTTTTTAATTAACATTTTGGTGGCCCTCTGCTGATTTCTAAAACACTGCCAATCCTCAAACTCTCTTAGCAGGCTATTATTCCTGGTTCCCACATGGAGCACAACAACTTGATCCTTCCTCGCCCACTCCTAGTGCCTCTCCAGCCATGAGGAGATGTTCTTAACGCAGGCCTGGGAAGACAACACAACTTTCTGAGTTCCCAGCCATCACTGCAGGGAACAGTATCTCTTCCCCTGACTATACTGTCTTTCATGATTCATTGCTCCCGCACCTGAATGATGTCCTTTATCATGGTGCCATAATCAGTACGCTCATCCACCTTCAGCCGTTGTCTTCATGAACACAGGTAGAAAGCACTTTGTACATGTTGGACAAAGTCAGGGGCTGAGGCTCCTCCATCACTGCTTGTAGTTTCCCCATACCTGCCTGCATTGCAGTCACACCTGCTGTTCCTGATCAATGAACTTTCTAAAGTTCTGCCTGGCCTCAGGGACATGGCAGACTCCTGGAATAGTTGCCATATTACTTTCCCCCTCCCTGGAACTGTCTGCAGCTCAGTCTCCAACTCAATGAATCTGAGCCAAAGCTCCTCAAGCCACAGTCACTTACTGCAGATCATAGAATCGTAAAATCCCTACAGTACAGAAGGAGACAATTCAGCCCATCAAGTCTGCACCGATCCTCTGAAGCAGCATTCTACCCAGGCATACTCCCCACCCTATCCCCGTAACCCTATCTATCCTGCACACCCCTAGTCACTAAGGGGCAACTTAACATGGCTAATCCACCAAACCTACATATCATTGGACACCAACGGGCAATTTAGCATGGTCAATTGCCCTGGATCAATCACATTGGTGTCCAGAAGTTCCCACATGCCATAGTCACAACACTTTACTGGCTCTACCACCTTTAATGTATTTTTAAGATCTTGCATACAACTTAATCATAAAAAAAATGTAAAGTTATTTTATGCTCGTATTATTCGATACTTTTGCTGATGTAGTATTCTATTATCTCTTCAAAATTCGGAAAGTACCACTGGTAATCACACAGCCTCCAAGTGATTTGCTCTCAAGACCTCTGCCTGAGCTGCTGTCCTCTCAATGGAAATAACAAACAGGAGCAATGTAAGATGTATTGCTGAGTTGCGATTACCCATTGTGTACCATCAAATGTATGTGACCAAAATCACTGAGAGATGACAGTCAAGCCAGTTTAGATACAGTTGTTCATATGTAAGATGGGTTCAACCAAAACAAAAAGAAATCACGTGGAACTGATAACCACATTGTCAAAAGATAGTTCATCAGCTTGGTAATCTTGAAGACATCATCTGCAACTCAGCAAAGAAAGGAGATAGACTCAAACAACCATTTCTTTATGAGCAACATTGTTACAGTGTGAAGCATTGTTAACCACAAGTTTTTTGATGATAATCTGCGCAGTAGACTACTACCTGAAACCTGTTGGCTATTACAATCTTGTTGACTTCACGAATGGACATAACCACAGACTCTGATCACTGTTGTAATTAATAGTCATCATGTTTATAACTTTGAAGGGCAGCACGGTGGCGCAGTGGGTTAGCCCTGTTGCCTCATGGCGCCGAGGTCCCAGGTTCGATCCCGGCTCTGGGCCACTGTCCATGAGGAGTTTGCACATTCTTCCCGTGTCTGCGTGGGTTTCGCCCACACAACACAAAGATGTGCAGGCTAGGTAGATTGGTCACACTAAATTGCCCCTTAATTGGAAAAAGGAAATGAATTGGGTACTCTAAATTTATTTATTTTTTTAAATTAAAAAAATGTTTATAACTTATTATGAATCATTAAGTATTTACAGCACCAAAACATCCAATTCACCCCAACAAGTCTATGTCAGTGTTTCTACTCCATATGAGCCTCCGCCTACCCTCTTCATCCAGCTCCATCAGTTCCACTTGATCTAGTATTTTGGCTGAACCAACATTACACAAGCAATAGTATCAAAGCTGGCTTTGTTCTCATCTTTCTCTGATCTTCGGGTAGATCAATATTCAGCAATACTGAATTGCTTGCAAAACGTCTGTTACTAATTTTGGCCAGCGACTATTAATGCTTTGTTCTTCAATTATTAGCTGACTATGTCTATTTATAGTTACCATATGATAGTGTACCCAAGTTTAACCAGAAGTTGTGCTTTTGAAATAAATAAATCTTATCATGCATGACCAGTGACTGATGTTGTACTTGATGATATAGCAAGAAAGGTTAATAATAATAATCTTTATTGTCACAAGTAGGCTTACATTACATAGAACATAGAACATACAGTGCAGAAGGAGGCCATTCGGCCCATCTGCACTGACCCACCTAAGCCCTCAATTCTACCCTATCCCCATAACCCAACAACCCCTCCTACCCTTTTTGGAGACTAAGGGCAATTTAGCATGGCCAATCCACCTAACACTGCAATGAAGTTACCGTGAAAAGCCCCTAGTCGCCACATTGCGGCGTCTGTTCGGGTACACAGAGGGAGAATTCAGAATGTCCAATTCACCTAACAAGCACAACTTTCGAGACTTGTGGGAGGAAATCGGAGCACCCGGAGGAAACCCATGCAGAACGTGCAGACTCTGCGCAGACAGTGACCCAAGCTGGGAATCGAACCTGGGACCCTGGAGCTGTGAAGCAACAGTGCTAACCACGGTGCTACCGTGTCGCCCTAGATTTAATTCATGCACTCAGTGTAATTAGTGTCAGGGCCATTCAGATCATTATTAAGGATAGGCAACAAATTCCGTTCTTGCCAGTGGTGTCCACAACCACTGAAATAAAAATTTGAAAAATGTTTGTCCTGACTCAGGCATCATTTCTAGACCTAAAATGGAAGATAAAACCCCCGGTGGTTCCTTAGTGAGGAGAAAAGCAATGATGTTACAGATCTGCCTGGTTCCTTGGCATTATTCAGTTAGGAATGCACGCTGAAAAGAACTAATAAAGAACATGTGTAGGATCCCACCTTGTGGTTAAAGATAATCTCTTTAGAAATTTGCCTGAACAGGCAGTATTAATATAAAGTGAACAGAGCAGCTTAAGCGCCAAGATGCCTCGGTAAGGATGTGGTTGTCAAACAGATAGTAATATCAGTCACAAGTTAGAACCATGCAAATAACAATCCTCATGAAATGTTCAAACCGCAGAATACTGCAGATGCTGGAAACCTGAAATAAAAACTAAAAATGGTGGAAGCACTCAGCAGATTATGGCAGCATTGTAGAGAGAGAAACAGATCTAAAGGGCTGGAGTTTCAGCAGAGGTGGGGGTGTAATTTCATCCTCCCCACCCCCCCAGCAAAAGAAGTCAGCCGGATACCGACTAACAACGCAAAAGCCTTTCCTGCAGCAATAATATGCTCTGGGAGGCAGCAATTAGGTAAGTGTGGGACTTCCACCCCTTACTGGAACAATGTCCTACCATTGGGAGCTGCTGGTCAGTCTGATTGGCTGGCAGCGCTAGAGCTCAGTACTGGGCCCCGTCAGGGCTGAAACAGGCCCTCGATGAGGCACCAATGGATCCTGGACTCACAGAATTCAAGGGTGTTGGGTAGGCAGGTGGGATGAAGGAGGGGGAATTTTGGGGAGGATACCTCTAGACCTGGAAGATAGTTCCCCCTCTCCCTTCCCAACCTTTTCAAAACAGGCTGCTCACAGCAATCATCTTATGGCATGGACTGCGTGATATTGAGGTCAATTGGCTTATTAAGAAGTTCAGCTGACCCTTAACTATTTATCTACATATGGTGGGTGGGCGACCAATTCTACTGCACACCCACCCACCATATGATGGGGCTCAGCTCAGGATGGGCGAGTAGGGATGAAATTCAGCTACCTGTGAAATTCAGCCTGATGTTTTGGTTCGATAACTTTTCATCAGATCTGGAAAAATGTAGGGATGCAATAGATGGGTAGGGTCAGGACAAAAGGAAAGGCAGTGATAGGGTGAAACACAGAAGAAAATGAATGACGTAAGCGGATGTCTTACAGGGCCAAAGAGAATGGCAAGAAAAGGAGAAAATCTCTTTTTTTACTTGTTCCATCGCCATTCCATTGGGCCCTGTAAAACTAGCTCTTCCGTCATTTAATCTCTCCTTTCTTCCACTCTGTCACAGACCTTCTTTTTGGCCTTGTCTCTCGAATCCTTTAGTCACAGCCAGGGCGCCTGGTTGGCACTGCCAGGGTGCCAGGCTTGCAGTGCCAGGCTGCCCAGGTGTCAGGTTGGCACTGCCAAGTGTCAGGGCCTGAGGGGGGCCTGCCATGAAAGGAGGGGTAAAGGTGTACGAAGGATGGGGGATGAAGGGGGTTATGAAGGGGCTTCAGAAATGTTGAGGGGGTGAAGGGGTGGGGTCCTGAAAGGGGGGATCCTGAAAAGGGGATGAGGAGCAATAAAGGGGGCCCCTCAGTGACCCCACAGCGGGGTATCCTCACTTGAGTGGGGGGTATGCCAATATCTGCAGGAGGTGGCTTTGCCCATGGGTGGGGTGTGTGGGGGACCCACAAGCTCGCTTAAGATCGAAGCACCCATTCAAAACGTCACCCCAGTCTCTGAGGAGCCAGTCACGTCGGCAAGTTCAGCTCCCCACTGTTCAAATCTTTCAAAGTGTGGGCTGGACCTCCAAGCCCCCAAAAATGATAAGTGTGGGTGACTGCAAGTCTGGATCTCAGCCAAAAAGCCGACAGGAATCACTCCGGCAAACTCACCCAAAACACATTTGTTGGGTGAATCATGCCCGCTGTCTGATCTGCTGAGTATTTTTATTATTTGCCTTTTTTATTTAAGACATGTTGTCAGGACCTATACTTCCTTAGTCACTTCTTTATATGCATAGAATCCCTGCAGAAGGAGGCCATTCGGCCCATTGGGCCTGCACCGACCCTGCAAATGAGCACTCTACCCATGTCCACCACGTTCTATCCCCGTGACCCCTGAACCTAACTTGCACATCCCTGGACACTAAGGGCAATTTAGCCTGGCCAATCCGCCTAACCTGCACATCTTTGGACTGTGGGGTGAAACCAGAGCACCCAGAGGAAACCCACACAGACAGAGGGCGAACGTACAAACTCCACACAGATAGTAATCCAAGGCTGGAACTAAACCCAGGTCCCTGGCGCTGTGAGGCAGTAGTGTCAACCACTGTGCCACCGTATATCACATGTTGGGACCTGAATTTTTTTTTAAAAAAATTTTTAGAGTACCCAATTATCTTTTCTTTTTCCAATTAAGGGGCAATTTAGCGTGGCCAACCCACCTAGCCTGCACATCTTTGGGTTGTGGGGGCGAAACCCACACAGACACGGGGAGAATGTGCAAACTCCACACAGACAGTGACCCAGGGCCAGGATTCGAACCCAGGTCCTCAGTGCCGTAGACAGCAGTGCTAACCACTGTGCCTCATGTCGCACATGTTGGGACCTGAATTGACTGTACAATGGCAGCTAGGAAGGGATTAATTGGGATCATCTACTCAACAATTGTAGTCAAAGATGTTTTCAAATACTTCAACATTTAAGTCCTGGTCTGCAATATTATGATATTGGTCGAGACCAAAAAGATGTTTATTTATTTTTTCTTTCAAATTTGAAAACAAAGATATCTTCTAAAAGAATACGACCACAAGGTTCACATAGACAAAATCTACTCACCCCTACTTCTTGCTGTCACCCTTTCTAGATTTTGTTTATCTTCCAGGCAACATGGTCACATGATCAGTTACAAGAAGCCAGACGTTTTGCAAGGAAACATCTCAGAGGAACCTAGGGCGGGAGTCTCCATCCAGCTACGCCGGAATCACAAAATGCAATTGTGTGGAGAATCGTGTGTGAGTCAATAATCATGACCAACACCAGGCGCCCAAAGGAATGCCAAGCTCCGGTGCCTTGACAGCGGCATCAGTAAGTTCTACTCTGCACATACAGTAAACACCGTTGGCACATCATTAATGGGCCTGACCCGGTATTCTCCAGGGCTCCTGCGATGCTCTGCCTCTGCCAGGAGGAATTACCGACGTTGAATTTCACTTGTAGTGTTAAAAAGCTGGACACAGGCGCTGTGGCTGCTGAGGGAGAGAGAGGAGTTCGGACATGTTCCCCAACCATGGGGTGTCGGTCCTGCCATTGGCAGGGGGGATGTCTGCCAGAGCCGGAGAGGCTGTAGTGGTGGGTGATGGGGGTGACCAGGAGATGGCCCGTGGCGTTGGGGTGACTCCTGGGTCCAGGCAGTGTCCAGGGTATGCACCATTGCTAACATGTCTGCCTTTCACCCCTGAACACAGTGCCAGGGACCTGGGTTCAGTTCCAGCCTTGGATTACTGTCTGTGTGGAGGACAGCCATCTTGCTTCGCACCCCACTTGCCATCCTCCTTGGCCTTCGGTGGCACAGAGTGACACCGATCGTATGGGTGCACCCAGCACCCCCGACCACCACTCCCTCCAGGCCACCAATACCCCGTCACCCACAACTGGATGCCACCCACCGGCAGGGCATCATGCGGCTCTCCTAAGGGCAATGCACACAGTAACCCCGAAAGTTGGTGCCGGATGAGGGTCGCAGAGTGTACTTCTGGGTTGGGTATGGCCAGCTACCAGTACTCCTGCCGGCAGGGGTAGGTGCCGGGCCACGGATGCAATACGGAGGTCAGAATGCCAGGAGGAACAGTCGGGGGTGGGGGTGGGGGTGGGGGGAGGGGGGCACATGCAGGAGGCGCCACAGGATGTCTCATGTGTACCAGGACCGGGCATGCCGTCGAAGACTCCGGCTGAGCAGGGGGACCGTGCAACACATCTGCCGGATTATGACCTGGAACTGTGGGGGTATGGGGGAAGCACCAGTTCCTGGTGGCCATGAAGGTGATGGTCACATTGAACGCTTACGCCACAGGGTCTTTCCAGGTGCGAGTGGGAACCTGTCCGGAATCTCACAAATTCATCGGTGCCACTGCTTAGCACAATATATCAAATTCAATGTGGACCAAGCCCACCAGGATGCCAGGCAGGTCTGGCAGGGTGAACTACGGGATGCATGTCCCCCTATGAGCATCAGCTCATGACGGGCCGGTCTTCACAAACCGAAAGGTGAACGTGCAGCTGGTGTGTGACCACGAGCTGCGCATCATGCACGTCTGTGGCCAATACCCGTGTAATGTGCATAACGCCTTCTTCCTGGCACACTCGCCAGTTCCTAAGATCTTCGAGGCGCACTCCCAGGTGAAGAGTTGGCTCTTGGGCGACAGGGGTAATCCGCTGCTGTCGTGGCTGAGGATGCCTATCTGGAGGCCACAGACCAACGCGGAGACCCGCTGCAACGACACCCATGCTGCGATTAGGTACGTGATCGAGCGTTGCTTCAGCATCCTGGAGATTCGGTTCATGTGTCTGGACCGCTCTGGGGCCCTCCAGTATAGGGCTAGGAAGGTCTCCCATATCATGGTGGCCTACTGTATCCTCCACAACATCACGCAGCAGAGGGGTGACATACTGGAGGAGGAGTTGTACACCAGACCTTGACCGGCGAGGAGTATGCTTGGAAGTGCCAGGATGGGCAGGGCATGGGGCTTGAGCAGGCACAGGTTCCACACAACATGTGTGCCTGGATCGGCGCAAGGGTCACTCGAATCGCCTCCAGGTTCACCAACTAGGGGACCTGGCTGACAGTACATACATTCCATCCCCCCACTACAGGCCCTCCACCCCCCACCCCCCATTGCTGACCACCCCGTGCTATGACCACCTGTCCTACACCACCACCCCCCCCCACAACTCCTGCTGTGTTTCCTACCTGAGGGTGCAGGCCCTAGATTGACAGTAACAGCGGGTCTGGTCCATGGGATGGAGGATGAGGACAACCCATCTGCAATGAGCTCTGGTGCTCTGTGCCGTTTGATGACGCCTGACCCCTTCCCATGGTAGCACTTTCCACCGTCAACCTGGGTGCTCCCTGCATGCAAGCTGGTCATTCCATCGCACGGTCCCACCGAACACTTGGCATGGCGGAGGTGTGGAAGGGGGAATGGCGTGCGGGGCAGGAGGATGGATAGCAAACAGCGCACCCAAATGCCAGCCCCAGTCCAGGGATGATGCGGACTCCCCTTCATAGCTGTCACCAACACCCTCCACCATCCCAGAGACACTCACTTCAGTTGGGAACTTTAGTGAAGAGGCTCCTGGGGCACTGTCTGCTGTACATCACACACTTGCAGCGGTACATCAGGTGGAGGTTGGAATACCTGAGGGAGCGAATGGTCGGAGAACAAACTGCCATCCAGATGGCTCTCAGGAAATGGTGGTCGCATCTGTCATAATATACACCAGTATATCATCGTGCAGATACACACACACTGATGGACACACAGCGGGACCAATCAACACACACAACACCGCAGCCAATCACCAGTTAGAGCACACTCACTATAAATACAGGGGGCATCAGAGTTCCCGTTCATTCGGGATGCAGCCTCGCAGAAGGACAGAGCTTACAGCTTACAGCACAGATCTTCACCATGTGCTGAGTGCATAGACTGGTTAGGACAGGCATAGGTCTTTAGTTTAATTTAACATCATGTTAACCCACAGTGAAAGTATGTTCAACAGTTTCCAACATAATAAAATAGTGTTGCACTATTTTAAGTGTTGGTGGCCTGTACGTGTACCACGGATCCAGAACACCCAACACATCATGATACCAGGAGTTGCGGGATATTAGAACTTCTTAGACCTACCTGCAAGTGATCTGCCTTCCACCAGCATACCGTCATCCTGCAAAATGGACAGCGTCCGCCCGCCGCTGCCGTTCCGCATCACCGGTAACCTAGGGGCCAATTGGAAGATATTCAAACAACGCTTCCAGCTCTACCTTGAAGCCACAGACCGGGAAGATGCCTCAGACACCAGGAAGATCGCTCTCTTCCTATCCATGGCCGGGGAACATGCCATCCGCATTTTCAATTCTCTCACCTTTGCTGATGGTGAAGATAAATCAAAATTCAAGACGGTCCTCCTCAAGTTTGACACTCACTGCAGCATAGAGGTGAATGAAAGTTTCGAGCGCTATGTATTCCAACAGCGTTTGCAGGGGAAGGATGAACCTTTCCAGTCCTTTCTCACCCACCTCCACATCCTTGCGCAGTCCTGTAATTACGGGCCCACCTCCGACTCCATGATACGCGACCAGATCGTTTTCAGTGTTCAGCCGGACCCCCTACGCCAGCAGCTCCTCAAGGTAAAGCAGCTCACCTTAGCGATTGCAATCGAGACCTGCGTGCTACACGAACACGCCACTAGTCGGTATTCCCACATCCAAGCGGCTGAAATGGTGCAGCAAGGTCCCCATGAGGCAGAACGGGTCTAAGCAATCGAGCAACTCCAGGGCCTCAACCTGGATGACGGCGGCCATTTTGCGTGCTTTTCGCGAACTCCCGCGCTTGTGCGCACCGAACGAGGGGACGGCGAAATCGACGAACGTACTGCGCAGGCGTGCCCCACGTATGACCGCACTGCACATGTGCGGTGGCGCAGCGAACATACTGACGCTACAACGTGCGGCAACTGTGGCTCCGCCCACTTAAAGCGGCAATGCCTTGCCAAATCCCGCCGATGCCTGAGATGTGGCAAACTTGGCCACTATGCTGCAGCTCAGCCTGCCAACTCATATCGCTCCAGCCAGCCTCACAGGAATGTCCGGGCCATTCAACCCACGGTCACTGAGTCCGATGCGGACCTACTACCCGATATTGACACCGAGGACCCGAAGGCGCCTTTTCGAGTCGGTATCGTTACAAAAAACAGTGTGTCCCCGAAGCAAAGAATCCAGCCTCTATCGGTATACAGCATCGATCCAGACGATGAGTGGTGTGCCATCCTGATGGTCAACCAGAATTCGTCGCCCACCTCAGAGCCTTAATTTATGAACTTTGTGGACATATAGACTCTCTGAATTGTTTTGTTGCTTTGTTTGATCGTTTCCCTGGTTTGTATATAGTGTTGATCTCGTTATTCTTGTTGCATACTGCTTCTCTGCACCAGGCACCTTCCCATGTAAATAGCTTAGTTCTCATGTACGTAGTCCTGTAAATATGACTTTGCACCCCACACATAGTTAGGAACATTCTCACCATACATTATTTATTGCCACACACATACATTCTTTTATAAAAAGGGGGATGTCATCATATACACCAGTATTAACATTAACATAAAATTTACAGTGCAGAAGGAGGCCATTCGGCCCATCGAAACTGCACAAGCTCTTGGAAAGAGCACCCTATCCAAGGTCAACACATACACCCGATCCCCATAACCCAGTAACCCCACCCAACACGAAGGGCAATTTTGGACACGAAAGGCAATTTATCATGGCCAATCCACCTAACCTGCACATCTTTGGACTGTGGGAGGAAACCGGAGCACCCGGAGGAAACCCACGCACACACGGGGAGGATGTGCAGACTCCGCACAGACAGTGACCCAAGCCGGAATCGAACCTGGGACCCTGGAGCTGTGAAGCAATTGTGCTATCCACAATGCTACCGTGCGTATATCATGGTGCAGATACACACACACTTATGGACACACAGCGGGACCAATCAACACACACAACACCGCAGCCAATCACCAGTTAGAGCACACTCACTATAAAGACAAGCGGCATCAGAGTTCCCGCTCATTCGGGATGCAGCCTCCTAGGAGGACAGAGCTTACAGCACAGATCCTCACCATATGCTGAGTGCATTGACTGGTTAGAACAGGCATAGGTTTTTAGTTTAATCTAACATCGTGTTAACCCACAGTGAAAGTATGTTCAACAGTTTCTAACTTAATAAAATAGTGTTGCACTATTTTAAGTGTTGGTGGCCTGTATGTGTTCCACAGATCCAGAGCACCCAACACATCAGCGTCGATGCTGGAGATGCAGACACAGAGCCAGGGGCCACCTGAGGGTCTGTCAGCAACCATCCAGCACCTGCAGATGCACCTTGCAGGAATGCAACCGTGTCTAGGGGCAGGAGAAGGTGTGAACAATGCGTGCCACCTAGGTCAACACTGAATGGATGGCATTCCTGGTGGAGGCCTTGGGGGGGGGTTTCTGCCATGGGTCAGGATGTCCAAGGCCTGGGGCACTCTGTGCAGGTGGTGGCTGAGGCACAAGACAAGGCTGCCCGGTCACAGGCAGCTATGTACCAGGGCCACCTGGACATTGTAGCGGCGTTCCAGAGC
Organism: Scyliorhinus torazame; assembly: GCF_047496885.1. Lineage (NCBI taxonomy): Eukaryota > Metazoa > Chordata > Chondrichthyes > Carcharhiniformes > Scyliorhinidae > Scyliorhinus > Scyliorhinus torazame. Next base: position 263,163,902 of record NC_092713.1, read on the forward strand.
TTGGCCCAGTCACAATGGGTTATGGCTGTCGTCGTCGCCATTGCCCGGGTGCTGACTGACCTGCGCCAATCCCAGAGCGAGGTGGCCCAGTCCCTGTGCTCAATGGCTGTGAACATGCAGACCCATGTCAAGACGAGAGCAGGCCTCCAGGACAGGTGTTGTCAGATGGCGGGGGAGCCCAGGTGTTTGCTCTGGTCGCACCCAAATCCCACGGAGGTGCCACTGGCATTTCAAGGGAGGAGGAGTTGATGGGGATCATGCCGGTGACTTCCACAGGGGAAGTACTGGAACACAAAAGCGCCTCGGGCTCCCCCCCTCTCCTTACCCTGTCACTTCAGAAGACGGCTGCCAAAGGGGACGCAGGTCACAGGGTGGGATTCGCAGCAGGCCGCCTCCAGCCCTGATGCACTGCCTGGGGATCCACCCAGATTAACATCAGGGCCCTTAAGGCCAGAAAGGTAGACACCAGTTTAGATGGCATGGATGCAGAACATAGGATAGCGTAAGGGGGCTAGTGCACAGTCCGTTATAGAGATGTTCACATGTTCTTTGTAAACTAACCACCTGGGCACAGATGTTCCAAACTGCCTGGGTGACCTTTCAGAAGGGTGTGAGGGATGGCTGAGCTGTGCTGGGCTAGCTGCAGAGGGGGGTGCTGAAGAGGGTGGGTGGCGGGGGGAGGGGGGGGGGGAGGGGTCGCGTCAAATGGGTGGAAGTTGGAGGCGGTTGTGGGCCGGGGCCCCCAGGTCGGACCACACACATCTGCCTGGTACCCCGCCTCTCTCACTACCTCTCGTTGAACACCTCTCCTCCTGCCCCGCACGCCATTCCCCCTTCCACACCTCCGCTATGCCAAGTGTTCGGTGGGATCGTGCGATGGAATGACCAGCTCGCATGCAGGGAGCACCCAGGTGGATGGTGGAAAGTGCTACCATGGGCAGGAGTCAGGCATCATCAAACGGCGCAGGGCACCAGAGCTCATTGCAGATGGGTTAGAACATAGAACAGTACAGCACAGAACAGGCACTTCGGCCCTCGATGTTGTGCCGAGTATTGTCAGAAACCAACATCAAGCTATCCCACTCCCTGTCATTCTGGTGTGCTCCATGTGCCTATCCAATAACCACTTGAAAGTTCCTAAAGTGTCCGACTCCACTATCACAGCAGGCAGTCCATTCCACACCCTAACCACTCTCTGAGTAAAGAACCTACCTCGGACATCCCTCCTATATCTCCCACCCTGAACCTTATAGTTATGCCCCCTTGTAACAGCTACATCCACCCGATGAAATAGTCTCTGAACGTCCACTCTATCCCCCTCATCATCTTATAAACCTCGATTAAGTCGCCTCTCATCTCCTCCTCTCCAAAGAGAAAAGCCCTAGCTTCCTCAACCTTTCCTCATAAGACCTATCCTGCAAATCAGGCACCATCCTGGTAAATCTCCTTTGCACCCTTTCCAATGCTTCCACATCCTTCCTATAGTGAGGTGACCAGAGCTGCACACAATACTCCAAACGTGGTCTCACCAGGTTCATGTACAGTTGCAGCTCTGAAACTCAAGCCCCCTGTTAATAAATGCTGACACACTATAGGCCTTCTTCACGGCTCTATCCACTTGAGTGGCAACCTTCAGAGATCTGTGGACATGAACCCCAAGATCTCTCTGTTCCTTCACATTCCTCAGAACCCTGCCGTTGACCCTGTAATCCGCATTCAAATTTTTTCTATCAAAATGAATCACCTCGCACTTATCAGGGTTAAACTCCATCTGCCATTTTTCAGCCCAGCTCTGCATCCTATCAATGTCTCTTTGCAGCCTACAACAGCCCTCCACCTCATCCACTACTCCACCAATCTTGGTGTCATCAGCAAATTTACTGACCCACCCTTCAGCCCCCTCCTCCAAGTCATTGATAAAAATCATAAATAGCAGAGGACCCAGCACTGATCCCTGTGGTACACCGCTGGTAACTGGTCTCCAGTCTGAAAATTTTCCATCCACCCACCCTCTGTCTTCTATGTGATAGCCAGTTACTTATCCAATTGGCCAAATTTCCCTCTATCCCACACCTCCTTACTTTCTTCATGAGCCGACCATGGGGAACCTTATCAAACGCCTTACTAAAATCCATGTATACGACATCAACTGCTCTACCTTCATCTACACACTTAGTTACCTCCTCAAAGAATTCAATCAAATTTGTGAGGCAAGACTTACCCTTCACGAAACCGCATTGACTATCCCGGATTAAGCTGCATCTTTCCAAATGGTCATAAATCCTATCCTTTAGAGCCTTTTCCATTAACTTAGCGACCACCAAAGTAAGACAAACCGGCCTATAATTACCAGGGTCATTCCCATTCCCTTTCTTGAACCGAGGAACAACATTGGCACTCTCCAGTCCTCTGGCATTATCCCGGTGGACAGTGAGGACCCAAAGATCAAAGCCAAAGACTCTGCAATTTCAACCCTTGCCTCCCAAAGAATCCTTGGGTATATCCCATCTGGCCCAGGGGACTTGTCGACTCTAAGGTTTTTCAAAATTGCTAATACAGCCTTCCTCAGAACATCTACCTCCTCCAGCTTACCCGCCTGTATCACACTCTCATCCTCAAAAACATGGTCCCTCTCCTTGGTGAACACTGAAGAAAAGTATTCATTCAACGCCTCTCCTATTTCTTTTGATTCCATGCACAAGTTCCCACTACTGTCCTTGACCGGCCATAACCTCACCCTCGTCATTCTTTTATTTCTCACATAAGAATAAAAAACCTTGGGGTTTTCCTTTATCCGACCCGCCAAGGACTTCTCATGCCTCCTTTTAGACCTCCTAAGCCCTTTTTTTTAGCTCATTCCTTTCTACCTTGTAACCCTCAAGCGACCCAACTGAACTTTGTTTTCTCATCCTTACATACGCTTCCTTTTTACTCTTGACAAGACATTCAATCTCTTTTGTGAACCATGGTTCCCTCACACGGCCATTTCCTCCCTGCCTGACAGGGACATGCCTATCAAGGACATGCAGTATTTGTTCCTTAAACGAGCTCCACTTTTCATTTTTGCCTTTCCCTGACAGTTTCTGTTCCCATCTTATGCTCCCTAATTCTTGCCTAATCACATCATAATTACCCCTCCCCCAATTATAAACCTTGCCCTGCCGTATGGCCCTATCCCTCTTCATTGCAATAGTGAAAGACACCGAATTGTGGTCACTATCTCCAAAGTGCTCTCCCACAAACAAATCTAACACTTGGCCCGGTTCATTACCCAGTACCAAATCCAATGTGGCCCCACCTCTTATTGGCCTATCCACATATTGTGTCAGGAAGCCCTCCTCCACACTCTGTACAAAAACTGCCCCGTCCGAACTGTTCGACCTATAGAGGTTCCAATCAATATTTGGAAAGTTAAAGTCACCCATGACAACTACCCTGAGACCTCCACACCTACCATAATCTGTTTTGCAATTTCTTCTTCCAAATCTTTATTACTATTTGGGGGCCTATAGAAAACGCTAAACAACATGACCACTCCTTTCCTATTTCTAATTTCAGCCCATATTACCTCAGTAGGTAGATCCCCTTCGAACTGCCTTTCTGCAGCCGTTAAACTATCCTTGATTAACAATGCTACTCCTCCACCTCTTTTACCACCTTCCCTACTCTTACTGAAACATCTATACCACGGAACTTCCAACAACCATTCCTGTCCCTGTTCTAACCATGTCTCCGTAATGGCCACAACATCGTCGTCCCAAGTACCAATCCACGCTCCAAGTTCACCTACCTTATTCCGGATGCTCCTTGCATTGAAGTAGACACACTTTAACCCACCTTTCTGTCTGCCGGTACACTCCTGCGACCTTGATACCCTCCTCAGTACCTCACTACTCTCAACACTGGCTTCTGGACTACAGCTCGTTTTCCCATCCCCCTGACAAATTAGTTTACACCCCCCCCCCCCCCCCCCCCCCAGAAGAGCTATGGCAAATTTCCCTCCCAGGATATTGGTGCCCCTCTGGTTCAGGTGCAAACCATCCTGTCTGTACAGGTCCCACCTTCCCCAGAATGTGCTCCAATTATCCACGTAACTGAAACCCTCCCTACTACTCCATCCCTGCAGCCACGTGTTTATCTGCACTCTGACCTGTTCCTCACCTCACTAGCACGTGGCACCGGCAACAAACCAGAGATGACAACATGGTTTCTCCTGGCTCTCAGCTTCCACCCTAGCTCCCTAAATTCCTGTTTTAAAACCCCGTCCCTTCTCTTACCTATGTCGTTGGTACCGATGTGTACCACGACTTGTGACTGTTCCCCCTCCCCCTTAAGGATTCTGAAAACACGGTCCGAGACGTCACGGACCCTGGCAGCCGGGAGGCAACATACCATCCGTGAGTCTCTTTCGTTGCCACAGAACCGTCTATCTGTCCCTCTAACTATCGAGTCCCCAATAACTATTGCTCTCCTGCTCTCCCTCCTTCCCTTCTGAGCCACAGGGACGGACTCAGTGCTGGAGATCCGTTCACCGTGGCTTACCCCTGGTACTGTCTCCCTCAACAGTATCCAAAGCAGTATACTTGTTACTGAGGGGAACGACCAAGAGGATCCCTGCACTGACTGCTTTCTCCCATCCCCTCTCACCGTCACCCATCTATCTTGATTCTTCGGAGTAACTACATCCCTGAAGCTACTATCTATGACCACCTCTACCTCCCAAATGATCCGAAGTTCATCCAGCTCCAGCTCCAGCTCCAGTTCCCTAACGCGGTTTCTGAGGAGCTGGAGATGGGTGCACTTCCCACAGGTGAAATCAGCAGGAACACTGACGGCGTCCCTCACCTCAAACATTCTGCAGGAGGAACATTGCACTGCCTTCCCTGCCATCCCCTCTAGATAAAACAAGAAAAAGAAAGAAAGAGCTTACCTGATATTCACTCAACCCCTTAGGTTAGAGGAGGTGGAAGGGTGGGGGGACACTACAAGTGTAGTGTCTAGGGTTTAAGAACCGCCCCACTTAAATACAGGTAAAAATAAAACATTTAACCAGCAGCCACTGCGCCCCGCACGAGAACAGCAATCAGCTGTTATGGGCCCGCGTAAACAATTTAAATCTTTACTACTTACCCAGCAGTCACTCTGTCCTCACTCTGACCGGATTCAGCTGGAAACTCCCAACAGTAAGTTTTTTTAAAATGTACTCCCCTTCTCAGCAAGCACTCACTCAGCAACCTCAGGCCCTCGATGTCACCATCCTCCATCCTATGGACCAGACCCGCTGTTACTATCAACCCAGGACCTGCACCTGCAGTTGGGAAACACGGCGGGAGTAGTGAAGGGGTGGTGTAGGACAGGTAGTCATAGCCTGTGGGTGCCAAAGGTCCCAGGCCTGACTTCTACAGGAGATGGTGCACCTGGCGGGAGATCAAGGTGCCTCACCTTCACGTCATCTACTTGATGGTGCCTACCAGGGTGTGTGGCGATGGACTGCACGGACGAACGCAAATCCGGCAAGACCTGCTGGGCTAAGATCTTCATGGTTGTTGCCAACCTTCAGGCACTCGCATGTTGGAGCCACGATATCTGACAGAATGTGGACAGACACCTCCATCATTTGCTCTCGTCTCCTGAGTGACTGCCTGATTTTAAAATAATTTGTTTTTGGGATGTGGGCATCATTGGCTACGCCAGCATTTATTGCCTATCCCAAATTTCCCTTTAACTGTGTGGCTTGCTGGGCCATTTCAGAGGGCAGTTAAGAGTCAACCACATTACTGTGAGCCTGGAGTCACATGTAGGCCAGACCAGGTAAGAATGGCAGATTTCCTTCCCTAAAGGGCAATAGTGAATCAGATGGGTTTGTTTTTATGACAATTGCCAATGTTTCATGGTCACCATTAGACTTTTAATTCCAGATTCAAATTGCACCATCTGGTGTGGTGGGTTACTGGTTTACTAGTCCGGTGACAATACCATTATGCCACCACCTGTCATTGAATCTCTAGCATTGATTTGGTGTCTGTTTCTAGAGACTCATTATCTGACTCAGATTGAGTGGGTGCCTGGTCTCCAGCAGCCCTCTGAGTGCCAGAGACCTGGCTGTCCCTGCCTTTGACGGCTGTGGGGACGTGTCAGTGAGGTGATCTCCAGAAAGTGAGCACGTGCCTAATCTAGAGCTGTTCCCCACTGAGGTGTGTGCCTCTGCGCTGGTGGAGGGTGCAGTTGAGTGCAGTGACAGTTCTTCCAGAGCTTCCTCTTCCTCAGACGTGGTCTGACGGCTCAGCTGCCTTGTGAGTCTCGAAATGCAGGTGCTGAGGGAATAGAGTTTTAGTTAATGAGCGACATAAGGCTGTCATGTGACTCACTGTGATTGTCAGGATTTGATGAAGTGATGAAGCTGTTGTCCATACGTGGTTGCTGGGAGAGACCAACCTCACCCCCCTTCCCCACAGGAGATCCCTGTCCTCCTCAAACTCAGTGAGGGCAATGATGTCAACCTTCCCTGCCCCGGTCTGTGATCTTTCATGCCTGGCATGTGCTAGCTTAGCCTGTATGAAGATGAAAAGAAGGCATGCAATCAGGGAATGGAGCAGAGGTTGGGTGAGCTGCATGTCCCCTGTGCGTGATGAACCTGTCAAGAAGGGCTGGTGGATGGACCGGGAGCTACTTGATGGATGGGATGGTGATGTAAAAGTGTCTGTGAGAGAATGAGCGATGTTATGTGTCCCCTGCTGATGGATCCATGAAGAGAGTAGCCATTTGAGTACATGATGCCATGATGAGTGTTTGATGTTGGACGGAGTTAAGGGATGACTGAGCTGGGGGACTGAATGAGGTCATGCATGCTCTTCCTGCACTGGATGGCATTGAGGGCACAGATTCCAGTCAGACTGACCTCCTGGTGCAATGGTCTCCCAAGCTAGAGATGTAAGGTTGGTCTGCTTGCTGGAGCCATCCCTAGGATACAGGACGTGTCTGTGCATCCGCTCTCCATTGATCAAGGCCTTAAGGGCCTGGTGGGTGAAGCAGCCTTTTACTTGAAGCTTTTGATTTTCTTTTGGCGGCTGAAAACATCTTTGCAAGTGTCTTGAAGATGGTTGGGTTGGAGAGAGTGAGATGTACGTGTTGGACTGGCAAGTGCATGAATCAGCACAAGACCAACTAGGTGATTCAGTTGGGACATTCGCCTACTCAGAATCAATGGGCTTCCAAGCAAAGCATTAGGTGTGAGCTCCCGCCATTCCAGCCAGCGGGCTGGATGCTGCCAGAACCACCCATCAATGCACATAGTCTAACAAATGAAACATTCCACCCAAGATTCCTTGTTCCACGATCCATACTGTTAAAATATTGACAGAGAGCCAATGAGGACAAGAGTTTCCTGAATTCTGAGCTGCTTTCCTGCTGGCCATCTCAAGGAACAACCTTCCCTGCTAACTCCTTTATTCAAATAGGGAGGGAGGCAGAAAGCAGGAAACTATAGGCCAGTTAGACTAACATCTGTCGTAGGAAAAACGTTTGAAGTCGTTATTAAATATGTTAGAGCAAAGCACTTAGAAAAATTCAAGGCAATCAGGCAAAATCTATATGGTTTTTTTGAAAGGCAAATCATGTTTAACCAATTTAAGATGAAAATCAGCCATCACCCTGGGGCCTCCTCTGATGACATTCTAAGGGTGTGCAGTCACTCAGCAACCCGCTGCCTGTGCCTGCCCCAACTCCAGCTGCTAGGTTGTCGCTGATGGAATTTCTGCACCTGATCAGAAGACCCTCATCAAGCTGGGACCTTCCAGACCTTGGACCACCAGAGGACCTTTGCCAAATTTGTCACAGATATCAAGATATAGCAGTCAGCAGGCTGCCTCCACCTCTGCTGCGGATGTTGAGGCTGCACCCAGGCATCGTTAGGAAACTTATGACATTTTCATGTCAACTCTTGATCACGTGTGTGGTATCACTGTAAAGAAATTGCACTTTTGTGAATACGTGTGATTGTTTTGGTCCACTGAAGGTATTGCAAATTTTAACATTGGAATCCTCTATGTCAAGGTTTAGCCATTCTCCCACTCATTCCCACTATGAGATTAACATTCATTTGATGTCAACCTCAGTTGAACTAGTCTCCACACCCTTGTGTAATGTCACCGTTTCTAACCCTTCTTCCTCAAGGAACACTATTGGGGGCAGCTCATCAGCATTGATATTCCAGCAGCATTTGTGTCTCCTCAGTGGTAATGAAGAGCACAATACACACATGGGAGGAGGAGATTCCTCATCATTATCTCACTCCTAGGCTGGGAGAGGTGGCCATATACCCTCACTTGACTTTGCTCTCACTCTCTAGCAAGGGCTCGCCTCTGCTTTACCAGATTGTGAAGGGCGCAACATAATGCGGAAAACCCTACTCGGAGCATATTACAGTGAGCCACTTGAGCAACCCAAGCATCTGAAGCCCGATGGTCTGCTCTACAAAAATGCTTGTGGAACGTGAACAGTGTTTTACCTCTTCTCGTACCGATCTGAGGGGAATGCACTAGAGTAATCGGTCAGTGCTTCAGTGAGTACTCCTTATCCTCAGAGTAATCAGCTAGTGCTTCAGTGAGTACTCCTTATCCCCAGAGTAATCGGCCAGTGCTTCAGTGAGTACTCCTTATCCCCAGAGTAATCGGCCAGTGCTTCAGTGAGTATCCCTTATCCCCAAACAGAGTAATCGGCCAGTTCTTCAGTGAGTATCCCTTATCCCCAGAGTAATCGGCCAGTGCTTTAGAGGTTATCCCTTATCCGCAAACAGCGTAATCGGCCAGTGCTTCAGAGAGTATCCCTTATCCCCAGAGTAATCGGCCAGTGGTTCAGTGAGTATCTCTTATCCCCAGAGAAATCGGCCAGTGCTTCAGTGAGTATCCCTTAGCCCCAGAGTAATCGGCCAGTGTTTCAGTGAGTATCTCTTATCCCCAGAGAAATCGGCCAGTGCTTTAGTGAGTATCCCTTATCCCCAGCGTAATCGGCCAGTGCTTCAGTGAGTATCCCTTATCCCCAGAGTAATCGGCCAGTGTTTCAGTGAGTAACTCTTATCTCCAGAGTAATCAGCCAGTGCTTCAGTGAGTATCCCTTATCCACAGAGTAATCGGCCAGTGCTTCAGTGAGTATCCCTTATCCCCAGAGTAATCGGCCAGTGCTTCAGTGAGTATCCCTTATCGCCAGAGTAATCGGCTAGTGATTCAGTGAGTACCATTATCCCCAGAGTAATCGGCCAGTGTTTCAGTGAGTATCCCTCATCCCCAAACAGCATAATCGGCCAGTGCTTCAGTGAGTATCCCTTATCCCCAGAGTAATCGGCCAGTGCTTCAGTGAGTATCCCTTATCGCCAGAGTAATCGGCTAGTGATTCAGTGAGTACCCTTATCCCCAGAGTAATCGGCCAGTGCTTCAGTGAGTATCCCTTATCCCCAAACACTGTAGTCGGCCAGTGTTTCAGTGAGTATCCTTTATCCCCAGAGTAATCAGCCAGTGCTTCAGTGAGTATCCCTTATCCCCAGAGTAATTGGCCAGTGCTTCCGTGAGTATCCCTTATCCCCAGAGTAATCGGCCAGTGCTTCAGTGAGTATCCGTTATCCCCAGAGTAATCGGCCAGTGCTTCAGTGAGTATCCCTTATCCCCAGAGTAATCGGCCAGTGCGTCAGTGAGTATCCCTTATCCCCAGAGTAATCGGCCAGTGCTTCAGTGAGTATCCCTTATCCCCAGAGTAATCGGCCAGTGCTTCAGTGAGTATCCCTTATCCCCAAACAGCATAATCGGCCAGTGCTTAAGTGAGTATCCCTTATCCCCAGAGTAATAAACCAGTGCTTCAGTGAGTATCCCTTACATCCCAGAGTAATCAGCCAGTGCTTCAGTGAGTATCCGTTATCCCCAGAGTAATCGGCCAGTGCTTTAGTGAGTATCCCTTATCCCCAGAGTAATCGGCCAGTGCTTTAGTGAGTAGCCCTTATTCCCAGAGTAATCAGCCAGTGCTTCAGTGAGTATCCCTTATCCCCAGAGTAATCGGCCAGTGCTTCAGTGAGTATCCCTTATCCCCAAACAGAGTAATCAGCCAGTGCTTCAGTGAGTATCCCTTATCCCCAGAGTAATCGGCCAGTGCTTTAGTGAGTATCCCTTATCCCCAGAGTAATCGGCCAGTGCTTCAGTGAGTATCCCTGATCGCCAGAGTAATCGGCTAGTGATTCAGTGAGTATCCCTTATCCCCAGAGTAATCGGCCAGTGCTTCAGTGAGTATCCCTTATCCACAGAGTAATCGGCCAGTGCTTCAGTGAGTATCCCTTATCCCCAGAGTAATCAGCCAGTGCTTCAGTGAGTATCCTTTATCCCCAGAGTAATCGGCCAGTGCTTCAGTGAGTATCCCTTATCCCCAGAGTAATCGGCCAGTGCTTCAGTGAGTATCCCTTATCGCCAGAGTAATCGGCCAGTGCTTCAGTGAGTATCCCTTATCCCCAGAGTAATCGGCCAGTGCTTCAGTGAGTATCCCTTATCCCCAAACAGAATAATCGGACAGTGCTTCAGTGGGTATCCCTTATCCCCAGAGTAATCAACCAGTGCTTCAGTGAGTATCCCTTATCCCCAGAGTAATCGGCCAGTGCTTCAGTGAGTATCCCTTATCCCCAGAGTAATCGGCCAGTAGTTCAGTGAGTATCCCTTATCGCCAGAGTAATCGGCCAGTGCTTCAGTGAGTATCCCTTATCGCCAGAGTAATCGGCAAGTGATTCAGTGAGTATCCCTTATCCCCAGAATAATCGGCCAGTGCTTCAGTGAGTATCCCTTATCCCCAGAGTAATCGGCCAGTAGTTCAGTGAGTATCCCTTATCGCCAGAGTAATCGGCCAGTGCTTCAGTGAGTATCCCTTATCCCCAGAGTAATCGGCCAGTGCTTCAGTGAGTATCCCTTATCGCCAGAGTAATCAGCCAGTGCTTCAGTGAGTATCCCTTATCCCCAAACAGCGTAATCGGCCAGTGCTTCAGTGAGTATCCCTTATCCCCAGAGTAATCGGCCAGTGCTTCAGTGAGTATCCCTTATCCCCAGAGTAATCGGCCAGTGCTTCAGTGAGTATTCCTTATCCCCAGAGTAATCGGCCAGTGCTTCAGTGAGTAACCCTTATCCCCAGAGTAATCAGCCAGTGCTTCAGTGAGTATCCCTTATCCCCAGAGTAATCGGCCAGTGCTTCAGTGAGTATCCCTTATCCCCAGAGCAATCGGCCAGTGCTTCGGTGAGTATCCCTTATCCCCAGAGTAATCGGCCAGTGCTTCAGTGAGTATCCCTTATCCCCAGAGTAATCGGCCAGTGCTTCAGTGAGTATCCCTTATCCCCAGAGTAATCAGTCAGTGCTTCAGTGAGTATCCCTTATCCCCAGAGTAATCAGCCAGTGCTTCAGTGAGTATCCCTTATCCCCAGAGTAATCGGCCAGTGCTTCAGTGAGTATCCCTTATCCCCAGAGTAATCGGCCAGTGCTTTAGTGAGTATCCCTTACCCCCAGAGTAATCGGCCAGTGCTTCAGTGTGTATCCCTTATCCCCAAACAGTGTACTCAGCCAGTGCTTCAGTGAGTATCCCTTATCCCCAGAGTAATCGGCCAGTGCTTTAGTGAGTATCCCTTATCACCAGAGTAATCGGCCAGTGCTTCAGTGAGTATCCCTTATCCCCAGAGTAATCGGCCAGTGCTTCAGTGAGTATCCCTTATCCCCAGAGTAATCAGCCAGTGCTTCAGTGAGTAACCCTTATCCCCAAACAGAATAATCGGCCAGTGCTTCAGTGGGTATCCCTTATCCCCAGAGTAATCAACCAGTGCTTCAGTGAGTATCCCTTATCCCCAGAGTAATCGGCCAGTGCTTCAGTGAGTATCCCTTATCCCCAAACTGCGTAATCGGCCAGTGCTTCAGTGAGTATCCCTTATCCCCAGAGTAATCGGCCAGTGCTTCAGTGAGTATCCCTTATCCCCAGAGTAATCGGCCAGTGCTTCAGTGAGTATTCCTTATCCCCAGAGTAATCGGCCAGTGCTTCAGTGAGTAACCCTTATCCCCAGAGTAATCAGCCAGTGCTTCAGTGAGTATCCCTTATCCCCAGAGTAATCGGCCAGTGCTTCAGTGAGTATCCCTTATCCCCAGAGCAATCGGCCAGTGCTTCGGTGAGTATCCCTTATCCCCAGAGTAATCGGCCAGTGCTTCAGTGAGTATCCCTTATCCCCAGAGTAATCGGCCAGTGCTTCAGTGAGTATCCCTTATCCCCAGAGTAATCAGTCAGTGCTTCAGTGAGTATCCCTTATCCCCAGAGTAATCAGCCAGTGCTTCAGTGAGTATCCCTTATCCCCAGAGTAATCGGCCAGTGCTTTAGTGAGTATCCCTTATCCCCAGAGTAATCGGCCAGTGCTTTAGTGAGTATCCCTTACCCCCAGAGTAATCGGCCAGTGCTTCAGTGTGTATCCCTTATCCCCAAACAGTGTACTCAGCCAGTGCTTCAGTGAGTATCCCTTATCCCCAGAGTAATCGGCCAGTGCTTTAGTGAGTATCCCTTATCACCAGAGTAATCGGCCAGTGCTTCAGTGAGTATCCCTTATCCCCAGAGTAATCGGCCAGTGCTTCAGTGAGTATCCCTTATCCCCAGAGTAATCAGCCAGTGCTTCAGTGAGTATCCCTTATCCCCAAACAGAATAATCGGCCAGTGCTTCAGTGGGTATCCCTTATCCCCAGAGTAATCAACCAGTGCTTCAGTGAGTATCCCTTATCCCCAGAGTAATCGGCCAGTGCTTCAGTGAATATCCCTTATCGCCAGAGTAATCGGCAAGTGATTCAGTGAGTATCCCTTATCCCCAGAATAATCGGCCAGTGCTTCAGTGGGTATCCCTTATCCCCAGAGTAATCAACCAGTGCTTCAGTGAGTATCCCTTATCCCCAGAGTAATCGGCCAGTGCTTCAGTGAGTATCCCTTATCGCCAGAGTAATCGGCTAGTGATTCAGTGAGTACCCTTATCCCCAGAGTAATCGGCCAGTGCTTCAGTGAGTATCCCTTATCCCCAAACACTGTAGTCGGCCAGTGTTTCAGTGAGTATCCTTTATCCCCAGAGTAATCAGCCAGTGCTTCAGTGAGTATCCCTTATCCCCAGAGTAATTGGCCAGTGCTTCCGTGAGTATCCCTTATCCCCAGAGTAATCGGCCAGTGCTTCAGTGAGTATCCGTTATCCCCAGAGTAATCGGCCAGTGCTTCAGTGAGTATCCCTTATCCCCAGAGTAATCGGCCAGTGCGTCAGTGAGTATCCCTTATCCCCTGAGTAATCGGCCAGTGCTTCAGTGAGTATCCCTTATCCCCAGAGTAATCGGCCAGTGCTTCAGTGAGTATCCCTTATCCCCAAACAGCATAATCGGCCAGTGCTTAAGTGAGTATCCCTTATCCCCAGAGTAATAAACCAGTGCTTCAGTGAGTATCCCTTACATGCCAGAGTAATCAGCCAGTGCTTCAGTGAGTATCCGTTATCCCCAGAGTAATCGGCCAGTGCTTTAGTGAGTATCCCTTATCCCCAGAGTAATCGGCCAGTGCTTTAGTGAGTAGCCCTTATTCCCAGAGTAATCAGCCAGTGCTTCAGTGAGTATCCCTTATCCCCAGAGTAATTGGCCAGTGCTTCCGTGAGTATCCCTTATCCCCAGAGTAATCGGCCAGTGCTTCAGTGAGTATCCGTTATCCCCAGAGTAATCGGCCAGTGCTTCAGTGAGTATCCCTTATCCCCAGAGTAATCGGCCAGTGCGTCAGTGAGTATCCCTTATCCCCAGAGTAATCGGCCAGTGCTTCAGTGAGTATCCCTTATCCCCAGAGTAATCGGCCAGTGCTTCAGTGAGTATCCCTTATCCCCAAACAGCATAATCGGCCAGTGCTTAAGTGAGTATCCCTTAGCCCCAGAGTAATAAACCAGTGCTTCAGTGAGTATCCCTTACATCCCAGAGTAATCAGCCAGTGCTTCAGTGAGTATCCGTTGTCCCCAGAGTAATCGGCCAGTGCTTTAGTGAGTATCCCTTATCCCCAGAGTAATCGGCCAGTGCTTTAGTGAGTAGCCCTTATTCCCAGAGTAATCAGCCAGTGCTTCAGTGAGTATCCCTTATCCCCAGAGTAATCGGCCAGTGCTTCAGTGAGTATCCCTTATCCCCAAACAGAGTAATCAGCCAGTGCTTCAGTGAGTATCCCTTATCCCCAGAGTAATCGGCCAGTGCTTTAGTGAGTATCCCTTATCGCCAGAGTAATCGGCCAGTGCTTCAGTGAGTATACCTGATCGCCAGAGTAATCGGCTAGTGATTCCGTGAGTATCCCTTATCCCCAGAGTAATCGGCCAGTGCTTCAGTGAGTATCCCTTATCCACAGAGTAATCGGCCAGTGCTTCAGTGAGTATCCCTTATCCCCAGAGTAATCAGCCAGTGCTTCAGTGAGTATCCCTTATCCCCAGAGTAATCGGCCAGTGCTTCAGTGAGTATCCCTTATCCCCAGAGTAATCGGCCAGTGCTTCAGTGAGTATCCCTTATCGCCAGAGTAATCGGCCAGTGCTTCAGTGAGTATCCCTTATCCCCAGAGTAATCGGCCAGTGCTTCAGGGAGTATCCCTTATCCCCAAACAGAATAATCGGACAGTGCTTCAGTGGGTATCCCTTATCCCCAGAGTAATCAACCAGTGCTTCAGTGAGTATCCCTTATCCCCAGAGTAATCGGCCAGTGCTTCAGTGAGTATCCCTTATCCCCAGAGTAATCGGCCAGTAGTTCAGTGAGTATCCCTTATCGCCAGAGTAATCGGTCAGTGCTTCAGTGAGTATCCCTTATCGCCAGAGTAATCGGCAAGTGATTCAGTGAGTATCCCTTATCCCCAGAATAATCGGCCAGTGCTTCAGTGAGTATCCCTTATCCCCAGAGTAATCGGCCAGTAGTTCAGTGAGTATCCCTTATCGCCAGAGTAATCGGCCAGTGCTTCAGTGAGTATCCCTTCTCCCCAGAGTAATCGGCCAGTGCTTCAGTGAGTATCCCTTATCGCCAGAGTACTCAGCCAGTGCTTCAGTGAGTATCCCTTATCCCCAAACAGCGTAATCGGCCAGTGCTTCAGTGAGTATCCCTTATCCCCAGAGTAATCGGCCAGTGCTTCAGTGAGTATCCCTTATCCCCAGAGTAATCGGCCAGTGCTTCTGTGAGTATTCCTTATCCCCAGAGTAATCGGCCAGTGCTTCAGTGAGTAACCCTTATCCCCAGAGTAATCAGCCAGTGCTTCAGTGAGTATCCCTTATCCCCAGAGTAATCGGCCAGTGCTTCAGTGAGTATCCCTTATCCCCAGAGCAATCGGCCAGTGCTTCGGTGAGTATCCCTTATCCCCAGAGTAATCGGCCAGTGCTTCAGTGAGTATCCCTTATCCCCAGAGTAATCGGCCAGTGCTTCAGTGAGTATCCCTTATCCCCAGAGTAATCAGTCAGTGCTTCAGTGACTATCCCTTATCCCCAGAGTAATCAGCCAGTGCTTCAGTGAGTAACCCTTATCCCCAGAGTAATCGGCCAGTGCTTTAGTGAGTATCCCTTATCCCCAGAGTAATCGGCCAGTGCTTTAGTGAGTATCCCTTACCCCCAGAGTAATCGGCCAGTGCTTCAGTGTGTATCCCTTATCCCCAAACAGTGTACTCAGCCAGTGCTTCAGTGAGTATCCCTTATCCCCAGAGTAATCGGCCAGTGCTTTAGTGAGTATCCCTTATCACCAGAGTAATCGGCCAGTGCTTCAGTGAGTATCCCTTATCCCCAGAGTAATCGGCCAGTGCTTCAGTGAGTATCCCTTATCCCCAGAGTAATCAGCCAGTGCTTCAGTGAGTATCCCTTATCCCCAAACAGAATAATCGGCCAGTGCTTCAGTGGGTATCCCTTATCCCCAGAGTAATCAACCAGTGCTTCAGTGAGTATCCCTTATCCCCAGAGTAATCGGCCAGTGCTTCAGTGAGTATCCCTTATCGCCAGAGTAATCGGCAAGTGATTCAGTGAGTATCCCTTATCCCCAGAATAATCGGCCAGTGCTTCAGTGGGTATCCCTTATCCCCAGAGTAATCAACCAGTGCTTCAGTGAGTATCCCTTATCCCCAGAGTAATCGGCCAGTGCTTCAGTGAGTATCACTTATCCCCAGAGTAATCGGCCAGTGCTTTAGTGAGTATCCCTTATCCCCAGAGTAATCGGCCAGTGCTTTAGTGAGTATCCCTTACCCCCAGAGTAATCGGCCAGTGCTTCAGTGTGTATCCCTTATCCCCAAACAGTGTACTCAGCCAGTGCTTCAGTGAGTATCCCTTATCCCCAGAGTAATCGGCCAGTGCTTTAGTGAGTATCCCTTATCACCAGAGTAATCGGCCAGTGCTTCAGTGAGTATCCCTTATCCCCAGAGTAATCGGCCAGTGCTTCAGTGAGTATCCCTTATCCCCAGAGTAATCAGCCAGTGCTTCAGTGAGTATCCCTTATCCCCAAACAGAATAATCGGCCAGTGCTTCAGTGGGTATCCCTTATCCCCAGAGTAATCAACCAGTGCTTCAGTGAGTATCCCTTATCCCCAGAGTAATCGGCCAGTGCTTCAGTGAGTATCCCTTATCCCCAAACAGCGTAATCGGCCAGTGCTTCAGTGAGTATCCCTTATCCCCAGAGTAATCGGCCAGTGCTTCAGTGAGTATCCCTTATCCCCAGAGTAATCGGCCAGTGCTTCAGTGAGTATTCATTATCCCCAGAGTAATCGGCCAGTGCTTCAGTGAGTAACCCTTATCCCCAGAGTAATCAGCCAGTGCTTCAGTGAGTATCCCTTATCCCCAGAGTAATCGGCCAGTGCTTCAGTGAGTATCCCTTATCCCCAGAGCAATCGGCCAGTGCTTCGGTGAGTATCCCTTATCCCCAGAGTAATCGGCCAGTGCTTCAGTGAGTATCCCTTATCCCCAGAGTAATCGGCCAGTGCTTCAGTGAGTATCCCTTATCCCCAGAGTAATCAGTCAGTGCTTCAGTGAGTATCCCTTATCCCCAGAGTAATCAGCCAGTGCTTCAGTGAGTATCCCTTATCCCCAGAGTAATCGGCCAGTGCTTTAGTGAGTATCCCTTATCCCCAGAGTAATCGGCCAGTGCTTTAGTGAGTATCCCTTACCCCCAGAGTAATCGGCCAGTGCTTCAGTGTGTATCCCTTATCCCCAAACAGTGTACTCAGCCAGTGCTTCAGTGAGTATCCCTTATCCCCAGAGTAATCGGCCAGTGCTTTAGTGAGTATCCCTTATCACCAGAGTAATCGGCCAGTGCTTCAGTGAGTATCCCTTATCCCCAGAGTAATCGGCCAGTGCTTCAGTGAGTATCCCTTATCCCCAGAGTAATCAGCCAGTGCTTCAGTGAGTATCCCTTATCCCCAAACAGAATAATCGGCCAGTGCTTCAGTGGGTATCCCTTATCCCCAGAGTAATCAACCAGTGCTTCAGTGAGTATCCCTTATCCCCAGAGTAATCGGCCAGTGCTTCAGTGAGTATCCCTTATCGCCAGAGTAATCGGCAAGTGATTCAGTGAGTATCCCTTATCCCCAGAATAATCGGCCAGTGCTTCAGTGGGTATCCCTTATCCCCAGAGTAATCAACCAGTGCTTCAGTGAGTATCCCTTATCCCCAGAGTAATCGGCCAGTGCTTCAGTGAGTATCCCTTATCGCCAGAGTAATCGGCTAGTGATTCAGTGAGTACCCTTATCCCCAGAGTAATCGGCCAGTGCTTCAGTGAGTATCCCTTATCCCCAAACACTGTAGTCGGCCAGTGTTTCAGTGAGTATCCTTTATCCCCAGAGTAATCAGCCAGTGCTTCAGTGAGTATCCCTGATTCCCAGAGTAATTGGCCAGTGCTTCCGTGAGTATCCCTTATCCCCAGAGTAATCGGCCAGTGCTTCAGTGAGTATCCGTTATCCCCAGAGTAATCGGCCAGTGCCTCAGTGAGTATCCCTTATCCCCAGAGTAATCGGCCAGTGCGTCAGTGAGTATCCCTTATCCCCTGAGTAATCGGCCAGTGCTTCAGTGAGTATCCCTTATCCCCAGAGTAATCGGCCAGTGCTTCAGTGAGTATCCCTTATCCCCAAACAGCATAATCGGCCAGTGCTTAAGTGAGTATCCCTTATCCCCAGAGTAATAAACCAGTGCTTCAGTGAGTATCCCTTACATCCCAGAGTAATCAGCCAGTGCTTCAGTGAGTATCCGTTATCCCCAGAGTAATCGGCCAGTGCTTTAGTGAGTATCCCTTATCCCCAGAGTAATCGGCCAGTGCTTTAGTGAGTAGCCCTTATTCCCAGAGTAATCAGCCAGTGCTTCAGTGAGTATCCCTTATCCCCAGAGTAATTGGCCAGTGCTTCCGTGAGTATCCCTTATCCCCAGAGTAATCGGCCAGTGCTTCAGTGAGTATCCGTTATCCCCAGAGTAATCGGCCAGTGCTTCAGTGAGTATCCCTTATCCCCAGAGTAATCGGCCAGTGCGTCAGTGAGTATCCCTTATCCCCAGAGTAATCGGCCAGTGCTTTAGTGAGTATCCCTTATCCCCAGAGTAATCGGCCAGTGCTTCAGTGAGTATCCCTTATCCCCAAACAGCATAATCGGCCAGTGCTTAAGTGAGTATCCCTTATCCCCAGAGTAATAAACCAGTGCTTCAGTGAGTATCCCTTACATCCCAGAGTAATCAGCCAGTGCTTCAGTGAGTATCCGTTATCCCCAGAGTAATCGGCCAGTGCTTTAGTGAGTATCCCTTATCCCCATAGTAATCGGCCAGTGCTTTAGTGAGTAGCCCTTATTCCCAGAGTAATCAGCCAGTGCTTCAGTGAGTATCCCTTATCCCCAGAGTAATCGGCCAGTGCTTCAGTGAGTATCCCTTATCCCCAAACAGAGTAATCAGCCAGTGCTTCAGTGAGTATCTCTTATCCCCAGAGTAATCGGCCAGTGCTTTAGTGAGTATCCCTTATCCCCAGAGTAATCGGCCAGTGCTTCAGTGAGTATCCCTGATCGCCAGAGTAATCGGCTAGTGATTCCGTGAGTATCCCTTATCCCCAGAGTAATCGGCCAGTGCTTCAGTGAGTATCCCTTATCCACAGAGTAATCGGCCAGTGCTTCAGTGAGTATCCCTTATCCCCAGAGTAATCAGCCAGTGCTTCAGTGAGTATCCCTTATCCCCAGAGTAATCGGCCAGTGCTTCAGTGAGTATCCCTTATCCCCAGAGTAATCGGCCAGTGCTTCAGTGAGTATCCCTTATCGCCAGAGTAATCGGCCAGTGCTTCAGTGAGTATCCCTTATCCCCAGAGTAATCGGCCAGTGCTTCAGTGAGTATCCCTTATCCCCAAACAGAATAATCGGACAGTGCTTCAGTGGGTATCCCTTATCCCCAGAGTAATCAACCAGTGCTTCAGTGAGTATCCCTTATCCCCAGAGTAATCGGCCAGTGCTTCAATGAGTATCCCTTATCCCCAGAGTAATCGGCCAGTAGTTCAGTGAGTATCCCTTATCGCCAGAGTAATCGGCCAGTGCTTCAGTGAGTATCCCTTATCGCCAGAGTAATCGGCAAGTGATTCAGTGAGTATCCCTTATCCCCAGAATAATCGGCCAGTGCTTCAGTGAGTATCCCTTATCCCCAGAGTAATCGGCCAGTAGTTCAGTGAGTATCCCTTATCGCCAGAGTAATCGGCCAGTGCTTCAGTGAGTATCCCTTATCCCCAGAGTAATCGGCCAGTGCTTCAGTGAGTATCCCTTATCGCCAGAGTAATCAGCCAGTGCTTCAGTGAGTATCCCTTATCCCCAAACAGCGTAATCGGCCAGTGCTTCAGTGAGTATCCCTTATCCCCAGAGTAATCGGCCAGTGCTTCAGTGAGTATCCCTTATCCCCAGAGTAATCGGCCAGTGCTTCAGTGAGTATTCCTTATCCCCAGAGTAATCGGCCAGTGCTTCAGTGAGTAACCCTTATCCCCAGAGTAATCAGCCAGTGCTTCAGTGAGTATCCCTTATCCCCAGAGTAATCGGCCAGTGCTTCAGTGAGTATCTCTTATCCCCAGAGCAATCGGCCAGTGCTTCGGTGAGTATCCCTTATCCCCAGAGTAATCGGCCAGTGCTTCAGTGAGTATCCCTTATCCCCAGAGTAATCGGCCAGTGCTTCAGTGAGTATCCCTTATCCCCAGAGTAATCAGTCAGTGCTTCAGTGAGTATCCCTTATCCCCAGAGTAATCAGCCAGTGCTTCAGTGAGTATCCCTTATCCCCAGAGTAATCGGCCAGTCCTTTAGTGAGTATCCCTTATCCCCAGAGTAATCGGCCAGTGCTTTAGTGAGTATCCCTTACCCCCAGAGAAATCGGCCAGTGCTTCAGTGTGTATCCCTTATCCCCAAACAGTGTACTCAGCCAGTGCTTCAGTGAGTATCCCTTATCCCCAGAGTAATCGGCCAGTGCTTTAGTGAGTATCCCTTATCACCAGAGTAATCGGCCAGTGCTTCAGTGAGTATCCCTTATCCCCAGAGTAATCGGCCAGTGCTTCAGTGAGTATCCATTATCCCCAGAGTAATCAGCCAGTGCTTCAGTGAGTATCCCTTATCCCCAAACAGAATAATCGGCCAGTGCTTTAGTGAGTATCCCTTATCACCAGAGTAATCGGCCAGTGCTTCAGTGAGTATCCCTTATCCCCAGAGTAATCGGCCAGTGCTTTAGTGAGTATCCCTTATCACCAGAGTAATCGGCCAGTGCTTCAGTGAGTATCCCTTATCCCCAGAGTAATCGGCCAGTGCTTCAGTGAGTATCCCTTATCCCCAGAGTAATCGGCCAGTGCTTCAGTGAGTATCCCTTATCGCCAGAGTAATCGGCAAGTGATTCAGTGAGTATCCCTTATCCCCAGAATAATCGGCCAGTGCTTCAGTGGGTATCCCTTATCCCCAGAGTAATCAACCAGTGCTTCAGTGAGTATTCCTTATCCCCAGAGTAATCGGCCAGTGCTTCAGTGAGTATCCCTTATCGCCAGAGTAATCGGCTAGTGATTCAGTGAGTACCCTTATCCCCAGAGTAATCGGCCAGTGCTTCAGTGAGTATCCCTTATCCCCAAACACTGTAGTCGGCCAGTGTTTCAGTGAGTATCCTTTATCCCCAGAGTAATCAGCCAGTGCTTCAGTGAGTATCCCTTATCCCCAGAGTAATTGGCCAGTGCTTCCGTGAGTATCCCTTATCCCCAGAGTAATCGGCCAGTGCTTCAGTGAGTATCCGTTATCCCCAGAGTAATCGGCCAGTGCTTCAGTGAGTATCCCTTATCCCCAGAGTAATCGGCCAGTGCGTCAGTGAGTATCCCTTATCCCCAGAGTAATCGGCCAGTGCTTCAGTGAGTATCCCTTATCCCCAGAGTAATCGGCCAGTGCTTCAGTGAGTATCCCTTATCCCCAAACAGCATAATCGGCCAGTGCTTAAGTGAGTATCCCTTATCCCCAGAGTAATAAACCAGTGCTTCAGTGAGTATCCCTTACATCCCAGAGTAATCAGCCAGTGCTTCAGTGAGTATCCGTTATCCCCAGAGTAATCGGCCAGTGCTTCAGTGAGTATCCCTTATCCCCAGAGTAATCGGCCAGTGCTTCAGTGAGTATCACTTATCCCCAAACAGAGTAATCAGCCAGTGCTTCAGTGAGTATCCCTTATCCCCAGAGTAATCGGCCAGTGCTTTAGTGAGTATCCCTTATCCCCAGAGTAATCGGCCAGTGCTTCAGTGAGTATCCCTGATCGCCAGAGTAATCGGCTAGTGATTCAGTGAGTATCCCTTATCCCCAGATTAATCGGCCAGTGCTTCAGTGAGTATCCCTTATCCACAGAGTAATCGGCCAGTGCTTCATTGAGTATCCCTTATCCCCAGAGTAATCAGCCAGTGCTTCAGTGAGTATCCCTTATCCCCAGAGTAATCGGCCAGTGCTTCAGTGAGTATCCCTTATCCCCAGAGTAATCGGCCAGTGCTTCAGTGAGTATCCCTTATCGCCAGAGTAATCGGCCAGTGCTTCAGTGAGTATCCCTTATCCCCAGAGTAATCGGCCAGTGCTTCAGTGAGTATCCCTTATCCCCAAACAGAATAATCGGACAGTGCTTCAGTGGGTATCCCTTATCCCCAGAGTAATCAGCCAGTGCTTCAGTGAGTATCCCTTATCCCCAAACAGCGTAATCGGCCAGTGCTTCAGTGAGTATCCCTTATCCCCAGAGTAATCGGCCAGTGCTTCAGTGAGTATCCCTTATCCCCAGAGTAATCGGCCAGTGCTTCAGTGAGTATTCCTTATCCCCAGAGTAATCGGCCAGTGCTTCAGTGAGTAACCCTTATCCCCAGAGTAATCAGCCAGTGCTTCAGTGAGTATCCCTTATCCCCAGAGAAATCGGCCAGTGCTTCAGTGAGTATCCCTTATCCCCAGAGTAATCAGCCACTGCTTCAGTGAGTATCCCTTATCCCCAGAGTAATCGGCCAGTGTTTCAGTGAGTATCCCTTATCCCCAGAGCAATCGGCCAGTGCTTCGGTGAGTATCCCTTATCCCCAGAGTAATCGGCCAGTGCTTCAGTGAGTATCCCTTATCCCCAGAGTAATCGGCCAGTGCTTCAGTGAGTATCCCTTATCCCCAGAGTAATCAGTCAGTGCTTCAGTGAGTATCCCTTATCCCCAGAGTAATCAGCCAGTGCTTCAGTGAGTATCCCTTATCCCCAGAGTAATCGGCCAGTGCTTTAGTGAGTATCCCTTATCCCCTGAGTAATCGGCCAGTGCTTTAGTGAGTATCCCTTATCCCCAGAGTAATCGGCCAGTGCTTCAGTGTGTATCCCTTATCCCCAAACAGTGTACTCAGCCAGTGCTTCTGTGAGTATCCCTTATCCCCAGAGTAATCGGCCAGTGCTTTAGTGAGTATCCCCTATCAACAGAGTAATCGGCCAGTGCTTCAGTGAGTATCCCTTATCCCCAGAGTAATCGGCCAGTGCTTCAGTGAGTATCCCTTATCCCCAGAGTAATCAGCCAGTGCTTCAGTGAGTATCCCTTATCCCCAAACAGAATAATCGGCCAGTGCTTCAGTGGGTATCCCTTATCCCCAGAGTAATCAACCAGTGCTTCAGTGAGTATCCCTTATCCCCAGAGTAATCGGCCAGTGCTTCAGTGAGTATCCCTTATCGCCAGAGTAATCGGCAAGTGATTCAGTGAGTATCCCTTATCCCCAGAATAATCGGCCAGTTCTTCAGTGAGTATCCCTTATCCCCAGAGTAATCGGCCAGTAGTTCAGTGAGTATCCCTTATCGCCAGAGTAATCGGCCAGTGCTTCAGTGAGTATCCCTTATCCCCAGAGTAATCGGCCAGTGCTTCAGTGAGTATCCCTTATCGCCAGAGTAATCAGCCAGTGCTTCAGTGAGTATCCCTTATCCCCAAACAGCGTAATCGGCCTGTGCTTCAGTGAGTATCCCTTATCCCCAGAGTAATCGGCCAGTGCTTTAGTGAGTATCCCCTATCAACAGAGTAATCGGCCAGTGCTTCAGTGAGTATCCATTATCCCCAGAGTAATCGGCCAGTGCTTCAGTGAGTATCCCTTATCCCCAGAGTAATCAGCCAGAGCTTCAGTGAGTATCCCTTATCCCCAAACAGAATAATCGGCCAGTGCTTCAGTGGGTATCCCTTATCCCCAGAGTAATCAACCAGTGCTTCAGTGAGTATCCCTTATCCCCAGAGTAATCGGCCAGTGCTTCAGTGAGTATCCCTTATCGCCAGAGTAATCGGCAAGTGATTCAGTGAGTATCCCTTATCCCCAGAATAATCGGCCAGTGCTTCAGTGAGTATCCCTTATCCCCAGAGTAATCGGCCAGTAGTTCAGTGAGTATCCCTTATCGCCAGAGTAATCGGCCAGTGCTTCAGTGAGTATCCCTTATCCCCAGAGTAATCGGCCAGTGCTTCAGTGAGTACCCCTTATCCCCAGAGTAATCAGTCAGTGCTTCAGTGAGTATCCCTTATCCCCAGAGTAATCAGCCAGTGCTTCAGTGAGTATCCCTTATCCCCAGAGTAATCGGCCAGTGCTTTAGTGAGTATCCCTTATCCCCAGAGTAATCGGCCAGTGCTTTAGTGAGTATCCCTTACCCCCAGAGTAATCGGCCAGTGCTTCAGTGTGTATCCCTTATCCCCAAACAGTGTACTCAGCCAGTGCTTCAGTGAGTATCCCTTATCCCCCGAGTAATCGGCCAGTGCTTTAGTGAGTATCCCTTATCACCAGAGTAATCGGCCAGTGCTTCAGTGAGTATCCCTTATCCCCAGAGTAATCGGCCAGTGCTTCAGTGAGTATCCCTTATCCCCAGAGTAATCAGCCAGTGCTTCAGTGAGTATCCCTTATCCCCAAACAGAATAATCGGCCAGTGCTTTAGTGAGTATCCCTTATCACCAGAGTAATCGGCCAGTGCTTCAGTGAGTATCCCTTATCCCCAGAGTAATCGGCCAGTGCTTTAGTGAGTATCCCTTATCACCAGAGTAATCGGCCAGTGCTTCAGTGAGTATCCCTTATCCCCAGAGTAATCGGCCAGTGCTTCAGTGAGTATCCCTTATCCCCAGAGTAATCGGCCAGTGCTTCAGTGAGTATCCCTTATCGCCAGAGTAATCGGCAAGTGATTCAGTGAGTATCCCTTATCCCCAGAATAATCGGCCAGTGCTTCAGTGGGTATCCCTTATCCCCAGAGTAATCAACCAGTGCTTCAGTGAGTATCCCTTATCCCCAGAGTAATCGGCCAGTGCTTCAGTGAGTATCCCTTATCGCCAGAGTAATCGGCTAGTGATTCAGTGAGTACCCTTATCCCCAGAGTAATCGGCCAGTGCTTCAGTGAGTATCCCTTATCCCCAAACACTGTAGTCGGCCAGTGTTTCAGTGAGTATCCTTTATCCCCAGAGTAATCAGCCAGTGCTTCAGTGAGTATCCCTTATCCCCAGAGTAATTGGCCAGTGCTTCCGTGAGTATCCCTTATCCCCAGAGTAATCGGCCAGTGCTTCAGTGAGTATCCGTTATCCCCAGAGTAATCGGCCAGTGCTTCAGTGAGTATCCCTTATCCCCAGAGTAATCGGCCAGTGCGTCAGTGAGTATCCCTTATCCCCAGAGTAATCGGCCAGTGCTTCAGTGAGTATCCCTTATCCCCAGAGTAATCGGCCAGTGCTTCAGTGAGTATCCCTTATCCCCAAACAGCATAATCGGCCAGTGCTTAAGTGAGTATCCCTTATCCCCAGAGTAATAAACCAGTGCTTCAGTGAGTATCCCTTACATCCCAGAGTAATCAGCCAGTGCTTCAGTGAGTATCCGTTATCCCCAGAGTAATCGGCCAGTGCTTCAGTGAGTATCCCTTATACCCAGAGTAATCGGCCAGTGCTTCAGTGAGTATCACTTATCCCCAAACAGAGTAATCAGCCAGTGCTTCAGTGAGTATCCCTTATCCCCAGAGTAATCGGCCAGTGCTTTAGTGAGTATCCCTTATCCCCAGAGTAATCGGCCAGTGCTTCAGTGAGTATCCCTGATCGCCAGAGTAATCGGCTAGTGATTCAGTGAGTATCCCTTATCCCCAGATTAATCGGCCAGTGCTTCAGTGAGTATCCCTTATCCACAGAGTAATCGGCCAGTGCTTCATTGAGTATCCCTTATCCCCAGAGTAATCAGCCAGTGCTTCAGTGAGTATCCCTTATCCCCAGAGTAATCGGCCAGTGCTTCAGTGAGTATCCCTTATCCCCAGAGTAATCGGCCAGTGCTTCAGTGAGTATCCCTTATCGCCAGAGTAATCGGCCAGTGCTTCAGTGAGTATCCCTTATCCCCAGAGTAATCGGCCAGTGCTTCAGTGAGTATCCCTTATCCCCAAACAGAATAATCGGACAGTGCTTCAGTGGGTATCCCTTATCCCCAGAGTAATCAGCCAGTGCTTCAGTGAGTATCCCTTATCCCCAAACAGCGTAATCGGCCAGTGCTTCAGTGAGTATCCCTTATCCCCAGAGTAATCGGCCAGTGCTTCAGTGAGTATCCCTTATCCCCAGAGTAATCGGCCAGTGCTTCAGTGAGTATTCCTTATCCCCAGAGTAATCGGCCAGTGCTTCAGTGAGTAACCCTTATCCCCAGAGTAATCAGCCAGTGCTTCAGTGAGTATCCCTTATCCCCAGAGAAATCGGCCAGTGCTTCAGTGAGTATCCCTTATCCCCAGAGTAATCAGCCACTGCTTCAGTGAGTATCCCTTATCCCCAGAGTAATCGGCCAGTGCTTCAGTGAGTATCCCTTATCCCCAGAGCAATCGGCCAGTGCTTCGGTGAGTATCCCTTATCCCCAGAGTAATCGGCCAGTGCTTCAGTGAGTATCCCTTATCCCCAGAGTAATCGGCCAGTGCTTCAGTGAGTATCCCTTATCCCCAGAGTAATCAGTCAGTGCTTCAGTGAGTATCCCTTATCCCCAGAGTAATCAGCCAGTGCTTCAGTGAGTATCCCTTATCCCCAGAGTAATCGGCCAGTGCTTTAGTGAGTATCCCTTATCCCCTGAGTAATCGGCCAGTGCTTTAGTGAGTATCCCTTATCCCCAGAGTAATCGGCCAGTGCTTCAGTGTGTATCCCTTATCCCCAAACAGTGTACTCAGCCAGTGCTTCTGTGAGTATCCCTTATCCCCAGAGTAATCGGTCAGTGCTTTAGTGAGTATCCCCTATCAACAGAGTAATCGGCCAGTGCTTCAGTGAGTATCCCTTATCCCCAGAGTAATCGGCCAGTGCTTCAGTGAGTATCCCTTATCCCCAGAGTAATCAGCCAGTGCTTCAGTGAGTATCCCTTATCCCCAAACAGAATAATCGGCCAGTGCTTCAGTGGGTATCCCTTATCCCCAGAGTAATCAACCAGTGCTTCAGTGAGTATCCCTTATCCCCAGAGTAATCGGCCAGTGCTTCAGTGAGTATCCCTTATCGCCAGAGTAATCGGCAAGTGATTCAGTGAGTATCCCTTATCCCCAGAATAATCGGCCAGTGCTTCAGTGAGTATCCCTTATCCCCAGAGTAATCGGCCAGTAGATCAGTGAGTATCCCTTATCGCCAGAGTAATCGGCCAGTGCTTCAGTGAGTATCCCTTATCCCCAGAGTAATCGGCCAGTGCTTCAGTGAGTATCCCTTATCGCCAGAGTAATCAGCCAGTGCTTCAGTGAGTATCCCTTATCCCCAAACAGCGTAATCGGCCTGTGCTTCAGTGAGTATCCCTTATCCCCAGAGTAATCGGCCAGTGCTTCAGTGAGTATCCCTTATCCCCAGAGTAATCGGCCAGTGCTTCAGTGAGTATTCCTTATCCCCAGAGTAATCGGCCAGTGCTTCAGTGAGTAACCCTTATCCCCAGAGTAATCAGCCAGTGCTTCAGTGAGTACCCCTTATCCCCAGAGAAATCGGCCAGTGCTTCAGTGAGTATCCCTTATCCCCAGAGTAATCAGCCACTGCTTCAGTGAGTATCCCTTATCCCCAGAGTAATCGGCCAGTGCTTCAGTGAGTATCCCTTATCCCCAGAGCAATCGGCCAGTGCTTCGGTGAGTATCCCTTATCCCCAGAGTAATCGGCCAGTGCTTCAGTGAGTATCCCTTATCCCCAGAGTAATCGGCCAGTGCTTCAGTGAGTATCCCTTATCCCCAGAGTAATCAGTCAGTGCTTCAGTGAGTATCCCTTATCCCCAGAGTAATCAGCCAGTGCTTCAGTGAGTATCCCTTATCCCCAGAGTAATCGGCCAGTGCTTTAGTGAGTATCCCTTATCCCCAGAGTAATCGGCCAGTGCTTCAGTGTGTATCCCTTATCCCCAAACAGAGTAATCAGCCAGTGCTTCAGTGAGTATCCCTTATCCCCAGAGTAATCGGCCAGTGCTTTAGTGAGTATCCCTTATCACCAGAGTAATCGGCCAGTGCTTCAGTAAGTATCCCTTATCCCCAGAGTAATCGGCCAGTGCTTCAGTGAGTACCCTTATCCCAGAGTAATCAGCCAGTGCTTCAGTGAGTATCCCTTATCCCCAAACAGAATAGTCGGCCAGTGCTTCAGTGGGTATCCCTTATCCCCAGAGTAATCAACCAGTGCTTCAGTGAGTATCCCTTATCCCCAGAGTATTCGGCCAGTGCTTCAGTGAGTATCCCTTATCGCCAGAGTAATCGGCAAGTGATTCAGTGAGTATCCCTAATCCCCAGAGTAATTGGCCAGTGCTTCAGTGAGTATCCCTTATCCCCAGAGTGATCGGCCAGTGCTTCAGTGAGTATCCCTTATTGCCAGAGTAATCAGCCAGTGCTTCAGTGAGTATCCCTTATCCCCAAACAGCGTAATCGGCCAGTGCTTCAGTGAGTATCCCTTATCCCCAGAGTAATCGGCCAGTGCTTCAGTGAGTATCCCTTATCCCCAGAGTAATCGGCCAGTGCTTCAGTGAGTATTCCTTAGCCCCAGAGTAATCGGCCAGTGCTTCAGTGAGTATCCCTTATCCCCAGAGTAATCAGCCAGTGCTTCAGTGAGTATCCCCTATCCCCAGAGTAATCGGCCAGTGCTTCAGTGAGTATCCCTTATCCCCAGCGTAATCAGCCACTGCTTCAGTGAGTATCCCTTATCCCCAGAGTAATCGGCCAGTGCTTCAGTGAGTATCCATTATCCCCAGAGCAATCGGCCAGTGCTTCGGTGAGTATCCCTTATTTTCAGAGTAATCGGCCAGTGCTTCAGTGAGTATCCCTTATCGCCAGAGTAATCGGCAAGTGCTTCAGTGAGTATCCCTTATCCCCAGAGCAATCGGCCAGTGCTTCAGTGAGTATCCCTTATCGCCAGAGTAATCGGCAAGTGATTCAGTGAGTATCCCTTATCCCCAGAATAATCGGCCAGTGCTTCAGTGAGTATCCCTTATCCCCAGAATAATCGGCCAGTGCTTCAGTGAGTATCCCTTATCCCCAGAGTAATCGGCCAGTAGTTCAGTGAGTATCCCTTATCGCCAGAGTAATCGGCCAGTGCTTCAGTGAGTATCCCTTATCCCCAGAGTAATCGGCCAGTGCTTCAGTGAGTTTCCCTTATCGCCAGAGTAATCAGCCAGTGCTTCAGTGAGTATCCCTTATCCCCAAACAGCGTAATCGGCCAGTGCTTCAGTGAGTATCCCTTATCCCCAGAGTAATCGGCCAGTGCTTCAGTGAGTATCCCTTATCCCCAGAGTAATCGGCCAGTGCTTCAGTGAGTATTCCTTATCCCCAGAGTAATCGGCCAGTGCTTCAGTGAGTAACCCTTATCCCCAGAGTAATCAGCCAGTGCTTCAGTGAGTATCCCTTATCCACAGAGAAATCGGCCAGTGCTTCAGTGAGTATCCCTTATCCCCAGAGTAATCAGCCACTGCTTCAGTGAGTATCCCTTATCCCCAGTGTAATCGGCCAGTGCTTCAGTGAGTATCCCTTATCCCCAGAGCAATCGGCCAGTGCTTCGGTGAGTATCCCTTATCCCCAGAGTAATCGGCCAGTGCTTCAGTGAGTATCCCTTATCCCCAGAGTAATCGGCCAGTGCTTCAGTGAGTATCCCTTATCCCCAGAGTAATCAGTCAGTGCTTCAGTGAGTATCCCTTATCCCCAGAGTAATCAGCCAGTGCTTCAGTGAGTATCCCTTATCCCCAGAGTAATCGGCCAGTGCTTTAGTGAGTATCCCTGATCCCCTGAGTAATCGGCCAGTGCTTTAGAGAGTATCCCTTATCCCCAGATTAATCGGCCAGTGCTTCAGTGTGTATCCCTTATCCCCAAACAGAGTAATCAGCCAGTGCTTCAGTGAGTATCCCTTATCCCCAGAGTAATCGGCCAGTGCTTTAGTGAGTATCCCTTATCACCAGAGTAATCGGCCAGTGCTTCAGTAAGTATCCCTTATCTCCAGAGTAATCGGCCAGTGCTTCAGTGAGTATCCCTTATCCCAGAGTAATCAGCCAGTGCTTCAGTGAGTATCCCTTATCCCCAAACAGAATAGTCGGCCAGTGCTTCAGTGGGTATCCCTTATCCCCAGAGTAATCAACCAGTGCTTCAGTGAGTATCCCTTATCCCCAGAGTATTCGGCCAGTGCTTCAGTGAGTATCCCTTATCGCCAGAGTAATCGGCAAGTGATTCAGTGAGTATCCCTAATCCCCAGAGTAATTGGCCAGTGCTTCAGTGAGTATCCCTTATCCCCAGAGTGATCGGCCAGTGCTTCAGTGAGTATCCCTTATTGCCAGAGTTATCAGCCAGTGCTTCAGTGAGTATCCCTAATCCCCAAACAGCGTAATCGGCCAGTGCTTCAGTGAGTATCCCTTATCCCCAGAGTAATCGGCCAGTGCTTCAGTGAGTATCCCTTATCCCCAGAGTAATCGGCCAGTGCTTCAGTGAGTATTCCTTAGCCCCAGAGTAATCGGCCAGTGCTTCAGTGAGTATCCCTTATCCCCAGAGTAATCAGCCAGTGCTTCAGTGAGTATCCCCTATCCCCAGAGTAATCGGCCAGTGCTTCAGTGAGTATCCCTTATCCCCAGCGTAATCAGCCACTGCTTCAGTGAGTATCCCTTATCCCCAGAGTAATCGGCCAGTGCTTCAGTGAGTATCCCTTATCCCCAGAGCAATCGGCCAGTGCTTCGGTGAGTATCCCTTATTCCCAGAGTAATCGGCCAGTGCTTCAGTGAGTATCCCTTATCGCCAGAGTAATCGGCAAGTGATTCAGTGAGTATCCCTTATCCCCAGAATAATCGGCCAGTGCTTCAGTGAGTATCCCTTATCCCCAGAGTAATCGGCCAGTAGTTCAGTGAGTATCCCTTATCGCCAGAGTAATTGGCCAGTGCTTCAGTGAGTATCCCTTATCCCCAGAGTGATCGGCCAGTGCTTCAGTGAGTATCCCTTATTGCCAGAGTAATCAGCCAGTGCTTCAGTGAGTATCCCTTATCCCCAAACAGCGTAATCGGCCAGTGCTTCAGTGAGTATCCCTTATCCCCAGAGTAATCGGCCAGTGCTTCAGTGAGTATCCCTTATCCCCAGAGTAATCGGCAAGTGCTTCAGTGAGTATTCCTTAGCCCCAGAGTAATCGGCCAGTGCTTCAGTGAGTATCCCTTATCCCCAGAGTAATCAGCCAGTGCTTCAGTGAGTATCCCCTATCCCCAGAGTAATCGGCCAGTGCTTCAGTGAGTATCCCTTATCCCCAGCGTAATCAGCCACTGCTTCAGTGAGTATCCCTTATCCCCAGAGTAATCGGCCAGTGCTTCAGTGAGTATCCCTTATCCCCAGAGCAATCGGCCAGTGCTTCGGTGAGTATCCCTTATCCCCAGAGTAATCGGCCAGTGCTTCAGTGAGTATCCCTTATCCCCAGAGTAATCGGCCAGTGCTTCAGTGAGTATCCCTTATCCCCAAACAGCGTAATCGGCCAGTGCTTCAGTGAGTATCCCTTATCCCCAGAGTAATCAGCCAGTGCTTCAGTGAGTATCCCTTATCCCCAGAGTAATCAGCCAGTGCTTCAGTGAGTATCCCTTATCCCCAGAGTAATCGGCCAGTGCTTTAGTGAGTATCCCTTATCCCCAGAGTAATCGGACAGTGCTTCAGTGAGTATCCCTTATCCCCAGAGTAATCGGCCAGTGCTTCAGTGAGTATCCCTTATCCCCAGAGTAATCGGCCAGTGCTTTAGTGAGTATCCCTTATCACCAGAGTAATCGGCCAGTGCTTCAGTGAGTATCCCTTATCCCCAGAGTAATCAGCCAGTGCTTCAGTGAGTATCCCTTATCCCCAGAGTAATCGGCCAGTGCTTTAGTGAGTAGCCCTTATTCCCAGAGTAATCAGCCAGTGCTTTAGTGAGTATCCCTTATCCCCAAACAGCGTAATCGGCCAGTGCTTCAGTGAGTATCCCTTATCCCCAGAGTAATCGGCCAGTGCTTCAGTGAGTATCCCTTATCCCCAGAGTAATCGGCCAGTGCTTCAGTGAGTATCCCTTATCCCCAGAGTAATCGGCCAGTGCTTCAGTGAGTATCCCTTATCCCCAGAGTAATCGGCCAGTGCTTTAGTGAGTATCCCTTATCCCCAGAGTGATCGGCCAGTGCTTTAGTGAGTATCCCTTATCCCCAAACAGCCATCCTTGCAGACGCACTGGCCCGTCAAAAATCTCAGGCACCCGGGAGTGACTCAAGATGTGGGAATCATGGCAATTCCCAGGGTACCTGGCACAGCTGTGCAGGATGTGCTTCTGGTGATTACACACCAGGTGTACATTGATGAAATGGTAGTCCTTGCGGTTTATAAACATTATTAACTGGGTCGATGGTAGCCATGATGTGGAGATGCCGCCGTTGGACTGGGGTGGGCACAGTAAGAAGTCTTACATCACCACGTTAAAGTCCGAAAGGTTTGTTTGGAGCCACTAGCGTTCGGAGCGCAGCTCCTTCATCATGCCTTTACTCACCTGATGAAGGAGCTGCGCTCCAAAAGCTAGTTACTCCAAATAAGTCTGTTGGACTTTAACTAGTTGTAAGACTTCTTATTATTATTAACTGAGGCATAGAGTTTTTAAAAAATAAATGTAGAGTACCCAATTTATTTTTTCCAATTAAGGGACAATTTAGTGTGTTCAATCCACCTACCTTGCACATCTTTGGGTTGTGGGGGCGAAACTCACGCAAACACGGGGAGAATGTGCAAACTCCACACGGACAGTGACCCAGAGTCGGGATCAAACCTGGGACCTCGGTGCCATGAGACTGCAGTGCTACCACTGCGCCACCGTGCTGCCCTGAGGCATAGAGTTTAAGGGCTGGGAGATTATGCTGGAACTGTATAAAAGGTTGGTTAGGCCACAGCTAGAGTATTGTGTGCAGTTCTGGAATCCACATTATAGGAGGGATGTGATAGCACTGGAAAGGGGACAAAGGAGATTTAGCAGGATGTTGCCTGGGCGGAGAGGTTTAGTTTTGAAGAGACTGGACAGGTTGGACTGGGTGGGGGGGGGGGGGATACGATTAAGATGTATAAATTTATGAGTGGCATAAATAGACAGGAATAAATTTTTCCCCTTGGTGGAGGGACCAAGGACCAGGGCGCATAGATTTAAGGTATGGTGCAGGAGATTTAGAGGGGATGCAAGGAAAAATGTTTCCAGCTAGAGGGTGGTGGGAGTCCAGAACTCACTGCCTGAAAGTGTGACGGAGGCAGAGACGTTCATAACATTTAAGAATTTAGATGTGCATTTATGATCGTAAGACTTACAAGGATATGGGTTAAGTGTTGGAAAATGTGATTAGAATAGTTGGTGGGTTGTTTTTGATCGGTCTTTGGGCCATTTCTGTGCTGTAGACCTCTATGACTCTATAACATTCGGGTGCTATGTGCTACAGAACCCATATAGTCACATGGTGCAATCTGTTGCATCCTTGGAAGCCGCAGATAGTGGCAAGCCAGTGAATCTTGTAGCCTGGCTTTCTTCATCCAGAGCAAACCTGACATAATGATGGGCCTTCCTATAAAGGAAATCCGTGACTTATTTTATGCATCGATGTGTTGCCGATAGATACCACACAGGTCCCCTGGTGATCCCTGGAAAGACCCAGACGCAAAGAAATTGAGCGCTGCTGTCACATTCCAAACCACTGGCAGGAATGGCCTCCAACCCCACACAGCAACAGGTCTTCCCGCAGAACGCGGCATTCTTGATGTACTATCACAGAATCATAGATTATCATAGAATTTACTAGATCTCAGGACAAGTACAAACATGCCCAGCACTGCTACTCACCCATTTGTAAATAGTAGGTTCTTTGACAATAAACCGTATGTCTCTCCTCCTTACTCTCCTGCTTATTCCCTGCCTCCCCTTGACCATAACCCTCAGATAGGGCCTCCTGCTGGAGCTGCACTTGGCATTGCCTCTGCCCCATCTACATTGCATTAGGACTCTGACAAATGTAGCATTCAGTTCTTCATGCATTTGTTCTTATGTTCTCTGAAATGAAGAATTGAAGGTAAGGATCAAAGGGTCGAGAAAATGAAGCTTGGAATAACAAAATGATGGGAAACGAGCTCCACAACTTTTCCTGCTCTACTTGCATGGTGGCTGATGCAGCCTTGTCCCTGAGACACAAGCGCACACGTCGAAATGACTAAGGTGGCATCCCAAAAATGTGACATGTGAGCACTCTATGGGATGGTAAGTGTAAATGAGACGAGTGACACAAAACAGCTCTGGGCTCGTCTCGGATGTTGCATACCAATGACCAATTAAGTGCACATGATCAATGAGTGGAAGCCGTATGGTCAGTTATGAATGCCAATTCTGAACAGGTTATTGTCCTTCATTGATGGAATGCCATATATACAGCTGTGCCTCCTTCCCTATTGCCTGATTCACAAAGCCTGCACTCCTGCATGATGCTCTTGAGATGCAGCGATTGTGATGCAGTCACACAAGTTCTGAGTATCCCTTTGACATTGCAAATGAAACCATTAACTTTCAGTAGCTCTTCCTTTCCAAGCTGACTCCTGCTCACTCATGCAGCACAGTGTGCGGCCCAGGAGCCTGAATCCAGCACTGCACTCCTCCCGCACTGCCTCAGATCCCTTCCCATCATTTTCGCTGCTGGTATCATTTTCAGCCAATGTCATTACTGTGGAGCAAAAGATGATGGTTCGTCTTATATTTGCAGACAGAATTTGACACTTCCTCTCTCGCTGTCCATGTGCCAGATTTTTAATCACCATGCGAACCATCCCTAATGTATCACATTAACAAACCGCTCACCCCCCCACCCCTATAAATTCTGGCATCTGCATGCATCCCGGAACAGTCAAAGATGGGATATCCCTTTGACCCCTTTGTTCGTTAGCGTTTCATATACCCTTGTCAGGCTCCAGTTTCTCACCCCTTAATCTTCCCTCTACGTCTGCTCATTTTTGAGTCCCACATGAGTACCACAGCATAGTGATGTCCTTGTGGACAACGTCGGCAAAGAGCAGGTGTACACCAACCCTATTGCCACAGCAGTGCAGCATTCAGCGCAACAAGAGCAGGTAGGCTATGTATGTTGTCAGGAGTAAACGGAGGTCCAACTTGTGCACGCCCCTCATATTCAAACAGGTTTGAAGCTAATGTAATTTCGTGTTGGTGTGACACAAGATTGGAAAACGAGGGGTGATTCCGGCGAGCAACTGTTTTAGTGAGCATTCATGAGATTTAAATAAATGCAAATAGCATTCATGCCACTTGGCAGAGGAATAACTGATCCACCATTAACTTGTTATTGGGAGAACTGCAAACCGTTTTTACACCTGCTGGTTTTCGACTTTTGTCTGCTGCTAGGATAGTTTAACGGCTGCAGAAAGGCAGTTCGAAGGGGATCTGCCTACTGAGGTAATGTGGGCCGAAGTTAGAAATAGGAAAGGAGTGGTCACGTTGTTAGGAGTTTTCTATCGGCCCCCAAATAGTAACAGAGATATGGAGGAAGAAATTGCATAACAGATTATGGATAGGTGTGGAGGTCTCAGGGTAGTTGTCATGGGTGACTTTTAACTTTCCAAATATTGATTGGAACCTCTATAGGTCGAACAGTTCGGATGGGGCAATCTTTGTACAGTGTGTGCAGGAGGGTTTCCTGACACAATATGTGGATAGGCCGACAAGAGGGGGGGGCCACATTGGATTTGGTACTGGGTAATGAACCGGGCCAATTGTTAGATTTGTTTGTGGGAGAGCACTTTGGAGATAGTGATCACAATTCGGTGTCTTTCACTATTGCAATGGAGAGGGATAGGGCCATACGGAAAGGCAAGGTTTATAATTGGGGAGGGGTAATTATGATACGATTTGGCAAGAATTAGGGAGCATAAGATGGGAACAGAAACTGTCAGGGAAAGGCACAAATGAAAAGTGGAGCTTGTTCAAGGAACAGATACTGCGTGTCCTTGATAGCGATGTCCCTGTCGGGCAGGGAGGAAATGGCCGTGTGAGGGAACCATGGTTCACAAAAGAGGTTGAATGTCTTGTCAAGAGGAAAAAGGAAGCGTATGTAGGGATGAGAAAACAAGGTTCAGTTGGGTCACTTGAGGGTTATAAGGTAGCAAGGAATTAGCTAAAAAGAACTTAGGAGAGCTAGGAGGGGGCAGCACGGTAGCATAGTGGTTAGCACAATTGCTTCACAGCTCCAGGGCCCCAGGTTCGATTCCTAGCTTGGGTCACTGTCTGTGCAGAGTCTGCACGTTCTCCCCGTGTGTGCGTGGGTTTTCTCCGGGTGCTCCGGTTTCCTCCCACAGTCCAAAGATGTGCAGGTTAGGTGGATTAGCTATGCTAAATTGCCTTAGTGTCCAAAATTGCCCTTAGTGTTGGGTGGGGTTACTGGGTTATGGGGATAGGGTGGAGGTGTGGGCTTGGGTAGGGTGCTCTTTCAAAGAGCCAGTGCAGACTCGATGGGCCGAATGGCCTCCTTCTGCACTGTAAATTCTATGAAACTTTGAGAAGTCCTTGGCATGTCGGATCAAGGAAAACCCCAAGGCTTTTTTTACTCTTATGTGAGAAATAAAAGAATGACCAGGGTGAGGTTAGGGCCGGTCAAGGACAGTAGTGGGCACTTGTGCATGGAGTCAGAAGAAATAGGAGAGTTGTTGAATGAATACTTTTCTTCAGTGTTCACCAAGGAGAGGGGCCATGTTTTTGAGGATGAGAGTGTGATACAGGCGGGTAGGCTGGAGGAGGTAGATGTTCTGAGAAAGGATGTATTAGCAATTTTGAAAAACCTTAGGGTCGACAAGTCCCCTGGGCCAGATGGGATTTATACCATTTGGAAAGATGCAGCTTAATCCGGGAGTCAACACGGATTCGTGAAGGGTAAGACTTGCATCACAAATTTGATTGAATTCTTTGAGGAGGTAATGAAGTGTGTAGATGAAGATAGAGCAGTTGATGTTGTATACATGAATTTTAGTAAGGCGTTTGATAAGGTTCCCCATGGTTGGCTTATGAAGAAAGTAAGTAGGTGTGGGATAGAGGGAAATTTGGCCTATTGGATAAGTAACTGGCTATCACATAGAAGACAGAGGGTGGTGGTAGATGGAACATTTTCAGACTGGAGACCAGTTACCAGCGGTGTACCACAGGGATCAGTGCTAGGTCCTCTACAGCCTCCCCGAACAGGCGACTAGGGGCTTTTCACAGTAACTTCATTTGAAGCCTACTTGTGGCAATAAGCAATTTATCTTATCTTACTATTTGTGATTTTTATCAATGACTTGGAGGAGGGGGCTGAAG
This sequence comes from Scyliorhinus torazame, assembly GCF_047496885.1. Taxonomy (NCBI): domain Eukaryota; kingdom Metazoa; phylum Chordata; class Chondrichthyes; order Carcharhiniformes; family Scyliorhinidae; genus Scyliorhinus; species Scyliorhinus torazame. The sequence goes on from NC_092713.1 coordinate 263,201,141, forward strand.
GGTGAGTCAGTAAATTTGCTGATAACACCAAGATTGGTAGATGGATGAGGTGGAGGGCTGTTGTAGGCTGCAGAGACATTGATAGGATGCAGAGCTGGGCCGAAAAATGACAGGAGTTTAACCCTGATAAGTGCGAGGTGATTCATTTTGGTAGAAAAAAATTTGAATGCGGATTACAGGGTCAACGGCAGGGTTCTGAGGAATGTGGAGGAACAGAGAGATCTTGGGCTTCATGTCCACCGATCTCTGAAGGTTGCCACTCAAGTGGCTAGAGCCGTGAAGAAGGCCTATAGTCTGTTAGCGTTTATTAACAGGGGACTTGATTTTAAGAGCCGCAGGGTTATGCTGCAACTGTACATAACCCTGGTGACACCACGTTTGGAGTATTGTGTGCAGCTCTGGTCACCTCACTATAGGAAGGATGTGGAAGCATTAGAAAGGGTGCAAAGGAGATTTACCAGGAAGCTGCCTGGTTTGCAGGATAGGTCTTATGAGGAAAGGTTGAGGAAGCTAGGACTTTTCTCTTTGGAGCGGAGGAGGATGAGAGGCGACTTAATAGAGGTTTATAAGATGATGAGGGGGATAGAGTGGACGTTCAGAGACTATTTCATCGGGTGGATGTAGCTGTTACAAGGGGGCATAACTATAAGATTCAGGGTGGGAGATATAGGAGGGATGTCCGAGGTCGGTTCTTTCCTCAGAGAGTGGTTAGGGTGTGGAATGGACTGCCTGCTGTGATAGTGGAGTCGGACACTTTAGGAACTTTCAAGCGGTTATTGGATAGGCACATGGAGCACACCAGAATGACGGGGGTGGGATGGCTTGATCTTGGTTTCTGACAATGCTCGGCACAACATCGAGGGCCGAAGGGCCTGTTCTGTGCTGTACTGTTCCATGTTCTACATTTTCCATGGCTGCCCGCCACAAATTCCACCATGGGCAGGATGGGAATATTCTGTCCCCTGAATGGAACCATGATTCAGTTATTGAAAATATACCAAGGCAACACTGTGGCCACGTGTAACTTTTAATATGTATGTACAGCAGTATAGTTTAATCATCTATTGTAACAAAACTGAAAGTCTGAAATATTGACCAAATATCTGGTCAACATCAAGACATTTAGTGATTCAGGAATTGGGAGCCCACAAAACTTTCAGCAGAAACTCCTTTCAGGGGATTTGGTAATAAATCTCAAGAAATTATAGTTTGGTGGGGAGGAGGGGGTAACTTTGTGTTTACATCACTGGGATGAGTGGAAACTGCTATTAACTAATTTCCTTAGAACCATTAACAGGTGAGATAAAAATGACATTGCTTGTCTGGACTGCATTTGAAGCAGAAAGATAGGAAAAGAGACCACTCACACCCACTTGGCGTCATTTCAACAACCTCCAGGGCACTGCTGAATATTAACTGTTTCACGAATATGTGTATCTTTCCTGAGTCTGCCTTAGGACACCTGCGTGTGTGTGACACCCCAGTTAAAGTCCCCAACGGTCACCTGAATTCCTAAAAAGCACTCAAACTGGAATAAATAAATACACCAGAAAATGGAACAAATAATTTTCTTTAATAATCCAAATATTCTAAATTTCTAATATGCAAGTTTGGGTTCTTGCAGCAGTCTTAAAACAATTGTGCAGTAAAAACATTCACCTTTAAATATCTGAATTTTCATATCACAATAAGAAAGTACATAAAATATACATTTGTAAAACTTAATCGGCAAAGCATAAACAATACAATTCTCAGGAAAATGCTTCATTGTTAATTCAGATGTTGAGTGCAGATACTTAAACCTGCCTCATAATCTCCAACTGAACCACTTGGTATGAATACATTTTATTTTTAGAAAAATGGATTTGAATGTCAAGTTAATGGAAATAACTTCAGTTCCCCTTATTTTCCAAAAGTGCCTTTAGAATGGATTTCTGAATCAGTGTCAAGACTTCTTTAGGACAAAAACAAATAGAAAACATGGGTTCAGCCACATTACAAAAGAAATGGAAAGCCTAAATGGGAGAAAAACATGTCCACTTTTAGTGTATAATACAAACAAAATGAATTTCCGAACTGATTTATCATTTTAAATTTGAGGGTTCATTCTTCACAATCTGGGGTATTGCTACATCAGCAATTTTGTTCATACAACACACAAATAGGTTTGTGCCTCAACATCGTCAGTAAGCAATGACTTTATGTATGGTTTCTTTATAGGTTGCTATTGTACTTCTGAAACATATTTTCAGTTTTTTGTCAATCAACATCTTTTTCTAAGTCACCGATGAAATCCAAATTAGTATGCGGACTCATTCTTGCATCAATGATATGACTCAATTTTTGAACTCATGTTAAGGTACACCAAGGTGAGCTTTACTTTATGTTGTCTGTATTTTCAGCTGGGTTGGTGCCAGAAACCTCAACTTTGAGTTCATATCAACGGTACAAACTGTTGAGGAATCAACCTTGCAAGCTCGAAAAAACTCAAAACACCTTGGGCGCGATTCTCCGACCCCCCACCGGGTCGGAGAATCGCGGGGGGCTGACGTGAATCCCGCCCCCGCCGTGTCCCGAATTCTCCGCCACCAGATTCAGCGGGGGCGGGAATCACGCCACACCGGTCGGCGATTCTCCGGCCCGCGATGGGACGAAGTCCCGCCGCTGTCAACCCTCTCCCACCGGCGTGGATTAACCCACCTTTTGAACAGCGGGACAAGGCGGCGCGGGCAGGCTCCGGGGTCCTGGGGGGGGGGGCGCGGGGCGATCTGGCCCCGAGGGGTGCCCCCACAGTGGCCTGGCCCACGATCGGGGCCCACCGATCCGCGGGCGGGCCTTCGCCATGGCCTTGACTATGGCGGAGGCGGAAGAGACCCCCTCCCCTGCGCATGCGCGGGGATGACGACAGCAGTCGCTGCGCTCTCGCGCATGCGTCGCCCGGTAAGACCTTTCGGCGCCGCCAGGCGTGGCGCCAAAGGCCTTTCCCGCCAGCCGGCGGAGCGGAAACCACTCCGGCGCGGACCTAGCCCCTCAAGGTGAGAGTTTGGCCCCTAAAGGTGCGGAGACTTCTGCTTTTGGGGCGGCCCGACGCCAGAGTGGTTCCCGCCACTCCATTACGCCGGAACCCCCGTCCCGCCGCGTAGGGGAGAATCCCGCCCCTTATTTCAAATTATCATCTTCTAAATGATTTGTTTTCATACAATGATGTTTTAAACTTCAGCTGAGCCATTTTCAGTTTAATCATTATTCAGATCAGTTTCCATAGCATTTAGTAATCGTTGCCAACTACACTGTAGTTACTTCAAATCAAAACTCCAACATGCAGCATTATAACCAATTTGTATTTGCATCCAGTACATTATTTATCTGCTCCTACAAGCTTTCAAGCTGTAATTTTATGATGGAGTTGAAGATCCAGATATTTACCAGGGTTACAGACACGCAAGTGGACCTCAAATAATATCAACTTAGAATATAACTTCAAGTTAAATTTATTCAGCACATGTAAGTCAGGTAGTTTGAAAATAGTATTTGCAATTTTGGATAAATTCACCAGAAGTTGAATACACTACAATCTGCCTAAAGGCATCCTTTGTAAATGTTGCAGCTTATTTTGAAGTTGACAGGATAAAAAATCTCCTTAAGGTTTGACTGGCATTTCTACCACGTAACAAAATAACTAAAATTCACAATAGGGTACAGTTCACCTCGAATTACTTTTTAAAAAAAATTATTATTTCTAACTTGAAATATTTAAATCAGACTCCTTATCCAGTCTGGAAGGACTGGCAGGCGGAACAAGACATTCGGTGTCCATTTTCCAAAACACAGCAGGGTTTTCAGTGTTTCAAGTTCTTCTGATTTGTTTCCTTTTGGCATCAAGGCAAGAACATTTTACAAAGTACTATTGTTCATATGTACACACTCACATACACACTCACACACAAACACAGAGCTGAAAACAATGCCATTGGTTCAAAGAAAATCACCACACCCCACACTCCCACCATTCCAAGTAAACTAATGTAAAAACAATCTACTTCATTGAAGGGAATGGGTTTAGGTCTGATGTGAGGGTTAAAAGAGTTAAAAATCTGAATCCCAATCCTAACCCACCACCTTCCATTTTTGACGAAAGCAGAGTAGGCTCATGGAGAGCAGTAAATCAACCCCCAAGGAAGTAGGTTTGCACTTTAAATATTTAAATGAGACTAGGTTCCTCATTTGTTTTCCCCATTGGAACCTTAACTCACCAGCAAAGCTGAGATGAGGTACCACTGGATAAGGACATAAATGTTTCAAAAACCTATCTGTTGGATCCAATGTGCCTGCCTGGCCACCCACCTCCTGCCCTTGCACCTAAATCATAGAATCCCTACAGTGCAGGAGGCCATTTGGCCCATCGAGTCTTCACTTACCCTCCGAAAGAGCACTCAATCCAGGTCCACTCTTCTGTCCACCCTGCCCTACCCCTATAACCCCGTTACCTAACCTGCACATCGTTGGACACAAAGGGGCAATTTAGCATGGCCAATCCACCTAACCTGCACATCCCTGGACTGTGGGAGGAAACCAGAGCACCAGGGAGGAAATCCATGCAGAAACTGGGAGGACGTGCAAACTCCAGTCACGCAAGGCCGGAATCGAATCTGGGTCCCCAGCACTGTGAGGCAGCAGTGTAAATCACTATGCCACCGTGCCGCCCTTAAAATCATTTCACAACTTTTTCCTTTACCCCGTACCTATAACCCAATTCTTACTAAACCCTACCACCCTAAATTTAGACCCCCGATCCCAAAGGAGGGCTGCAACTATTCCCCCACCCAATGTCCCTCTAAATCCTCCAATATCATTCTTCGTGACGGTTTGCTACTTCGCCAGGCTTCCAATTCCCCATTCACCGCAACAAGGCTTACGACCAACCTGTGGCATTCTTCTACACACTGCACTTCCCACCACTGCAGACATGCCCTGCTCCGCCCACCCCAAGCTCCAACTCATCACACCGGAGGCCTCTGATCCCACCATCGGTTTGTGCTCCCTTCTGGCAGGTCAGATAATCATAAAATTTACAGTGCAGAAGGAGGCCATTCGGCCCATCGAGTCTGCACCAGCTCTTTGAAGGAGCACCCTACCAAGCTCACACCTCCACCCTGTCCCCATAACCCAGTAACCCCACCCAATACTAAGGGCAATTTAGCATGGCCAATCCACCTAACCTGCACATCTTTGGACTGTGGAAGGAAACCGGAGCACCCGGAGAAAACCCACGCACACTACGGAGAGAACGTGCAGACTCTGCACAGACAGTGACCCAAGCCGGGAATCGAACTTGGGACACTGGAGCTGTGAAGCAATTGTGCTAACCATTATGCTATCGTGCTGCCCAGTTACCCTTCAATTTAAAAATGTACACATTAAAAAGAATATTTATTGGATACCACACAAATGAGCAACAGCTAATTTGTCAGATTACTGGAGTTCTCCCTTTGCCTGAAGTAGGAGGGAGTAAAATATTAATCCATAGGCACACAGACTTGGTCACTTCACAATATTGAATGTTTCCATGATTAGATTGTGACTTTCCTCAAAGTCATAATTCTTTACGCAATCAGTCCAGTCCATGGCAGAAGTCACATAAGATCTAGTTCAAAATAAGCCACCATTTCATGCTTTGAAAATGTTAAAATACAATCTGTAAGCAATTTGATACACAGATACAATTACAATATAAACATTTGTGTCCTGACAAACTGGATTGAAAAGTGCATTCAAATGGATCTTAGACTTTGTAAATGTTTAGTTGTGTTAATATTTATTAGGTATTTAGATTTATGAGCCTTTATCAGTATGCTTTATTCATTGATGAAAGCATGAGAACCATCCTCTAGATCCTGCAGAGTTCCTCATTCTTAAACTTAAATAATCTGCATAAGATTTACCAGGTAGGCATCATATCTGGGAACCATACCCTGCCCAGATACTTTGAAACCTCCCAGTGGATTTGCTCCAAGTTATATTTCTGATCTGGTATCAGTACTTCCTCCATAATAGATAGCTGTGTCAGGCGTCGTCCACATATCTTCACAAACTTCACAAACGCACTGCATGAAACCTCACATTCACCCAGGCCCATAGCAGTTAGGTGTTTGCAACGTTCTGCAATGCAAATCAATTCATCATCCAGAGGTTGGAGACCGTTTGCACAGACTACCAGTTCAATCAATCTTGGGCAGTTTATTCCAATGCGACCCAACATCGCCTTACTGACTGCACGGCCAAAATATATGTGTGTGACTGGAGTTTCATCACGGAAAAAAGAATCAAACTCTTCTTCATACAGAAAGAAGTACATGACAATGCTGACTTTTGGAGAATGTCTCACAAGAGCATCCCAGCTGCTCTTTTTGATGCTGTGGAACTGTGTCTGTCCAGGATTCTCACTCACCACATTGACGCGAAGGTGTTCCAGATGAACATGCTTCTCACTGGATAAGGCCAATAACAATTCATCACTCAGAAGGTAATAGTTTAGTGCCAGCTCTCGGAGGCCATAGCACTGATCTGCCACACAAAGAATACCTGCATAGAAATAACATTTAATATCTATTTACCATGTGACGGGCAATAAGAAAATAAATTTACAATAAAGTCGCTAGTAATTTGAACCATATGGCAAGAGGGATGGGATAACTATCTTTTCTACTTTATAGACTTGGGATTAGGACAAAATTCTCCTCTCTCGGTTAACCAGAGGGTTCAAGTGAAATGAGGTTTGATAATTTTACTTCAGTTCCTGGTGGGAATAGCTTATATTCTCAAAAGAAAAACCTGCAATTTCCCCAAAACACAAATAAAGACCGGCATTAAATTAACACAAGTGCAAAGTGCATTTTTATAAAGCCACCATTGTTCAGAACTTTTTTAAATATAAAAATAAAATATTTTGTTTGGGGAAGAATAGATACATAATAAAGTTAAATGTATCCCTAATGTTCTGAAAAGAGTGATCATGTTAGCATAGATAATCTTAATTAATCAGAAAAATACACAAATTTGGTAGCTTCCTCTAGTAGGATTACATAGATTTCATAGAATTTACAGTGCAGAAGGAGGCCATTCGGCCCATCGGGTCTGCACCGGCCCACACTTCCAACCTATTCACGTAATCCAGTAACCCCACCTAATCTTTTTTTGGACACTAAGGGCAATTTAGCATAGCCAATCCACCTAACCTGCACATCTTTGGGCTTTGGGAGGAAACCAAAGCACCCAGGGGAAACCCACGCAGACATCAACACTGAATTCAGGAATGAACACCCTTCATTAGTTTTCAAGTTGAAAGATTTTCATTACCAGTGCAAAGGTACACCAGCACATCCCATGCAGGTTGAGGGTCGCTTACATGTTTTAGATTAGTCACAATCTACAAAATATCATTATTTCTTAGCAGACAGCTAACTCTTATTAAAACTTTCCAACATTTACAGTGCAGAAGGAGGCCATTCGGCCCATCAAGTCTGCACCGGCCCTTGGAAAGAGCACCCTATCCAAGCCCACATCTCCACCCTTTCCCCGTAACCCCACCCCACCTTTTTGGACACAATCTAGCATGGCCAATCCACCAAACCTGCACATCTTTGGACTGTGGTAGGAAATCAGAGCACCCGGAGGAAATCCACGCAGACACAGGGAGAACGTGCAGACTCCGCACAGTCACCCAAGCCAGGAATCAAACCTGGCATCCTAGAGCTGTGAAGCAACTGTGCTAACCACTGTGCTAGCATGTTGCCCATCATGTTCTTATACAACAAAGGTGTACAGAGAACAGAAAAGTGATGGTAACGTTACTTAAAATAACCCAAAAATTCTGAAAGCAAACTAAAATCAAATCAGCATATAAAGGTAAATCATACTTGAACTTGTTTAACTGAACTACAAGGTTCCAAAGCTGGATTAATCAAACTATACCTTTTTGAGGATGTCCGAGCCACTCAAACAGCTTCAGCGTGCCACCAATAAGCTAGCATACAAGACTTCCGCTTGTGACCATGGAGTGATTGGTCACATAAAGGGCTGTTCCGGTTCAAAGTCACAGAAAAGGGCTCTTTTTACCCAGATCCGGGTGGAATTTTAATGAAAAGACGTAGGTGAATGTCAGAGGAGTAGTTTACCCCTGGAATGGTATGTCTTCTGATCACCGGACACGGCAGAAAACAGTGAGAGGTTTGGCTGGAAAGTTGTGCTTCACAGACAGTTTCTTCCAGCATGCAGGCGGGGGAGGGGCAAGCTGTAAGGCCTCAGGTACAGGAACTGATGACTTTTATCAAGGAGGAATTCCATAAACAGAGGAAGGAAATGCATGAGGATCATGCAAAGGCCATTGTAGAAGCTGTGGCAGCCCTGAAGAGTACTCTGGAGAAGATGGAGAGGTGTTTGGAGGTGCAGGGGTCACAGATTCAGGAGATTGAAGGACTGATCTTGGACCACAGCGATCGTGTGGTGGCTCTGGAGGCGGAGGTGGGGCTCCTAAGAGACCTCTGTAAAACATTGAGGGCAAAGGTGGAGAAGCAGGAGAATGGCTCAAGAAGGCAGAACCTGCAAATAGTGGGCCTGCCTGAAGGAGTGGAAGGTGTGAGTGCCACGAGGTTCGTCTCGAGGATGCTGGCAGGGCTGGTGGCAGAAGGGGTGCTAGATAAGGCATCTGAAGTGGACCGAGCATATAGGTCGCTGAGGCAAAAGCCTCGAGCTGGGGAGCCGCCGCGGGCGGTGATTGTGAGACCCCATAAATTTCATAGATGGAATTTACAGTACAGAAGGCGGCCATTCGGCCCATCGAGTCTGCACCGGCTCTTGGAAAGAGCACCCTACCCAAGGTCAACACCTCCACCCTATCCCCATAACCCAGTAACCCCACCCACCACTAAGGGCAATTTTGGACACATAAGGGCAATTTATCATGGCCAATCCACCTGACCTGCACATCTTTGGACTGTGGGAGGAAACCGGAGCACCCGGCGGAAACCCACGCACACACGGGGAGGATGTGCAGACTCCGCACAGACAGTGACCCAAGCCGGAATCGAACCTGGGACCCTGGAGCTGTGAAGCAATTGTGCTATCCACAATGCTACCATACCTTTGTGGGGAAAGAGAAAATTCTACAGTGGACCAGGGAGAAGCGTAGCTGCAACTGGGAGGGAAATAACATCCGGATTTACCAGGACATCTGAGCCGAGTTGGCAAAACGGCGGACAGGTTTCAACAAGGCCAAGGCGGTGCTGTACCGGCGGCAGATCAGGTTTGGCGTGCTCTACCCGGCTAAATTATGGGTGACGTTCGGAGGCCGGGAGTATTATTTCGAGACCCCAGAAGCGGCCGAAGACTTAATTAAGGCGCATAAGCTGGGGGAGAACTGAGTGGACAATGCTTGGTAACCGGGTGCTGGCACGATGTAATGGTCGGGAGCATGTTTGAAGTGGGTGTAGGGATGGGGGGGATTTTCGCCTTTATTGTTGGGGGGGGGGGGGGGGGGGGGGGGTTCTGTTCAATGTTGAGATTGTAAGGAGTTGTAGGGGTGAAAAGTTTATGTGGGGATGGATGTTCCCATCCCCCCTCCTGTTTTATGGGACTGTTTGTGTTTAACATCTGTTTGTTTGCTTTTGGAGAAGGCTACCTGGAGTTCAGGAGAAGTCCTTGTTTGGGTGGGGGAGGGTAAGGCCAGCAGGAGGCCTTCTTCTTTGAGCTGAGTGGGGGGGGGGGTTCATTAGGGTATACCTTTGGGAGTGGCAGCCGTGCCAGCAGGTTATGCTGGTGAACGGAAGTGAGGTGGTGGGGGAGAAGGCCAAGAGGGGTGGCCGGGGGGAGGGGGAAAAGGGGAAGGAAGGAGGGAAGGACGGAGCGGGGGGGGGGTTTCTGCGACTCGGCAGAGAGTGAGAGATGACATGGTCAAGGGCGAAGAAAGGGGCCATCTGGGATGGGCTAGGTAGAGTGGAATTAAAGGGCAAGAGTTAAGTGGGGAAGATGACGGACGGTAGGGGGGATTGAAGGCGCAAGCCTCCGGTAAGGTGGTAACGTGGAATGTCCGGGGACTGAATGAGCCGGTTAAAAGGTCGCGGGTGTTCGCGTACCTCAGGAGCTTGAAAACGGGGGTTGGCTTTTTGCAGTAGACACACCTCCGTGTGGAGGACCAGGTTAGGTTAAGGAAGGGGTGGGTAGGGCAGGTTTTTCACTCTGGGTTTGATTTGAAGTCGAGGGGGTGGCGATTTTACTTAGCAAAAAAATGGGATTCATGAGTGCGAAGGAGGTGAGGGATCCAGGTGGGAGATATGTGATTGTGAGTGGGGTACTGGAAGGGGCACCAGTAGTGCAGGTAAATGTGTATGCCCAAAATTGGAATGATGTGGGTTTTATGAGGGGGTTGCTGGCAGCAATCCCGGATTTGGCCACGTACCAGTTGATCAAGGGAGGAGATTTTAACTGTGTCCTGGAGCCGAGGGTGGATAGATCGAGCCCCAGGTCGATGGGTAGGGTACAAATGGCAAGAAAGCTGGGAGGGGGGTTTATGGAGAAGATGGGCATGATGGATCCATGGCGCTTTCAAAACTAAGGGGAAGGGAGTATTCCTTCTTTTCACACGTCCAAAAGGTGTATTCGAGGATTGATTACTTTGTAGCGAGTCGGGAGATTTTGGTTGGGGTGGAGGGGGCAGAGTATGCGGGGATAGTTATCTCGGACCATGCACCCCACCGGCTGGATATTTGGTTCAGTATGGGACGAGAGCAGAGGCCGGGGTGGAGGTTTGACTCGGGGTTGTTGGCGGATGGAGGTTTTTGTGATAAGGTGCGGTTGGCGATTAGGGATTATGTGGAGTTCAATCAGAATGGGGAGGTGTCGGCGGGTAGTTATTGGGAAACACTGAAGGCAGTGGTCTGGGGAGAAATTATCTCATTTACGGTTCATGCGAATAAGGAGAGCGGAACATGACCGTCTAGTGAGCAAGACAGTGGAGGGGGGCAGGGAATATTCTAGGGTGTCCACTGTGGAGGGATTGGTGAGGAGGAAAAAGTTGCAGGGGCAATTTGACAGGCTGACAACGGGGAGGGCGGTAGGGCAACTGCGTAGGGCAAGAGGGGTGCAATACGAGTATGGGGAGAAGGCGAGCCGCATGTTGGCGCACCAGCTGCGGAGGCAGGCTGCGTCCAGGGAAATATTGAAAATCCGGACTGGGGCTGGGGATGTGGTGTCAGAGCCAGGGAAGATAGATGAGGCATTTAGAGAGTATTACCAGGGATTTTAGGAGGCAGACCCAGGAGGAGAGGAGGGAGACATGGGGTGGTTTCTGGGTGAGCTGGAATTTCCCCAGGTGGAGGAAGCAAAGTGGCAGGCGTTGGAGGAGCCCCTGGGGCTGAGGGAACTGCTGGATAGTAGACGTATGAAGGTGGAGAAGGCCCCTGGGCCAGATAGGTACCCGGCAGAATTTTATAAGGAATTTGCGGCGGACCTGGCACCACATCTGTTGGGGGCGTTGAATGAAGCACTGGAGAAGGGGGAGATGCCGGAGACGATGAAGCAGGCAGTAATCATACTAATCCAAAAAAAGGAAAGGATCTGGTGGAATGTGGGTCGTATAGACCCATATCACTATTGAACACGGATGTGAAAGTATTGGCTAAGTTGTTGGCGGGGAGGATAGAGGATTGTGTCCCGGGGGTGGTTGCAGAAGATCAAATAGGCCTTGTGAAGGGCAGGCAGCTCGCAAGTAATATAAGGTGTCTATTGAATGTGGTGATGAATCCGTCGAGAGCTCTGGTACCGGAGGTGGTGGTGTCCATGGACGCGGAGAAAGCATTTGAACGGGTGGAGTGGCGGTACTTGTTCGAAGTTTTGGGAAGATTTGAGTTTGGTCCGAAATTAGTGGCATGGGTGCGGTTGCTGTATGTGGCGCCAAGAGTGAGGATGAGGACGAATGATATGAGCTCACAAAGCTTTGACTTACACAGGGGTACAAGGCAGGGGTGCCTGCTGTCGTCGCTGCTGTTTGCGCTGGCCATAGAGCCATTGGCGACGGCTCTCAGTGGGTCGGCAGAGTGGCAGGGGATAATGAGGGGACAAAGGGAGCATCGGGTGTTGCTCTATGCCGATGACCTCTTGCTGTATGTTTTGGATCTGTTGGAGTATGGGAAGGATTATGGGCCTATTGGGAGGTTTGGAGGGTTCTCGGGACACAAACTGAATGTAGGGAAAAGCGAGGTATTCCCGATGAATGAGTTGGCACAGCGGGCTAATTTAGGGGGATGCCATTTACGGTAGCGAGGGAAAGGTTTAGGTACTTGGGGATTCAGGTAGCAAGGGAATGGACGGGGCTCCAGAAGTGGAACTTAACGAAGCTGGTGGAGGAAGCCAGGGAGGATCTTAAGAGGTGGGATACACTGCACCTAACGTTGGCGAGGAGGGTCCAAGTGGTGAAAATAAATATTCTGCCGAGGTTCTTGTTTATCTTTCCGGCTCTCCCAATCTTTATACCAAAGGCCTTTTTTCGGAAAGTGGACACAATCATCTCTGACTTTGTATGGGCGGGGAAGGTGCCGAGGGTGGGAGGACCCTGCTACAGAGGCAGAGGCAGCAGGGGGTTTGGTTGCCAAACTTGCTTCATTATTATTGGACGGTGAATGTGGACAAGGTCATAGAATTTATCATAGAATTTACAGTGCAGAAGGAGGCCATTCAGCCCATCGACTCTGCACCGGCTCTTGGAAAGAGCACCCTACCCAAGGTCAACACCTCCACCCTATCCCCATAACCCAGTAACCCCGTCCAATACTAAGGGCAATTTTGGACACTAAGGGCAATTTGTCATGGCCAATCCACCTAACCTGCACATCTTTGGACTGTGGGAGGAAACCGGAGCACCTGGAGGAAACCCACGCACACACGGGGAGGATGTGCAGACTCCGCACAGACAGTGACCCAAGCCGGTATCAAACCTGGGACCCTGGAGCTGTGAAGCAATTGTGCTATCCACAATGCTACCGTGCTGCCCTTGCGGCGGTGATGAAGGAGTAGGGGTAGAGTGGGTTAGGATGGAGGAGGATTCTTGTAAGGGGTCTAGTTTGAGGGTTATGGTGACAGCAGCACTGCCAATGGCTCAGAGTAGGTATTCAGGGAGCCCAGTGGTGCAGTCCACGGTGAAGATATGGAATCAGCTGAGGAAGCATTTTAGGGTGGAAGGGATGTCGGTGCTAACCCCGCTGTGCGCGAATCATGGGTTTGAGACGAGGAGTGATGGATAGTGTATACAGGAGGTGGAGGGATGTGGGGCTGATCAAGGTGAGGGATTTGTATTTGGAGGAAGGGTAAGCCAGTCTGGAGGAGCTAAGGGAGAGGGTAGAGCTGCCGAGGGGTAGTGAGTTCAGGTACTGAGTTCAGGTACCTACATGTTAGGGACTTTGCACGAAAGGTCTGGAAGGGGTTCCCTAGATTGCTGGAATGCACACTGCTGGAGCGACTGCTGCTTCCGGATGTGGAAGGGGAGGGAAGAATTGGGGATGTATATAAATGGCTGGGGGAGCAGAGAGGCGAGCGGGTGGTGAAGATCAAGGAGAATTATGAAACCGAGTTGGGAATGGAGATCAATTGGGGAGTATGGAGTGAGGCACTGCGAAGGGTAAAGGGGACCGCCTCTTGTGCAAGGATGAGCCTGATACAGTTTAAGGTGGTGCACAGGGTACATATGACTCGGGTGAGAATGAGAGGGTTCTTTCAGGGGGTAGCAGATGAGTGTGAGAGGTGTGGGCAGGGGCCAGCAAATCATGCGCATATGTTTTGGGGTTGTGAAATATTGGGAAGATTCTGGGTGGGAGTGTTCGCGGTCTTAGCCAGCATAGTGGAGGAGGGAGTGCACCTGGACCCTTTGGTGGCGATATTTGGGGTTTCAGAGAAGCCAGAGCTCATGGAGAGGAGGAAGGCCGATATCTTGGCCTTCGCCTCTCTGATTGCACGGCGACAAATTTTGCTGGATTGGCAGTGGGCATTACCACCAGGGGTTGCAGCATGGTTGGGTGACGTGTATGATTTCCTGCGGTTAGAGAAGATAAAGTATGAGTTAACGGGCTCAGCAGGGGAGTTTGAGAAAAGATGGGGGATGTTTCTGACCGTGTTTGAGGAGCTGTTCGTCGCAGAGGGATGGGGATGAAAAAGGAGAAAAATCTGTTGATTGTTGGGAAGAATGTTTCCCGGGGTGTTTATTTGCTGTAACCTACTTTGATATAAGTTTGAATAAAATGCGTTAAAAAAAATAAGCTAGCATACAAAATGCTATTGTTTTCTTCAGAAATGTCAATCATTACATCATGCAATTTTTGAATGATGAATTAAATTAAGAAAATGGGACCATTCAATATGCAATATAAATTACACAACCTCAATAAAAAGCATTTGAAGAGGTTCTACAGTCTCCTCTGTATTGATTTTTGTTTGATCAATACACTGCATTAGACACACATTTAGGTTCAATATTTCAGTACTCCAAAAACATTTATTTATTTATTTTTAATTTAGAGTACCCAATTCATTTTTTCCAATTAAGGGGCAATTTTGCGTGGCCAATTCACCGACCCTGCACATCTTTGGGTTGTGGGGTGAGACTCACGCAAACACGGGCAAAATGTGCAAACTCCCCATGGACAGTGACCCAGAGTCGGGATTGAACCTGGGACCTCGGCGCCGTGAGGCGGCTGTGCTAAACACTACTCCACCGTGCTGCCCCAAAAACATTTATGACTGAATTACATCTTACATTATGAACAAGCTTGTATTTACCTGCAGGTGAAACATGAGGACAACTGCTCATTTTCAACAATTTCAGAGTGTCACTGTTATTAGCCACCAAAACCTTAAGAGATGGGTCATCTACTGGTGTATCATCAATCTTGATTGATGACAGTGATTTTGAGTTCACAAATACCACAGTTAGAGCTGACACAAAACGCGACTGTGAAAGCAAAAAGGAAGACGATGAATACTTTCAATTAAAAATCTTTTGTTCTTCCATGGCTGTTAAGCTAGATTTTTATAAAAGCTACCTTTGACAAATTCATGAAACTGGGTCTTGCTGTGGAAATCAGCCCCAATGTCTTTATGGAACAGTTAACCAGTTGTGAAAGAATATCACATGCTGCCTCTGCAGACTCAGTGCTACTGTCAACCTGAAAAATGCAAGAAAGCAGATTTAAAGGACAGAAAATAAGTGGAACACTACAATCAATTAAATAATCATAATCATTAACTGAATTACAAAAAAGGTTCAAAATACAGCTGTGGACAGTATTCAGGCCTTGTGAGTATTGCTTATTAGATTAATTGGATGCACTGTCTGAACTAGCAACCTTGTGACACCCTGATCTTACACAAATTATGAAAACATAATTAAAATATCAAGAAAAAAATATTGCTTTACTTTCATGCTTTATATGCAGTTTGCCTGAAGATGCTACATATTTCCTTATTGACTCCTTCAGATACAATGTTCCAAATAGTTTTTATTCAGCCCAATGTTAACTTTCAAAAAAGTGCACTAATTGCAGTTAGGTGGGGTTGCTGGGTTATGGGGATAGGATGGAGGTGTGGGCTTAGGTCAGGTGCGCTTTCAGGGACCGGTGTAGACTCGATCGGCCAAGTGGCCTCCTTCTGCATTGTAAATTCTATAAGTATATCACTGGGAAGAGGATAACCAGGGAAAGAGTAGGGCTCATTGGGGACCAAGAAGGAAATCTGTGGGTGGAGCCAGAAGACATTGATAGGGTGTTGAACAAATACTTCACATCTGTCTTCACCCGAGAGAATGAGGAGGTAGAAATCGAACTCAGGGAAGAGAGATTGAGATTCTTCAGCAAACTGACATAGGGAGTGACAAGGTACTGGAGGTGGTGGCAGACTTAAAGTGGACAAATCTCCAGGTCCAGATAAATCGTGTCCCAGAATGCTGTGGAAGGCAAGAGACGAGATTGCAGGGACTCTGACCCAAATTTTTAATTCCTCTCTGGCCACAGGGAAGGTACCAAGACCGAGAACAGCTAATGTGATCCAACTGTTTAAGAAAGGTTGGAGAGATAAGCCAGGGGACTACAGACCTGTGAGTCTCAAGTCAGTAGTAGCGAAACTATTACAGAAAATTCTGACGGTGAGAATCTATCTCCACTTGGAGAAGCAAGGTTTGATCAGGAATAGTCAGTCAGAGAGAGGTCATACCGAACAAATTTGATTGTTTTTTTGAGCATGTGACGAGGTGCGTAGATGCGGATAGTGCAGTTGATGTATTTTGTATAGATTTCAGCAAAGCCTTTGACAAGATCCCACATGGGAGACTTATAAAGAAGGCAAATGCACATGGGATACAAGGTAACTTGATAAGATGGATTCAAAATTGGCTTAATTCTCGGAGACACAGGGAGATGACAGACAGCTGTTTTAGTGCTTGGAAGTCAGTGTCCAGTGTGTACCACAGGTATCTGTGCTGGGAACTCTATTATTTGTCATTTATATAAACAACATATACGACTATGTGGGGGGTAGGAAGAGTAATCTTGCGGATGACACAAAGAGTGGCCGGGTGGTTATCAGTGAGATTGAGTGTCTTGGGTTACAGGGAGATATAGATGGGATGGTCAAATGGGCAGGAAGGTAGCAGATAGAATTTAACCCTGAAAAGTGAGAGATGATGCACTCTGGAGGGAGTAATTTGACAAGGAAGTATTCAATGAAAGGCTTGACGAAGAACAAAGGGACCTTGGTGTGTTTGTCCATAGATCTCTGAAGGCAGAGAAGGTTAATAGGGTGATGAGAAAGGCATATGGGACACTTGCCTTTATCAATCGAGGTATAGATTACAAAAGCAGGGAGGTCATGTTGGAGTTGCATTGAACTTTGGTGAGGGCACAGCTAGCATACATGTGCAATTCTGGTCGCCACATTATGGGAAGGATGTGATTGCACTTGAGGGGGGGGGCAGAGGTGATTCACCAGATGTTGCCTTGCATGGAACATTTAAGTTACAAGAGAGGTTGGATAGGCTTGGATTGTTTTCGCTGGAGCAGAGAAGTGAGGGGTAACCTGATCGAGGGTGTACAAGATTATGAGGGGCATGGGCATGGTGGATAGAGAGCGCTTGTTCCCCTTAGTTGAAGGGTCAGGTACGAGGGAACACAAGTTCAAGGTAAGGAACAGGAGGTTTGGGGGAATTTGAGGAAAAACTATTTTACCCAGAGGGTGTTGACGGTCTGGAATGCACTGCCTGGGAGGGTGGTAGAGGCGGGTTGCCTCACACCTTTAAAAAAATACCTGGATCAGTAATAAGTCATAACATTCAAGGTTATGGGCCAGGTACCAGGCAGGTTCCCGTACCAGCCTTCCCGAACAGGCCGACTAGGGGCTTTTCACAGTAACTTCATTTGAAGCCTACTTGTGACAATAAGCGATTTTCATTTCATTTCATTCAGGTGCTGGTAAATGGGATTAGGTAGGCAGGTCAGATGTCTTTCATGCGTCGATGCAGACTCAATGAGCCGAACGGCCTCTTCTACACTGTATTATTCTGTAACTGTGAAATGCATCACTTCTCATATGTCCGCATTACAGTTCATGCAATATCTGCTCATTTCATCTATTAACCTCCTTAAGTGACTTACAGTTTTCTCGTGCCAACAGTGCTGCCAACTCCCTTAATTCCGCCATTAAAACATAAACCCCATTCATCAACTTTAGATTCAAATTTTAATTCAAATGCTTAAGCTATATAAATGCAGAGGAAACAAACCCTTTATTTTGACCCACCACCCATCCTCTGCCATTCAACCCACACCCAGCTGCTTGCATCTCAGATATTGGTTTGCTTTTCAAAATCAGATTTTCCCTCTCCCACTGTATCCTGGCTTTGGTGAGCACTAGAATTTGTGACCCAGATCATGAACAAGCGGTTTCTTCCATGAAATGCAGGAATTGCAGGAATGGCTGGGATTAACCAAAGCCATGGTGTTCCCCACAGCCAACCAATCTTCTGAGCTTTCTCAACTGAAGAATAGCCACTATTAAATAGGACGGCAGGTTATTATTTGAATGGGTGTAAATTGAGAGGTGGATATTCAGCGAGACCTTGGTGTCCTTGTGCATCAGTTGCTGAAAGTAAGCACACAGGTACAGCAGGCAGTAAAGAAGGCAAATGGTATGTTGGCCTTCATAGCAAGAGGATTTGAGTATAGGAATAGGGATTTTTTAAATTAAAATTGTACAGGGCAATGGTGAGGCCACACCTGGAGTAGTGTGTGCAGTTTTGGTGTCCTTATCTGAGGAAGGATGATCTTGCCACGGAGGGAGTGCAGCGAAGCTTTACCAGGCTGATTCTTTGGATGGCAGGACTGTGTATGAGGAAAAACTAAATTGGCTAGGATTATATTCATTGGAGTTCAGAGGAGCGAGAGGGGCTTTCAGAAACTCATAAAATTAACAGGATCAGACAGGGTAGATTCAGAAAGAATGTTCCCGTTGATGGGGAGTCCAGAACTAGAGGTCATAATTTGAAGATATGGGGTAAACGTTTTAGGACTGAGGGGAGGAGAAACCTCTTCACCCATAGTGGTGAATCTGTGTAAATCACCACCACAAAAGTAGTTGAGGTGAAAATTGTGCAATTTCAAGTAGGAATTAGGTATAACTGTTGGGGCTAAACATAGAACATAGAATGATACAGCGCAGTACAGGCCCTTCGGCCCACGATGTTACACCGAAACAAAAGCCATCTAACCTACACTATGCCATTATCATCCATATGCTTATCCAATAAACTTTTAAATGCCCTCAATGTTGGCGAGTTCACTACTGTTGCAGGTAGGGCATTCCACGGCCTCACCACTCTTTGCGTAAAGGGATCAAGGGATTTTGGGGGAGCGGGGCGGGGGGGGGGGAAGATAGGATCAGGGTATTGATCTTGATGATCTGCCATGATCATAATGAATGGTGGAGCAGGCTCGAAGGGCCGAATGGCCTCCTGCTTCTATTTTCTACGTTTTTTTTAAAAACACTGTTGTTCATAAATATCTCTTCTTACCTTAAAACTGACATACTGCAGATGATCTGCATGCTTTTTGATTATCTGCTGGATTAGATCTGGGTGGGTTGATTTCAGATAGGATGTGGCTGGCTGGTTCAATTCAAACTCAAATCGTCTCCATAGCTCAGGCATGTGAAAGACTTCATTCCAAGTTCTACATACTGATGATGCGCAAGCTCGATCCACCAATGGCAAGTACTGAAAGATGTGTAAAATCACATCATAGTGCAGGTTTCCCCAGTCTACCTGACATGCACACAAAGTCTCAATGGTTGGAGTTGAGCTCGTTTTTCGTCTTTTT
Organism: Scyliorhinus torazame; assembly: GCF_047496885.1. Taxonomy (NCBI): domain Eukaryota; kingdom Metazoa; phylum Chordata; class Chondrichthyes; order Carcharhiniformes; family Scyliorhinidae; genus Scyliorhinus; species Scyliorhinus torazame. Next base: position 263,220,544 of record NC_092713.1, read on the forward strand.
TTGCCTTCATCAGCATCTGAAGCAGGCTGGGTCTCAACTTTTTGCTTTACTCTGTTTTGCTTCATTCTGAAAGAGAACAAAAGCTAATGTTATTTTAGTTCAGTAAGAAGTCTTACAACACCAGGTTAAAGTCCAACAGGTTTGTTTCAAATACTAGCTTTCAGAGCACTGCTCCTTCCTCAGGTGAAACCTTTCGGAGCAGTGCTCCAAAAGCTAGTGTTTGAAACAAACCTGTTGGACTTTAACATGTGTTGTAAGACTTCTTACTGTGCTCACCCCGTCCAACGCCGGCATCTCCACATCATGGTTATTTTAGTTGAATGCAAATTGCTCCCTTTCAATCTTAGTCAGCAATGTTGAACGCAGATGACACGCTTCAAACTTAGCAGTGCATTTAAACTAAATCATACGAGTTTATCGGATTACGTAGTTAATAAGGTGACGATGGAGTATCATGTCATGTTTACCAAAAAACAAGCTGTAGGTTAAAAGGTAATTTAAAAGATTATGCAAGTGTTTTTTCCTCCCACAGATGCTACATGGAAATAGCAAGGATATTACTTTTGCTTTCATATGAGAAATTGGGTAGTGGGGTTAGTTATTCTCAATACTTCAAGGCAGCGAAAATTAGGATAACTCAAGGAATATTAACAGAATTTCAACAGTTACTAAGTGCATTCCTTTCTACTGACCATTTGCTCCTTCACAGACAGTGCTGACTCAACAAATAGTGCCAAGGTTCAAAATGAGAACATTTGAAACAGCCAAAAAAAGCACAAATCCTCACAAGCATTGTTTTGTTCACTTAATGATACAGTATGAATTCAAATATCAAAAGGACTAAGATCAAGATAAGAACATTACAACTAAAACCATGAGTTGGATAGCCAAAAACAGAACATTCAAAGACAAGAAAAATACATCGATTCTGAAAACTATATTTAAATCTGCAGATAACATTCATTCCACAATTGTGCTGCCAGGAAACAATTACGATATCCTGTGCTGGGTATACCAATTGCACTGTTCTTAACTAATTGAACAAATGTTTCCAGAATTCCAAGGTTTAAACGTTTAAAGCAGGCATGGAAGAAAGTGGCAACAACAGATCAAGATAAATCCTGCAAGGAACTAAATCTGCAAAACATGGATTTCCGCTAATTTTCAAATCCATGAGATTAATTATTGATTGACTGAACCTCAACTCTCGGCATACGTATTATGTTTTCAGTTTATTAAGAGGATCATTTCTAAGATGGGAATGGTTTCTATTTATTTGGCAATGTGTTTCATAGTAAAAATTGCTTGCATTGATTCAACATCTTACCAAGATTCTCAGGATATCCCAAAATGCTATACAGCCAGTGCAGCACCTTAAGAAACATAATCCCCGGTTTGCAGGCAAAAATACAATTTGGCCATAGCAAAGTCCCAGAAATGGTGAAAGAAAATTTTAAAATATCAGCAGCTCATGGAAAAGATCCACTGCCAACTTCTTAGGGCAACAAGAGATGGGAAAAGTTGAGATGGGAAAAATAATTCTTAAAATTCAGTTTCTAGTGCTGTTATTTGAGGTGGAAACTTTGGTCTGACTATCAGAAGAATTTCTTGCTATTCGCTGAAGTCCATCCAAACATGCAGAGGCTTTACACCTCATAAAAGACATTAAAAGAATTGCTGGTTCAAAGATTTTGGCATTCACCATCATTACGCCAATGAAATTGACAACAATCTGGAGTCCACATATATGTAGGATTGGATTTTATGCAGCTATATCACAGTGGTGGGATATACCCCATGGCTGTCCCTTGGTAGCGGGAA